>NW_004955412.1:23049553-23129850 GCF_000276665.1 Chinchilla lanigera | reverse complement strand
ATCTCTTTTCAAGCAAGAAAAATATATGCAGAAAAGAAGCATGAGGCCATTGGGAAAGAACAGACAAAGAAACCTCAGGTCTAGGGGTACCCAGTGTGATACCCAATGTGACAAAAGGGCTTCTCAATAGGCCTGAATTAGGATGGGCAGACAGTCTTGGCACTCTTTGGCTGGAAGGATAATATGGATACCATTCATATGGCACAGCCTGAAGACTCTTAGTACTGAGCATCCAGACATCGTGACTTTGTAGTCTCTATCAGGGAAATGGCATCAGTGATTTAGGACTTTAAGTACAGTGGTTTAGACTCACTGATATTTTTTCTGCACCTTTCATCTGACTGTACTGTAATGGCCCAGTGCCGTGAAGATTAAAACTTATGACACTAGCCACCTCACTGCTTAAGTATTATTTAGGTCAAATTCTGTAACATCCAGCTCTGGCTTGGAGGTCATACTTGATTCTCATTTTATCAGGTTGTCTAAAATAATCAGGTCATGAGGTGGTTATTGTTATGGTACTCATTGGAATAAGATGTGACCTATATAAGGAAAAGAACTAGGACAGAAATAGCTCTTCAGTTCATCACAGACTTGGAGAAACCCAGTATAAGCAGTCACAGAATCACAGAGCTGGAAGAGACTCCAGGTGACTTAAGGTGATCCTAGTACCTGCCTCTGGGCAGATATACACCTGTCTGGAAAGTTAATATAAATTCTAGAACTCATTATTTTAACAAAGGCTTAAAACCTATGTATTCTGAATAGCATAGTTCCCTTCAGGGCAGTTATGCTGCCTAACCTTGGGCAAAATATCTCTGAAGCTCCTACTTGACAGTAGACCTCACAATCTATAGCATATTATTTTAATATACTTAGCGGGAGAAAATAATTGTCTTTGGAGGATGTTTCGCATTTTCAAAAATAAACAAGTGCTAGCTCCAATTGGTTTTTTGCATGAGACCATGTTTTTTTTTTTCTATTAAAATGAATTTAAATGTAGCTAGAAAATCATTAGCTGATAATTTTCACTTGCCTGGTTCAAAAGTGATTGACTGGAAATTACATAAATAATAAATACATATTCCCCCGGGTGGCCGATTTGAGGTACATAGGTGCAAGTAAGTCATAGTGTTTATCACTTTGCTTGGTGAACTATTTAAAGGTAAGGAGCAGTTTTGCTACTTTTGTCTCCAGATTCTTATCTACTACAGAAGCAGGTGCATGTATGGGCTATTTTTTTGAGTGAGTCTCAAAACACCAAGTCATTACTTTATAGCCACATCATGAATTATTTATCTATCTTGATTTTTTTCACCAAATATGAATCCTGTGATCACCTCTTATGTTGAGGTAAGGAAATAGCAACTAGTAAGGAAAGCAATCTCTGTGGGATAGAACAACTATTCTGGGAAATAAATTTGAGTTCTGTATAAACTCTTATGAGTAGAATAGGTGGCTTTAAGATGGGAACTTAAGCCTTGTTTCCAACTGTAAATAAAGGATGGAAGCAGATGATGGGAAAAAGTCCATTGAAGAAAACTGTCCCAAATAGCCCCTTTCTGCCTATTTGTTGGACTTAGTGTTAGTGAGAAACCTTGCATTTATAAGTGACAGCTTGATTTAACTTATGTAAAAAAATCGAAGCCATTCAAACTCTGAAAGGTCTAGGTATGCCTGATTCTGCAAATGACAAGAATTGGGGCTCTAATTCTCCGTTTCACTTTGTCTTTGTCTTCTCTCACTCAGACAACTTTATTTTCTCAGATTTGCTCCCTTAGGAGACTGAAGATACTTGTGAAACCTCTAGGAAGTCCTCTGAGCCAGGAAAAATGCTAACATGGTTAGAACCACCAGGCTAGGTAGAGAGTAGGTCAGGGCCTGCTTCACTGTACAACTGAAATAAAATTGGGCCCTGCTGGAGCCTGTCTTCCCCTAGCCATCCATTCCCACCATGCTCCTCTGAGCTCCGGGAACTTTATTTGGTGACTATCTATTCTTCTTTCAAGATCCTGTCCATTTTTGCTTTCTGTGAGGCCTGACTTCCCAGGCAGTACAGTTCCTTTGTGTCTTGGTCTACCTGTGCCAGGGAAGCCCAAATTGTCATGGTGTTTGTTACGACCTCTTTATGGGTTTTTCACCATGAAGACCAGCTACCTTAATTGGTTTTATGTTACTTTATTTCTTCACATATACACTTACCAATTGTTGAAAGCCTCCTATATGCTACATTCTGGGGACTGCAGGAGAAGTAACATGGGATTCTTGTTTCCAAGATGATCAGGGTCAAGGGCGAAACATGATAAATAGATGCTTGCCTTGGAATTCAGTGGGCTGAGTGCTGGGGATTATCATACATGCAGAGGAGCCTCTCCCTTGGTCACAGATAGTGCAGGCTGGAATGAGTTTCCTCTAATGGTCCCTAGGGTAAACCTCATTGGCTACAAAGCTTGTGTTGAGTCTTGTTGAATGGGATTAAACCTGGTTGTGTGGGGACTGGAGAGAGGAACCATTCTCTATGGTAAAAAGAGCATATACCAAAGTCAAAAATACCAAAAAGTGCAATATAATAAGATGGTTTTATTTGATTAGGACAGTAAGTCAGAAAATATGAAATAATTTTAAAATAAGACAGTTTTCATAAAGAAGAAACTTCATAGGACTATAGAAAAAATTAAGATCACCATGAACTTATTCTGGAAATCTGTCAGAAAATATGCAGTTTTGACTCATTTCTTGAGGAGCTGATGGTGCTAAATATGAAATCAGAAAGATGGGGTTTCGATCTTTCTCTGCCAAGTGTTAGCTGGGTGATAGTGTCTCCATCTCTAATTTTGAAATCATCAAATGAAAACATTAAAAGCTATCTTTCAGAGTTCTACTGAGAATAAGGTGTGTCAATGAAAGTGCTTAGTAAACTGTAAAGCATTATACAAACATGTTATCCCTTAAATGTGTTCACCTGTAGAGAGTTCTTAAAGGTATTTGGAAGATATGGAAAGATGTACAGTTATATGCAAAGATGCAATATTTACATCAAGGGATATGTTAATTTTACTTACTGTCTGAAAATCTTGGCTAATGCTATTGCAAAATGCATAACATGTTAATACGTTGACTTGGGTTTTTTTATACACATCTGGCTCTGAGGGTAGTGCAGGAGAACAACACTTAGGTTAGGCAGTCCGGCTCAGGTGAACATGTGATGCACTAGGCATTGTGGGGTTCAGGTGTTCTAAATAAAGATGTTCTCCCTACTAACTAAAGTGTGTTCTTCTAGACAGACATTTCACTCTCAGATTTCCTGTCATGATAAAAGTGTAGCAAGTGCTCATTTCCCTTCAGTGTCTCTGTTTCCTCCTGTGTAAACCATAATAAACAATGACAGTATTCTACACTCATAGAAGCAGTCTGTAGAGAAGTACGATTCCATTATATTCTGTGTGAGTCAGTCTTCTCTTCTGTTCAGGTGAGAGAGAGGGCAGGGAAGTACTTCCAATGGGTAGGGTTTGATGTGCTAAAGGAATCTGAATGCTTTTGATTGCCTGTGAAACATTGTGGTGAAACACTGAAATGTAATTGACATAGTGTATTCAGGCATGCATTTGTATTTGTCAGGTCTTCATTGCTAGACAAAATACCTGACATCAACAACTTAGAGGAAGGAAACTGTATTTTGGCTCATGCTCTCAGAATTTTCAGCCCATGGTCAGCTGGTTCTGAGAAAAAAGCATTAAGGCAGAAGGATGTGGTAGAGGAAAGCTACTTACCTTAAAAGCCAGGAAGCAAAGAGCAGGGGAAGAGCCAAAGAGAGAAAGGAAAGAGTGGGAACAGAATATACCTTCTGAAGAACATCCTCGGTAGCACACCTCCTCCAGCAAGGCCTGCCTCCTAACGGCACATTCAGCTATGAATCTCTCTGTGGGTTAATCCACTGATGAGGTTAGTGCCCCCATGATCCAATTATCTTCCCCAAACCCTACTTTTGAACACGCAAGGCTTTGGGGGGGCATTTTTAATCCAAACTACAGTAGCATCTTTCTTTCCATGTATGTTTTCAGTTTCTAGAGAGCCATTGGCTATCTTGTGAGAAGAGACCCCTGCCTTGTATCCCTTATTCCCCCCTGACACCAATGCTGAGCAGAAGGTTACTTGGGACAATGACTCCAGTCCTCTTCTATATGACTGTGAAGTTGGCATTGAAAAACATGCAATGAGACATTAAAGATTTGTCACCCACTCTTGTCCACTGAGAAGTCCAAGGAATTTTTAAGTGGAGGACCAGCACTCCTAGTGTGGGATCAAAGTCATGGCTAGTAGGCAGTCCTCTCGCTCCGTGCACGCATTTGGATCCAACTCTACTAAGAGTTGCCTTTTAACACATATGCAAGCAAGGAGAGCATAGTTCCTTTCTTAGAATAGGAGATCTATGAGGCATCAATGCAGTTCCTGCACAGTTAGGAGGTATTCTATAGTCCAAAAGTTTTAGAAATGTTGAGTTTGTTCACACTGTAGATGTAAAAAGCACAAGAGTATATCTAAGGCAGAAAAATAAAATATTTGAATTCCACTTTCTCAACTTTATTTGCCTTTCAAACTGTTTTATTTAGTTGTGCTCATTAGCATCCCGAATACACATTGTTCTTGGATAGTAGGGAAATAGTGTTCTTTGAGAAATCCCAGTAAACAAATAGTTGAAGTCTGAAGTCCTTGCATTAAGTGAAAGACAAGTAGAACATGGATTAAGGAGTCTTGGAAGTAAGATTGGTATGTTTACCATGGCAAAGGGGCTTTTAAATAGCCCATTCTTTATTAAATTGGAGATCCGTGGATGAGGGGTACTGGACTAGGAAATTAGCATATGAGTTCATTTATCCAGTGACACCCTATTACCAAAATTAGTATAATTTTTTTCTTTTCCATTAGACCAGATAGATCTCATAGACAATCCTTTGAAAATGTTGAAATTGAGTCTTCTCCCTTCCCTCTGCCCTTTAACCTTTCTTTATAAAAAGTGAGTGTAGGTTTGATTTATAGCTTTTATAGTTTGTATTTGATGGGACCCTATGGAAACCTACTAGCTAAGAGAAAAAGTAATCACTATAGTTTTAACTGTAATCACAGAAAAATGCTTTCCTCTCTTTCAACCTTTCCATTGCTCTGTGATCATGAGCCATATCTTCAATAGAATCTTTCCAGTAAGTGCGAACATTGTATTTTCCTGCCAAGGGCTCTCCAAAGTACTTTGATTTCTGCTTGTGAAATAGCCAGGAAGATTTCAGGAAATGGGATCAACTCTATTTGTCATACATGTCATTAGATAACTCTTCTAAGAAGCTTCCCTCGATCAATTCTTCTCTAATCGCTATTCCCCCCAGTATCTGTCTAGAATTTATTTATCTCAAAGGATATTATTTTACCTACACTGACACAGAGCTTTGCAACTGACTATAGTCATCTGAAGTCATCTTCATCTGCATGTTTTCTCTGCTCAGTTGAATTTAGAGTTATTGGAAGCAAGGTTAGTATATTTAATTCTTTCATACCGTCTTCAAAGTCTCACAAGCATGTTCTATACAGAGTAACTGCTTGTTTGTTTCAATTGATTTAAGAATAATTTACAGGGAGTGAATATGAGGATATCTATTCATGTTTTATATCAAAATGACCAGAACATGAAATTGGAGTCTGCCTGACCTGAGCTCAAATCCCAGACCAAAAATCTTTGTAATCTTTTCACTCTTAAGTTACTTATCTCTTTTAAACTCCCATGTTCTTACATGGAGAATGGAGATATTGTATCTACCTTTTCCTAAAGGACTACCTGAGGAACTAGATGTTTAAGTTCTGGCATCAAGAGAGGGGTTTGAATCATATCTCTGCTTCTTAGCATAGCATTTTGGGCAAATAAGTTAATCTTCTCTGAGTCTCATTTCCCTCATCTGAAAGTTAGGGTCCATAATAGGATTTATCTCATGGAATTGTTTGTACTAGGTGAAATAATGCATGGAAGATTTAGAATGCTACTTGAACCTAGTAATCACTCCATGTTAACTATTACTGTAGAAATTCACCTAGTGTACCTGATTCCAGGGGGTTCAAATAAACTTTAGTTCTTTGTCTTGCTGATTCTACCTTTAAAATTGTTGCCATGGCAGATGAACTTTGTAGATCTGTTGGCTAAGAGGATTTAGCATAAAATTTTCATTGCATGAATGGTGTTTGACTGTTTTACTCATCTTACATGATACCTTTGGGAGGAAAAACTTTTTGGGAAGATAACAATTTATCTGAATTTAAAAAGGATTATGTTCTCAAAATGTGGCTTGGAGACTCTTTTTATTGAACACAGCCATTTTATGTCATGTTGATTTCCTCAGGATATGAATCAGAGAAAAAGAACTGAAGACTTATTCCAGGAAGAAAGGGGAGGACTAGCAGTGGATTTTTCACTGGTAAGGCAATTTACACACTTGTCCTTCTCATGGTGAGTCAGTCTGTGATACATTTCATAGCAATGTCTATGAGTTTCCAAATCTAGAATTAGACATGCCAGCCAAATAAGGGATAGAGAAGAAAACAGTCTTGTACTCCATCTAGTTATCATTCACAGCATTCTGGAAGAGGACCTTCAAGAAATGACTATTCGGACACATTACTTTTAATCATAGCTTTAAATCCATTAAATTAGCTAATCATGTTCAGAAAGTCTTCAGTAGAAGACTTCAGTAGCATTTTTTGATAATCAGCTTTAGAGTTCCAGAAAAAAATACAGGTCTTCTTAATCTTTTCTCTAAAACTTTTATTTATTTATTTATTTATTTATTTATTTATTTTTGGTATGATTCAAGGCTAATTCCGCTCTTTTTCATATTGGCTGACCTAATCATTTCTTAAAATCACATTGCAAATTTTCTTTTTAAGTTGTGAAAGGCTACTTTTTATTTTCTAATAAAGCAATCTCAGTTCATTTAGGAAGCTCTCTTATGTCCACTTTTTTCCAGACTAAGGTCATTTGGGCCTATTATTCTGTGAATGTTCCCCACCTATTCTAATAATAGAGTAGAAAATACCAACATTTTGTTTGATTCACTTGGGTATCCCTAGGACTTTGTCCCAGTCAGAGTATATTACAGGTACTTACAAAATTGACTGAATGGATGAATATGACCTTATATCTGTATAGCTCATGATGTTTATGAAAAACTTTAGGGGTTGATGGTGTTGCTTAGTGGTAGAGCACATGCCTAGTATATGTAGGATCCCTGGTTCAAGCCTCAGTACCACAAGGGAAAGAAAGAAAGAAAGAAAGAAAGAAAGAAAGAAAGAAAGAAAGAAAGAAAGAAAGAAAGAAAGAAAAGAGAAACTTTATCAAGAAACTTACTTGAGATTATTTTAATTGCACCTGTCCCCACCACCAAAATCTTACCTTTGATTATAAAGCTAGTATTTGTCAGAGTAGAGTTCTGAATTTTATCTTCAATTCTCAGTCACATAAGTTTACTAAGCAGACTAATACATCTGGAGATTTTAAACTAATGTTTTAAACTAATACATCTGGAGATTCTTCAAAAAACTAAAAAGAAATTCCATTTGATGCAGCTATGCCTCTCCTGAATATCCTCTTGAGTGAGTGAAAGCTGTCATATTACAGTGATATATACATACTTATGTTTGTAGCAGAACAATTTATAGTGGCTCAATTATGGAAGCAGCCTATACGGCCATCATCAGATGAATGCATGAAAAATGTGGTAAATGAATGCAATTGGTTACTACTCAGCTATAAAGATGGACAAATGCATCTATTTTGAGACCATGATGCTAAACGAAATAAATCAGACATAGAAGATTAAATATTGCATGGGTTCTCTTATATGGGCAACCCAAAATATAAATAATTAAAAGAGTAAAATAAAGGAGAGTTGATGAGCACAGGATCTGGGGAAGGAGGAGACGGGTGAGAAAGGGAATAAAACTGATAAAAATGCAGTATGTGTATGTATCCATTTCCCAAAATGAATATAATTATTATATGTTATAACATATACTAATAAAAATAAATTTTAAAAAGTAAAGCTACTCATCATGCTAGTTTTTAGTTGTAAAATGCAATGTGTTCATAGTTAGTTTCCAATCTTTTCTTGCTTTGAGTGCCAGTTTTCACGGACTTGTTACAAGCTTATTATTTTCTCATGATGTATCTCTATAGTTTTGTTATGAATGTGAAATATTAGTAACGTGATAGAGTGCTTTTAAACTCTTTCTCACCACAGTGTGGAAAACCTTGGTGTCTCTTTTCTTTTGTTTTATTTTTTGTCTTTTGAGACATGGACTTGCTATGTAATTCAGGCCTGCCTTGAACTAACTATGTACCCCAGGCTGGCCTGGAACTCACTGTGATCCTGCCTCAGCTTTCCAAGTGCTAGAAGTTTTACAGGTGTGTACCACCACACCCAGAAACCACTTAGCGTCTTGATTATGTGATGGGTACTCAGAGTGAGGACCTTAGTATGCCTTGTGATGAAATTCTTTCTGCTCTAAAATTTCTTCATTGTAGCAATCAATGACCTTTACTGATCCATTACTTTATTGCAGTTCCAGTTTAGTCACAGGTGGACATTTATCGATCAGGGATGCAGGATCTCTTGCACTGACATTCTTAAAAACAAAAACCACATGAGAAATTTGTAGATTCTTATCTGCCAATCTAAGGCCTGGCACCAACTATATATATATCACATTAAATTAACATCTATAAGGAAATCCAAGAACTTGGTCAAGATTTTGTCCATAGCAATGTGTCCTTAGACAATTCACTAAGTTTTTGCCATGTTATCTATAAAATGAGATCCCACTCTACCTTTAAAGGACTAGTAGAAATGTAAGAGTCCTCAAAAATTGGGCCTTAAGAAATATTTGGTTTAGATTAGATGAAATACTAGTCTTTAAAAAATTTAACAACTGGTTGTTTTTGTGTGAATAATCAAAGCAAAGGATCTCTTGGTGACCTACTTGTAAATTAGTATTTAAATCACAAGTGGTTTTTCTGACAAATTCCTACAACCCTCAGTGTCTGTCTTTTCCCTTAATTCACATTCCATTGTGGTCATCTTCGCTGTTGAAATGGAATTGTCAAGTTGAAGAATGGTTAAGGAATGGTTTGTTAAAATCTGGATTCATAATTCTCAGCTGGAAGAGTTTGGGGCCAAGCAGCTCTAAGCATTATGATATCAATTAAATTATCCTGGAATATGTGAACAGTTTACTAATTTCTCATCTATCTGCTATAGAACATGCAGAAAGAGTTTCCCAAAGGTTATTGCAAGAGACAATCCTGTTGAGTCATGGTTGGGTGCTGGACAAAGTAGGAAATTTATTGCATTGGTCAATGAAACAAATCTGTACTTTAACTTGCCTTGCTATGAAAGTCACTATGTACTTGTACATGAACAGTTTTGCTTTGCTAATAGTTCACAAACCTGAGCAGGCATCAGGATCACCTCGAGGACTTATAAAATCACAGATGGCTAAGCACTACCCTCAAAGTGTCTGATTATGTAAATCTGGGATAGGATGGATCTCAAGATTTGCCATTATAATAAGCTCCCAAGTGATGCTAATGCTTCAGACAGGAATCACACATCATATCAGAACATAGTGCTTCTCAATTTTCCTTACGATTGCCAAGGCTGGGAAAAATAGAGATTCCGTAGACCACTACTTTTCTCTGAGACTACTTTAATGAAATGGGACTTAAGCCTTCAGTGACACAGGCAGACATCTATGGGTCATATGGCAATGAACTCTGGAAAAAGAAAGCCAGCACTGTTTTTGTTTTACTTTAAGTGAACCTTTCAGCAACTTTCTGTCTTTGTAGACTACTTTAGTGTGGTCTGCTCTGAACTCATTCTTGGATCCTCTAAAAATATATTGCCCAAGGAAGATGTATCTTCATTTTTTTTCAAGTCATCATTCTAGTTTGTTATCTCTTTTCCAACAAGTGGAGATGTATACTGGTATCCTGCCCGCTTTCTTTATGATCAAATTATAGCCTGAGCAATATTCCTCTATCAAGCTTTTTCAAGTCAAGTTTCCATTCAATAGAGGCCCAATTTTGTCAATTCAGGTTTTTTCTCTGGAAGCCCATTCCATTCCATTCAATTCAGATCAATATCCATTGAGTGACTTCTCATGTCAAGTACCATTCTAGGACCTTTAAAAAAGACGTGCCTCAGACAGACATCAATCCTGGCACTTACCAAACCTACATCCTAGTGTGAAGAGACAAATGGTAAATATAATACATAAATACATAAATCAATATATTATATTTCTGGTGGAGGATACTACAGGATGAAAGAAATTAAAACAGAGTAATGAAGTTCAAGACTTCTAGGGCTGGTAGTAGAGACCAGTGCTCGTGGTTATAATTTTAAAAATTAGTACCATTTGAACAAAGATATAGGAGGTGAAACCCTCAGTGTACACCTGGCAAAGTGTGTCACAGGTAGAGAGCATAGCCTATGCAAAGGCCCAAAGGCAAGAGTGTGCCCAGCATGCTAAGGGACAGCCAGGAAGCCAGTGTGACTAACTGGAGTGTAGATGGAAAGTAGTAGCTCAGAGAAGTAACAGAAAGGCAAAGAAAAGACCACATAAAGCTCTGTAGGTCACTGAAAAAAGACTTTGACTTCAATATGAGTAGAATAGTAGTCAGTGCGAGATGTTGAAGAGTTGATGTTTGAAGAAGGACCTGTTGGGATATTATGTCAAGACTAAACCAAATAAGGCAAGGGTAGAAGTAGAAGCAGAGACTAATTAGGAAACCAGGTCAGTAACCAAAGCAAGTGATGATGTGGCTTGTGCTATCGGTTTGTGCTAAAGAGCTGTCTGGTATATTTTGAAAATATTCAACAGGATTTCATGATAGATTGGATGCTGAATACGAGAGAAAAGGGAAGTCAGCTTCTGGCTTCAGTGTGCAGGAAGTTGAAATTGCTATTGATTGAGATAGCTGTAGGAAGCACAGGTTTGTGGGGACTCTTGGGACTTTGGTTTGGGATACACTGAATTTGAAGTCTGTTAGGTATCTGATTGTAGATGTCAAGTTGTTGTGGATCGAGCATGTGTGGGACTTGTGAGAATATGCTGAGTATGTCTAGACTAAAAATGGAGATTTGGGAGTCCTCAACCTGTTGGTATTACAAGCTATAAGTCTGAGTGAGATTATTAAGTGAGTGGGTGTAGATTAAATAAAGACAAGGACTCAACCTTGCTCTTCCCCAGCATAAGCTAGGAGAAAAACTATTCAGAGTCAGTGTCATAAAATCCAAAATTATATCAAGTAGAAGGTAGTAAAAAATAGGCCAAATGCTGCTGATAGATCCAATAAGACCAAAGATTGCTGAATTTCATAATTAGACATTATTGGTGATCTGAGCAAGAAAACAATTGGGTAGAAGGGTGGTAGTTAAAGCCTGATTAGGTAGTTTAAAAGGCAGTGATAGCAGAAGAACTAGAAACACTGAGAAAGCCAACTGCTGAGATTCCTGTAAAAGGATGCAAAGAAACAGAATGGAAATAGATGAAGTAGGGTCAGGGTAATTTGTTGATATTTAGTTTTGGTTAGGAGACATTAAAATATGAGTGTGTGCAGAGAGCACTGTTCTAGTAGCCAGAGGCAGATCAATATTTTAGGAAAGATAGGAAAAACTATTTAAGCAATTTTGATGGGTTAACAAAAGTGATTTCTAGGGTCCAAGTGGAGGACTTGGCTACAAAGAGGAGATCAAATATTTTTATCTGTAGTAAAATAAGGCCTAAGTGTATGTCTCTACAAATATTTACTCAAAAAATAAAATGAACTCAAGCATAATACAAACGTATGCCATACATGTTCCATTTTAGGAGTTTTCCTAAATGAATAAATTAAGCTTTTCAAATAAATATCTCTTGTCTTTTAACAAAGGACTCTTCTTTTCCTGGTAAATGTTTTTGTATCAAGCATAGACATTCTTCATTGCTCCAATAACTTCTAATGTATTCATAATTAGTAGTATTTGTATAGGAAGTTTTTATTTTTCACATTTATGTGTATGAATGTCTATAATATTTTAGATGTTAAATGTGAATAATTTCTGTGAGAAATTTTCTTCCACACTCTCTTCTTCTTCATTCTAACAAAATGAATGATCACCACCATCATCTTATCAGTGTTGACAATCTGGCTCTTTATAGGTATTGGCAGCAGTTCTTAAAAAGGTATAAATAGAAATTTTGGCTACTCATTTTTATGTTTATAAATTTAAACCAGAGAGAGAGAGAGAGAAAGAGAGAGATCTTAAATTATTTCTTTGGTGTAAAAATCAATGACACTCTGTGGAGGGTAGGAACAATATCCTTGTGCTTTGCTTTATCAAAATGTATAAAACCCAACCCAATAAGGCACTACATAAGTGTTGAAATGATAATTGTCTTATTCTTGTCTTTTCATTATTAAGAAATGAAATTGTCTTATTTCTTGGCTGCTATAACAAAATGCCATAAACTGGTAGGCTTATAAACAATGGAAATTTATTTTTCAAGTTTAGGATCTAGAAGCCCAAGATCAGGGTGCCTTGATAGTCATGTGTAGTTAGGGTCCTTTCCCAGGTGATAAGTGGTTGATTTCTCATGGTATCCTTACTTGTAGAATGAGGGTGAGAAATATCTCTGGGTCCCTCTTTTAACAGCACTACTCTTATTCATGAGAGTCCCATCCTCATGACTTAATTTCCCCCAAAACCTCATCATTTAATGCCATTACTTTGGGGTTTAGCATTTCAACATATGCATTTCAGAGGAACAGTCAGTGTACTATAATAATAAATTATATAAGATAGATGTTTAAAAATACCTTTTGAGATTGACATTGATGATCAAATTAGTTTAAGGCAAAAAGGAAATCACCATAATATTGAACTGGTTGAGTTGTGGGGGAAATAAAACGAGTTTGTCTCTGTAAAATTACAGTGTGTATCCCATGGCAAGTTTCCAATAATTTGTTATAATAGGTACAAGATGACAAGATTGCTTAGGAAAGATCCAATAAAATTGTCCCCATTAGGAGACTGTTCATAGTTAGCTATTTGGGGGTTGGGGGAGGTTACTGCAGCAAACATTACTTTACTGAGAACTAAGATTTAGCAGCAAAACCATATGAGGTCCAGGTGGACAAGAAACTATCATTCAGCTTTTATGTACCAGGCACATAAGCATCTTATATACACATTTTATTTAGTTCTTATGATAGCCCTGTACAATAAGTTGTATTATCTCAATTGTGTGGATGAGGAAATTGAGTTGGGGAGAAATGATTAAGTGCTACAATGGGAAAGCTCTCTGCAAATTGTTAAGTAAATTAAAAGACTGACCCTATCTACTAAGCTGCCCATAAAAGAGCAAAATCCTCACCAAGGTCACTAGGGGATTTGATTCCTAAGCCCCTAGTCTTCTTTTCACTATTCTAAGTTATTGAATTGCTCATCTAAATCCAACCCAAACTCAAATGCATGGTACTGGCTTGGTCAGAATCCAGGAGTCAGCTTATTTTGTTATTGGTCTTGGGATTTAGTTCATGCTTCTGAACATGTATGTGGAGGTGGTTTGCATTTTGATATTGATAAGGGTTGAAGACAAAAGGAAAAATTACACTTCTTTCCCCCATGAGCAAAAGTGTTCTTTCCCTTTCAGAAGAACTTAGTGTAGTTTCTTTGGACTTGACTGTTTTAGACTTGAATTGGCGTTGTTGTAGTTGATCAAAAACAGAGTCTCTCTTCCCTTCCTTATATCAATGCTGAGAGAGAGAAAGAAAGAGAGAGAGAGAGAGAGAGAGAGAGAGAAAGAGAGAGAGAGAGAGAGAGAGAACCTAATTTAATATTTCTCTACCAAGCTCAAAAGAATATCAATTAGAATAATAACTTCACTTTTCAACAGGAAAGCCAATTATACTAGTTTCTAGAGAATTTAAAGGCTATCATAATTCACTCATTCATAGTAGTCAGTTGTTGAACACTTAACAACTTCATTTATGAATAAAGAACAGATTGGCTAACAGGACAACTTACAAATATATTATTTTATACCTAAGTTTATCCTAGAGCAGAAAGTAAGTCAATACAAATATTTTGAGGTCTGGGGATACAGCTCAGTGGCACAAGCACTTGCCTAGCAAGCACAAGTTCCTGAGTTCGATTCCCAGTACCAAAAAAAAAACAAAAACAAAAAAAAAAACAAAACAAAAAAAACCAGATAAGCAGAGGGACAAGAGTTAGGATCACTCCCCATGAAACTTTCTCTACAAACATTTTGAAAATTTCCCAGGGAAGAAACAAATATCTCAATTTTTAACACTTCCATATTTTTCTTTTTTTTCCTCAAGATGTAAAAAACCAGACTCTACTCAGTCTAGAGTTGGTCATCTGAAATGGGACAAATAATACCAGAGTGTCCGAATAATTTTTTCTTTCTGAAAACTTGAGTCGGGGGTGGGGTGGGCTGGGTTGAGACTCTTGTTCAGGGATAGAAAGAAAACAGCTGGATATCCATTTGGAGTTTAGTATGAAAATAACTGTGCACAAGTATATGAAGAATCTACTATCTTTTCTCCACTTTTCAACATTGGAAAACCTTTTTCATCCATGTCCTCAGAGACCGGTGTAGAACAGGAGAAATTTAGCATAGTTTTGACACAGAGCTTGCTGACCAAAAGAATAGCTAATAATAGAAATTAACTGAGAAGAGGGATTATGATTTTATTTTTTGCCAAAGAATTTAAAAGGTTTGTTTAGCATCCACTGTGGGTCACCTAACTGCTCTACATCCAGAAAGACTAGCATCTGTGCTAATGCTTTTCACGGGCCCGGAGATGTGTCAGTCTTGCCTCCTCTTCATCTCAGGATTTCTTTGTTCAATCGATACATTTGGTAATTTCTGTGCAAGTGAACATGAAGTTTCACTTGTTCCACAATTTCTGTTTGTGAAAGCAGGGGCCAGCTCACTTGTTTCTTTGGGCTTAATGTAGAAGAGCTAAACTCACTGAGATGGGGAGAAACAGGGTTAAGGGCAGAAACCCAACCTGATTTCCCCTAGCTTTAGGCAACTTGTGAGAGAGCCAGTGACTCATCGTCGAGTTCCCCCAACCCCAAGCAACCTCCATCAAATCACGATCCTCCCTAAATATGTTGTTTAACATTTTCTTTAGTGGTGCAATCTTGCTCTGAGATTACAGGGAGTGCTGAGTTTTATTAGAGTTCTTTCAACACACTGATTTAATTGTTACTGCCCCTCAGCAAGTGCTGAGTCACTCTCAAAGCATCACAGCATTCCATAGACACCTCATCCTTCTTTACTTTCCTTTTTCCTTCCTTTTTTTAAGTCCTCGTTTTTTTGTTTTTTTGTTTTTTTGTTTTTTTTTTTTTTTAACAGATTTGTCTTTGGAAAAGAATGAGAAGCACTGGTAAATGGCTTCCTCACTTCTGCTCCTTAGGTAAGTAAAACTTATATTTCTAACCGTTTTACAAGTGTCATTAAAGAGTATTTCCCAAGTTTCTGTTGAAGAAGAGCCTTGTTTGATCTTTGCAATGCTGGCACTCTTTTAGAATTAGCCATGGAAAAATTTGATGACACTTCCATGCTTCTTGTAAAATTCATCTTTGGGGTAATTTTACAGCGTGTGTTTTCCCCTTGAACGTTTTAAAGAGTTGGATTTCCGTCTCTTTGCAGAACATTCTACCAGCTGTGTCTCATTTGCTTCGCAAGGGCATTTGAAGAAATTGCTATTTTGGAAACTGCTTAACATATGAGATAATTGTTTCAAAGCACTTTACAGGTTGTATAGTGCTTTCCCATTATATTACCCATTCATTTCTCATAGACACTTAAGAAATACTATTTACATTTTTCAGAAAGGAAAATAGAGGTACTGAAGAAAGACTAGAACAGCAGCTTGGCAGGGCAATATATCTCACTCCTGAATTAACCAACAGATTGAAATCTCTTTCTTTAGATCTTTTAATACCTGTGACCAGAAACCTTGTGGCTTTTGACCTAAATAGGTAGACAGACACATGGGCTGTTCTCCGCAGGCATGTGTAGTCTGGTTAGTTTTAGGTCTACTATAACGAATACCTGCTGCAGATTTGGACACTGAGACTCTATAGAGGGACACTATTTAGCTGCTTTTATTATAGGTGATATGGCGGGTGGTTAAAAGTGTTATTTTCAGAGTATAAATTGCTTGAGTGTAAATCCAAACTCCAAGTCTTATCGACTGTGTGATGTTGGTGAATTGCTTATTGACTCTCAGCCTTGATTTTCTTATCTGTACAACTGAACAGTAGTTAGAGCCTCCTGGAATATTGTGAAGCTTAACTGACCTAATTAAATAAGACTCTAAGCACAGAGCCTAGCATGTAATAAGCCCTCAGTAAGCTCTATTATCATATTGTGGTTCAAAATGTGGTCACCTGGTCATTTTTCTTGAGGTTTACTTAAGTTAATTTGTTTCATAAAATTATACCAGTGAAGGCCTGGAGATGGTTAGTTATCTCCAGAAGTAATTGGTAGGGTAGACCAAAGTTATACTAGTGTTTTCTCTGCTTTTGAGAGCTGTGATAATTATAACTTCTCGGTCATTCTACCCTTTAAAACACAGAATGACAATGTTCCTCCTGAATAATGTGGGAAGGAGACAAAGACCCCATTCACTCCTGCTTGTGGCATTTCAGGCTAGCACTTTAGGAATGGTAGCACACTAAAAGGCAAAAGATGACATGGACTTTCTCAAAGTTCAAGGGGAAATTAAGATATAGAAGAAACAGCAGTGATCTGTTTAGCTGTGAATGGGCTCTTGTTAGAAGACAGAGGACTGAGTCCTACATCTTCAACTTTTATATCTGGGGAGACTAAAGTACTGAGAGGCGAAATGCTTTGCTCAGTTATCTGTCAAGTGGTTTTGGGTTACTCTTGGCCTTGCTAGGCGCTTGAAGGTGGGTACCAGCAATGGTTTTTTGTTTTTGTTTTTGTTTTTTGTCTTTTTGAGACAAGGTCTCGCTATGCAGTTCAGGCTGGCCTTGAGTTTACTCTGTAGCCCAGGCTGGCCTCCAGCTTGCAACATTCCTCCTGTCTCAGCCTCCCTCGTGCTGGGATTATAGGTGTGTGCCACCATGCCCAGCAACAGATTATTCTTATGAGTGGGAATTGTAATACCTTTAGGATGACCAATTTGTTCTCTGTTTCTCTGGAACATTCGAATGGCAAGTGCTGTGTCCTAGGAACTTCTTCAGTCTTGAGAAAATTCCAGGGGATTGGCCACTATAATACCTGCTGCTGTTGTCTTACTGTGTGCCCCACATGAGCAATAGATATGAAGGTGCTTTGACATTTCATGAATTGAAGAGTATAATAATCAATTCCGAATACCTAATGTTCAAAAATAGCGCTTTAGGTTATTGGAATGAAGCTATTTTGAGATATGTAATGTGATTGTAAAATTCCACTAATGTGTGTTCCATACCTTATATCATCTTAAGGTATATGCATACATGTGACTGAAAGTACACACAAGCATATTCTCAGAGAACATTTAGAACAAGCACTTTCAGGTTATAATGAAGATAGTTTGCACTGAAAAGACCTGATTTCCATCATTTTTACTTCCTGAAAAGTTCTGTTTTATACCCAAAGCATATTTTTGAAATCATTACCACTTAGAACACTATAAATTGATTAGTGTGATGGTTAATCATAATTGTCAACTTGATTGGCTTGAGAGATGCCTAGGAGATTAAGAAAGGACACCTCTGGGTATACCTGGGTGGGTTATGAGGACATGACCTTGGGGACTGTATTTGGTCCCTTGTTCCTTCCTTTTGGGCTCTTTCCCAATTCATTGCTTTCCTGATGCCATGAGTTGAGCATCTTTCCTCTGCCATGCCTCTCTGCCGTGATGTTTCTTCCTTAGAGCCAGCCAATCAGCTGGATCCAAGAGCCAAAATAAACCTCTTCCCCCTTTAAGTTGCAAGTGTTAGGTATTCTGTCCTAACAACACAGAGCTAACCAGTACAATCACTGATTTGTATTAGAAGACTTTAAAGGAAAACAAGATGGTCTGGAGAAGATGACATAACTGACCATCTATCTATTGGCCTAAGAATAATAAGTGCACACCAAAGAATAGTAGCACGGTGCTTGGAATTAACTGGAGGTAGCATTGGCATTTTACAGATATGCAAAACTGTTTACCAGTGAGCACATCCAGAAATTAGGGTAGTTTCCAAAAAATAGTTCATTTAGTTTGCTTTCATGTCATCCAGAGATTGCACTGGAGAGGAACTTCAAAATGTACTAGCATGTATTTTCTTAAAAATAAACAATTTTCTTGATTGAGTTATCTGTGTTTTACCTAGAGGTTTCCAACCAGAATTTAAGCCAGTGAATGCCCCATAAATGTTAGCGGTGTTTTGCTTAGCAAAGATAAGCAAAACACGTCATATCTATTAGGAAGAACATAAAAACAAGCAGGTTTGATCAAACTCAGTCACTTAGAAGTAATATTTGTTTTAAAAAAATATTCCTTTATAATATAATGGCTCTTTCTCTGCTTGACTTTTTAAATGGAACACGTAAACTTTTCAAAGAAAATGTTAAGGGACTTGAAAACGCTGTGAACATGTCGTATATTCTTTGTTTATCCCACAGGTGCTACCTCAGACCTGGACACATGGTGGACATTTAGTAAAATCTTCTTAACTTATATTGAATAGTCTTTCTATTAATAATCATCCAGTGTACCATAATGAAATGAAAGTGAACAGGGCATGGCCTACCATTCCACACTGAACTTTCCCCCAAGGAATAAACTACTTTACCTCTCAGGCAGAAGCAAAGAACTCATTCAAAAGCAGAGCTGAAGGCTGTTGGAGTTATTGTTGTTTATATTTCCCTAGACAGAGGAGTAATTATATTGGCTTCAAAGGCCTTTTCTTCTACCTTCCATCTTGGCCTGCTGGTGCAGGAAGAAACCTTCCTTCTATTCCTGCATCTTACAAATGGAAATGCAGAGGAGGGAATCATTTGCCCAAGGTCATAGAGTCAAAACTTTTCAGATATTTGTCAATCATAATTTAATTTTCCCAAACCTCATCAAACACAGCAGTAGGTAATTTTCTTGGCCCTGTTTTTAGTTCAGGAAATACCTCTCATCCATACCCTCTCCACCACCGATGATTTTCCCAGTGTTACCGCCCCTTAAACGATTCTGCTTCCTCCTGCTACTTTCAGATGGGATTTTCTTTGTTCTCGGTAAACACACATCTGTACCTCTACTCTAAGATCTCAGGCTAAGGGAATCTTCTAGACGACCTAAAGTGCTGAATAAATATGAAGTTATAGGGGCCCTTTCTCCTCAGGCCAGTCACTGCCTTTCATGTAGCAACACACAGCTTCAGGCTTGAATAGATTTCTCTCCGGCTTCAGTAATGGAAGCCAAGACTTTGCTTTATGGTTAATTTAGCTGGTGATGAGAGCAAGACAGAATTTGTGAGGAAAGATATAAAGTGGAGGAAATTGAGGTCATAGCTTGAGCAGAAGCTCCAAGAAGACAGATTGCTTGTGGCTCTTAGAGCACCATTTCCCCAACAGTAGTGATGCAGAGGGAAAGTTGAAAAATGACAGTCTCCTTTGAGAGGCATATCAGGGCACAAAGATTTTTCAGAACTCAGCCCCACAGAGAGGAAGTCTGCTTGATATTTATTCAGACCCCTTCCTTTTAAATCTTGATTACCCTTGGCTCTGCTAGGTGCTGCAATTTATGCACCAGCGACAGGTGATTCTTATGTAAGGATGGAATCTTGGGTGTGATAAATTTGGTCTAGAGAAATCTCAGCTCAGTTGCTGCAGATGGCAGTGTCATGATGACAGAGTTAGAGAGCAGCGACCTGCCGGGTTGTGGGCTGTCTGTGAAATGGCTACTCAGTTTAGAACTGTCTGAGCTAATTCCTTGAGCTCAAGGTCATGATCAAGGCACATAGCTGAACTGTAGGGTTGATATCATTCTAGCAACATCCTTTCCTCCCCCTCAGACACTGCTGCCAGCTCACTCAAGGGTCCTGCAAGAATCAGGTTACAACCTGGAAGCCTAGTGAATACCTTTGCAATGTAGAGGCCCTGATTATTATGACTGGTGCTGTTAATGATAAATTCTGCGCTTGTAAAAAAAATTGTGTATACTAAAGAATTTGCATCAGCTGGGTTTGTTTGGCCAAGTAGACATTTTTATGCACATAATCCCAGTCAAATTCTATCTGTGATCTGGGGGTGACATCTTTCAGACCACAAATTCTTAGCTTTAGTTTTGAACAGTTTTGGAAATCCCCCAAAAGTTCACACATGCACAAAATTGTGAACTCATATCTATCTTTCTGTTTTTTTTTTTTTTCTTCTGGTACCAGAAATCGAACTCACTACCTTGCACTTGCTAGGCAGGTGCTTTGCTGCTGAGCTAAATCCCCAGCCCCTCATATCTATCTTTCTTTAGAAAGAGAGTTTATACTCTACAGCTTTTATGAAATTGTTACAAGAGTCTAAGGTCCAACAAAAATAAGACTTGCTATTGCAAATGAAGAAAAGACTGTGAAACGTCCTTTGTGTTCTTTCAACTATATTTCCCATCTTGAATTTTAGATTGAACTTGACCAGGGGTTAGCAACCTAGGGCGAGCTTTGAAGTTAGATAGCCTGTTGATCCTGGCATGGACACTGGCTTTATATTTTCCAACTGTGTGGCCTTAAACATGTCTCTTTGCCTCCTATCCTTATTTAGAAAATGGGTAAAACAGGGGAAAGATCACCTGCCTCATTGTGGTATCATATTGTAGATAAATCTTGTGATATATCTGAGATTTGGAAAGCTTTCATAAACAGTCGCTAGTAGTGGTAGGAGTCACATGGAATT
Source organism: Chinchilla lanigera (assembly GCF_000276665.1). Lineage (NCBI taxonomy): Eukaryota > Metazoa > Chordata > Mammalia > Rodentia > Chinchillidae > Chinchilla > Chinchilla lanigera. Next base: position 23,108,859 of record NW_004955412.1, on the reverse strand, counting down.
CAGGATCCTAAAGCATGGGATGAACTCAATGCCATGTGTCTTCTTTGTTTAATTTCTTTAAATGTTCTCATGCCTTTGTCTATTTGCTGGGTTATTAAACTCTGTTTCGTATTCTTCATAATCATCAACGTAGTTTAAACAAACACTCTTAAGAGATAACTTAACCCCACCCTTTAGCCTACCTCTTCTGGACAAAACAATGATCATAATTGGGATTAGATTCCTGGTGTTTCATTTTACAAGTGATAATTTCATTTAAAATTAAAGTTTATCAAAAAGCACATATATTTTAGATCTTAGCTAAGGACATTTTGTCTTACTTTATTTAATAACCTGCTTCATTTTGTAGTGTGTAATAAATACAGTAAATGTTTGCTTAACTAATGAAAAAGAAGACCCTAACATAATAAGGGATACATGCATGAAAACATCAGTTATCTGACGAGATCAGGCGTGTTCAGGGTGGTATGGCTGTAGACAAACATCAGCTATCTTATTAGTCACTCTCTTCTCCACTCTTACTACACATTCATTTCTTAAAGACCACTGCAAACATTACTTATGTTGGAAACTGCCTTAGTAACTTTTCTTGTTGCTAAGGAAAAAATACCCAACACCCAAAGTTAAAGGAGGAAAGGTTTATTTAGCTCAGACTTTATAGAGGTTTCAGTCCGTAATCAGCTGCTTTCAAGATAGGGTGGAATGGCAGACAGGCATTGCAGAGGGGAAACAGTTCATGGCAGGCAGAAGGTAGCAAAGCAAGCAAGAGGTGACCACAGCTCTTTGTATCCCTTACATTTTATCCAGTTAGTTAGTGTGGGTAGCACTAACACCCTTAATTTTAGTACCCTTGAGCCTAGCATTGCATCATGAATCAATCTCGCACTCTAGATTCAGCCACTTTGAAAAAGCCCCACCTCTGACTGCCTGAGGCTCTGGCAAGAGGACATCTAGGCACAGCCGTAACAGAAACTATGAAAAGGGATGGCTTTATTTGAGGACATTCATCATCCTACTGTTGGCCTACTTCTTTTCTGCTTTAGGTCTGAGGCAAACAGTATCCAATCCCAGACACTCTTTAAATCAATATTTCCATGGAGAGTGAAAAATCATCCTAAACAGGGAAGTTCAATTTTTTAGGTTTGTTTGATGAAATTGGAAAAAAAAAGTTGAAGAGAGAATGTATGAAGAACAAGAAGTTTGATTTATGAAAGTATCATGAAAGCTTAATGTTATGTTCTGGAGAAAAGTGACAGTGGATTTTACTGTATATCCATAAAACCATATCACAATTATATCAGTAAATACAATTCAAAGGAATATAAGATTTATTTCCAAGTATGCAGTTTTGTTGCTCACTGCCTAATCCACAGAGTATAGCAAATAAATATTTATTGGATGAACTCACATTTATGTTATAATAAAAATAACATATTTATATTTTATTTATATTATGTCAATAAGGAAAATGCAATACTCCCCCATGTAATGTGTTTGTGAACATATTTCTGAGGCTCCGTTGACTGACAAACCACTAAAAGAAAGTACCGTCTACATCTGTTTCCTATGACAAATAGTAATTTTAGTAATTTTAGTAATTTTAGAGAAGATGACTGTAAGGCTTCGGGTGAGTCTTTGTGAATGAGTATGAATTGCTATTTAGCTTGTTAGCAGTTAGTTAAGTTTTGCTATGACATCCATTCAGATAGAACAATTCTCTAAAAGTTCACAATAGTCTTGTAAGAGTGTACCTTTTCCCTTTTTCCCAATCTAGCCTTTCAGAGTAGAAAAAACAAATACCTTTTCCCTTTTTCCCAATCTAGCCTTTCAGAGTAGAAAAAACAAATAGAATCAGAATGACATTTGCCTGCCTAACTCAGGGGTGTGAGTTCAAATCAGGGCAGCATTATGTGCTTTGAGAAAACTCTAGAACCTCTTGTCCCACTGGCAGGACTCACCTGAGAAGTTTGGGGGCAAGAGAGCAGTGTGCTGGGATAGAGGTCTACAGCAGCTGGCTTCTTAATGGGCTATCACTGAGCCTCTGGCATTGGTGTCCAGAAGCATTGGGAGAACCATTAGAATGGTCATGTGAGAGAACCATTTGAAGATCACCAGAGCAAAAGAGAATGAAATAAAGAATGATTTCCAAAGGAGCAGTGGCATTCTTTCCTTTATTGTTGTGTAGAGCCCAACATTCACATTTTATTATGCAATACTCTATTTCAGGTGTGCTTCCCGCATTGCTCCTTACACTGCTCTTTAATCCTCCTTGTTTTACAAATACATTTAAGCAAATATAACATAGGTGTTTCCTATCTTGTATTTCTATTAGGAAATGAAAAAAAAAAAAAAAAAAAAAATGCACATTTATTGGGCATTTCCAGGTGCCAGGGAACTTTACTGTCCAAAGCAACATGGTTTCAATTTTTAAAAAATGCGATATTAGGAATGAGTAACTTGTCAACCACTACATTGGTGGAAGGACTGGGCTTAAAATCTTTGTCTGTCTGCCTGTGTGGTCTGTGTGGTAACTCCCCAGGACAGATAGAAAACTCTAGGAAGCTGAATGAAAGAACATGCGTGCTGATAAGGACTATTTTGTTTGAGAATGTGTTTTCTTTCTTTTACTTGCTCTTTCTGTATACAGACCAATACACATATATGTTTACATATGAGAGTTTAGGGATTCTATCATCCTTCCTATTAACACAACATCAAAAGTACTGTTTCATGGATGGAGAGGCTGGGTCTATGACTGAACCTGTGGTACAGGGCACACCAAGGTGGTCATGGAAAGTGAAAAACTAGAACAGGAATTGATTTAATGTCAGATCAAATGGTTGTGTGTGGCCAGACAGTGGAGCACCTTGGTTTTCCTCCTAGCCATCTTTATGTTCAAGGAAGCCATAGTTGATTTTGAATGTATTCTAAGTCAATATTGTAACTTATTTCTGGATCCCTTTCTCAAGTGGTCTTATTTAGTATTTAAGTTCCTTTGCTTCTATTTTGAAAATTTATCAAATGCCTTTCCTCCTGGTCTTCTATCTCTGCTGCCCTTCCCTACTAAGTTTGAATCCATAGTGCAAAATAATATGGTGAGTGCCAGGTGGAATCTCTTTACAAACTAGATGAAATGAAAGCTCACCACTTTCTAGGGCTTCAGTGTTAAAAACATCAAAATATCTCATGGGCTAATACCAAGGTCAAAGAGGTCAGCCTACACTTGAGCACAGGGCTTTTAGTTTGTCAAATGATTCAGTCAAACAAGAATGCTTGGTTTCTTGGCTGATGTGTGTCAGTATCATTATGCACAAAAGATGTCTTTTTGCTATACCCAAATTTGTCAAAACAGTGAACCATCAGTTTAAAGAGTAATAAAAAAAAACCTAATTTCCCAAATACATTTGTTTTTATACAAATTTCCTAGATGTACAGGTAGATGAATTTTACTGAAGATTCCTTAGTCATTTCTTTCCCTTCCTGGTCCTTCCTTATTCATCTACAATCTCCTTTGATCTTTCTCAGCATCTTTATGAGACAAGGCATTCTTTCTCTTTCTGCTCATTTACAAAGCCAGCACTCAGTCAATCACTTGTGCATCATCCACCTTCCCTACTAGATGGAAATTACATGGAAAACTCTTTTCCCAAGCATATATAATGCATCCTCAAGACATTGGTGCCAGGTACAATGGCTGGCAAAACTAGGCATTCAGTAAATATTTATTGAATGAATAGTGTGGTAGATTGACAGCTGGTGATCAACTTGTAACACCCAGCTGAACTGAGTCAGCATGGTGCTGGATGTAGGAGGCCCACCTGGGGATTGTTGTAGAAGAGGCAGAACTGGAGGAGAAGAAGGGAGGCTGTTGGGAGCTGGTAGAAGCTGTTGGAAGCTGTCGGGAAGCTATTAGGGCACTGCTGGCTCTCTTGGGCTATTCTGCTGGAGGACCTTGTCATGCTGGCTTTCCTGATGAACTTGGCTGTTCTCATCAGAGGAAGAGCTCAGGACCTCATTGTCACTGAGAATGGCTTTGGTTCACTTTGGGGGAGCTCTGGTCCTCACTTTGAGCATCACTTCCTGGCTTCAGAGGGGAAGATGGTGCTCTGCTCAGTCTCCTGGAGAAGCTTATTGCATTGGCTTTCCTTATGGGAACTCAGCATTCATCATCATCAGAGGAATTCGGGACATCATTATTGCTGAGGATGGCTGTGGTACTTTTCAGGAGAGCTCTGGTTCTTACTTTGAGCATCACTTCCTGGATCCAGTACAGATCCCTCAGCGTGCTAGCACAGAGCCTTCATCCTGCTGGCACAGACTTTCTAGCTTCCACCACTGACCTTTGGGCCTTCCTAGCACAGATCTGTGAAACAGGTCTGCATGAGACATTGTGATGGGCTCCAGGCCTCCAGCTGGACTTGTGGGAGGCATTGTTATGAGCTCTAGGTCTTCCGCTGGACTCATTTAGGACATTATCATGGGATCCAAGCCTTCATCTAGATTCTTCAGTCTCTAGTATGTGGACAGATTTCCTGCACTCTTTTTGTATATGATTCTTTGGGTGACTATTATAAATAATCTTATAAAATATGTGTCCTGTATTATATTGTTACCCTTGCAAAACCCCAAACTGTGACAAATAGAAAAGCACATTAATTCATTTTGCTGCATATTTGCTTCACTGAAGCATTTGGATTTTTTTCTGAGTATCATTCATTCATATTGCTCCTCTCCTTTCTTCCTTCAATATTTATTAAGTATCTTTAGTGCATCAGTCATTGGTCTCAAAGCAAGGATGAGTGAGACATGACTCTCTCTTGGGAGGTGCAGAGTGTACTGCCCCCAGCGAGCTGGTTCTGAGTCAGTCAGCCATGCTTGGTGAGTCATGGCCACTGGAAGTGGAGCCTTGAAGTGGCTCTTTGTTGGACAATGCAGAGGAGGAAGACATTTTCCTCATTCTTGACACTCACAGCTCACAGGGAAGCAAACAAATAAAAACATGAAACACATAATGTTATAATGTATGGCTAGCAAAGGAAATAGGTGGGTACAGTAGCAGTGGCTAGGGATTCTTAAAGAGGTGGAACAAGGAGTTTTTCTCCATTAAATGAGAGTTTCCTAACTCTCTCAACTATATTTAACAAATACCTTTTTCTGTACTTCTGTATATGCAGTACTATGCCAGGGGAACAAGAAAGATGAAACCTGCATCTAAGAAAGGTGCAAGTCAAGACGCAGGTGTGTGGCTCACAGGTGCACATGAGAGTGAGTATGAGTGAGCAGAAATGAAAGTGAGAGATAGGAAAGTAAGACAAGAGAAAGAAAGAGGTGGGGAGAGAAGAGGAAGAGAGAGAGAGAGGGGGAGAGAGGGGGAGGGGGAGAGAGAGAGAGCCTGTTCAGTCTCTTATTTTTAGGTCCAAAGAATTCCAAAGATGATAGCTTTAACATAAGGAATTTTAATTTTCTCCTTTAGAAGCTTTTGCAAGAAAGAGCTCAGGATTGTTCAGGTAATGGAATATGCACGCTTCAGTTTCTTCTGTGCTGCTGTGACAGAATACCACAGACTAAGATAACTTATAAAGAATAGAAATTCATTTCTCACAGTTCTGGGGACTGGGATGTCCAAGATCAAGGCACCAGTGGGTTCAGTGTCTGATGAGTGCTAGATTCTCCAGAGGAATGAAGCCGGTGTGTTTCCATGGCAGAAGGCAGATGGGCAAGAGACCATATAATGCATGAAGGCTTTTCTCTAAAGGCCTGAATCCAGTTCAGGAAGGAAAAACCCTCAGGGGCTAATTACCCCTTTCAAGCCCCACCACTCAATACCGCTACATTGATAACACCTATATTTTAGGAGCTATGTATGTGAATCATAGCAACGAGTTTAATAAAACTGGGACAAATGTCTGACTTGAGCAATCTAGGTTATTGGGGTGGATAGAGGTATCTCATTTCTTGATAACTTCTTTAACTCTGGACCTAAGATTTCTTATGAATTTTTAGGTTTAGTTCCTCCATTTCTACCATCCATATTCTATCAACTCTTTTTTAAAAAATCTATCCCAATTTTACAATGGCTAAAGCATCAGATTTTGTGTTCAATTTAGTGCATATTCATTTGGTACTTATACTATGTGCCAGGCCATGTTGCAGAACCTAGGAATTCATCACCCTCAAACTGTACACCCTTTGTTGGCCTAGTAATCTTGCCCTCTTCATACAATATATTTCAAGGTATCTCTAAAAGAATCTTTAGGTTCCAGTTTCAGACAAAAAGACTCATAATGCATGTTTGTGATTTGTTTAAATTAGTGAAGGGGACATAGAGTACAAATGAATAACATGGAAACTCTAGAATTAAAGCAATTTTAGAATTCCAAAGGCATGGCTCTGTGGAGGAATGCTAAATCACCATTCCACCTTATTAGGCTCAAGAAGAAGACAAAATAAGGCTTGAAGGACAATTTCCCTACTCTGTTACAAATAATTTTAAATATTGACCAAATGCTTAATGTTCATTAGACATAGGGTTAGGCACTTTCACATGCATTATGTCATTCTCCTAATAAGCTTGTGAAATAGACCTCACTCATATTCTACTTTTATAAATCAGGAAATTGGGGCTCCAAGTGACTAAAAGTCATCCAAATCATACACTTAATAAACAGAGTGGAGAATACAAACCCAGGTTTGACTCCAAAGTCTTTTCCTTGGGTAGAAATCTTTTTCAGAATGCTCTTATTAAGATTGGTAGCCTTTTCTGTGCGACACTAATAAATGCTTCTCCTAGTTGAAAACGAAAGGAGGAGATAATTTGTTTTAGAGTTTTCCTTCTAAAAATCTTTGGGACTTATTGGAGGTTACTTGCCATTTTTTTGTCCTGCTACTCTTAAAAATTGTTAGCCAAATGGGCTCTTGGGTTTTAATTCCCATGAAAGTGACTGAATATATTCTTGTTCCATCTATTCCCAAGACCAGGGATGAATATTTTATTGACATTCTTTAATAATCTTTCTCTAACATTATTTTCAGTATTTGTTCAAAAGTCTTTATATTACCTTTCCTTTTGTGTATGTGTGTGTGTGTGTGAGAGAGAGAGACAGAGAATGTATTTATGATGTTCTTTGTTACAGTTATCATGTCATGTTAATATATTTATTATAGCACAAATTTATTAGAAATAAAAATTATATGTTTTAATCATTTAGAGCCTATGCTCAGAGAGTATCCTTACTAATTGAATCTAATAATTAAAGAATAAAGGACCAAGGGCAAATAACAAGCAGCTTTTGAATTTGGAGTGTATCCAAATAACATGGTAGAAACAAGAAGAGCTCAAATCACTCTTGAATAGCCCACCCTATATTGCTTAGGTACAGTCCTACCCAAAGGCAGGGAATTGGATTAGTCATGAGTATAGAATGCTACAACTTAAAGGAACATTTAAAATCCAACCTCTACATTGTAGAGAAGGAACTAAATTTTAGGAAGGCTATGATTTGCCCAAAAGTCAAACAGGAAGTAAAAACAAGAGATTCTCTTTTATCTGTGGATGGAAAAGAAACTAACTCCTTATTAACTATATGGTTTGGAATATTTTTCTACCATGTCTTAAATTGGCTTTTTATTCTGTTGATTGCCTTCCGTGTTGTGAATACTTATAGTTTAAGGCACTTATTTGTGGTTGTTACTTATGCTTTTGGTGTCCTATCCAAATATTGACAAGGCCAATGTGAAGAACCCTTTTCTATGTTTTCTTCTAGTTAGTTTTATAGTTTTAGGTCCTATATGTAAGTCCTTAATATGTTTTGAGTCAATATTTGTATATGGTTAGGGATAAGGGTACAATTTAATCTTTCTGCTTGTGGACATGCAGTTTTTTCAACACCATTTATTAGAGAGACTGTTTCTTTCTCATTACTTGTTTTTGCCACCCTTGTCAGAAATCACCTGACTATAATTACTGGCTTAGATGTATGGGCTATCCATACTGTTTCATTGGTTTATATATCTGTACATTTTATCGTAGACCATGGTATTTTGATTACTGTAGCTTTGTAATATATTTTGAAATCAGGAAATGTTAGTCCACAGTTTTATTCTTGGGGAAGATTGCACTAACAGCCTTTTGTGTTTGTGAATTTTAGGAATTGGGTTTTTTTGCTTTTTCTGTGAAAAATACTATTAGAATGCTTATAGAGATTGCATTGATTTTATAGATCACTTTGAGTAAATGGACATTTTAACAGTATTAAATTCTCTAGTCCATTTATATCTATATCTTCTTTCACATGCTACAACAGCAGATCCTAAGTGTTCTTGCTATAAGAAGGAAGCAGGATGGGGGAGAAAAGAAAGAAAGGGAGGAATGAAGGGAAGGAAAGAAATAACTCTGAGGTAATTGATATTTTAATTAGCTAGAATGTGGTGATCATATCACAATTTATACATTTGTACATTTATCTTAAATATGTGTAATTCCTATGTTTTAATCATACCTCAATACAAGTGAAATAGAAAAATTATGTATAACACAGATTCCTAGATCATGATCCCAAAGAATCTGACTGAGCTGTGGGAACGGTCCCAGGAATCTTAATGATTAATACACTTCCTGGAGATTTAGCGGCTGGTGGTCCCGATACTATACCTTTGGAAACACTCATCTGGAATGTGGCCTTCATGTCACTCAGCCTGTTTCTTCCCAAAGGAATGTGCTGCCTCTTTACATTCAAAGCATTCTTATACTCTTTGTGATTCACTTTAGTGGCCCTATTTCCTGATTCAATAATTAATTCCTGCTTAGGTCATTCACTGAGTAATTCTGTTTCACTCAATCAGACTTTACAGTGTGCCAGGAACTAGAGGTACAAAGATGAAAGCACGGCTTCAACGCCAGAGAACCCATCCACTAGCACCAATAGTAACTACCATTCCCTGAGTACTTTGTTGTTCATACTTCATGTTACTTATCTCATTCCCTGCCTTTCTGTAAACCTGTACATAACAAGAACATCATTTGTGCTTTTCCCATATATATTGACTCATTCAATATATATAGCTTCTGCATATATCTATTCAATATATAGAGCTTCTTCAATATATTTGCTTCTGCTGCTCATTGTTCCATGTTTGATACGTCTTGGAAGCGTTTCTTGGTCAGTTGTTTTCTTTGTGTACATTCAGTCTTTCTTGGTAATAGCTGTGGAGTATTCTCCTATATTGATGTACCCTCATGTATTGGACCTTTGTCAGACTGATGAATATTACATTGTATATATTTTCTCCTATTATATATAGTGCCTTTTGAATTCCAAAGAAGATTTTATTATACTAATTTTACATATAAGCAGATAGAGAAAAGTGAATTACCTTGTTCAAGGTCTGCCAAGGGCAGAAGTAGGACTCCAATGAGTCCCATCTGTCTCAAAGACAACAAGGTTCCTTTCTTGTCAGTGTGCTACCTTCTAATTATCACAGTAGGGTAAGTGCTGGACAAGGTGGGGGAACACAAGATCACCCAAAACATGACTCCTGATAGGACCTCAGGACAACCTCAGAAAACAAATATTCTTAGCTTAGTTGCAGAGTCTAAGAACCTTCTGGAAAGAGAGGGAGAAAAGTGCTTTAGGAGAGGTATTAATTTATTGCAAATCAATCAGTCACATATTAGTGATCATCTACCAGAGGCATGTTGTAACACACACTTGTGGGGAGAGTCATAGAAAGAAGACATGTTCTTTGTACATGACGATTTTATAATGCATATGTGTATGTCTAAAAAATACAAGAGTACAGTATAAATAAATACGTACCTCATTTGGCAGCTTAAGCAGAGCCTTGGAAATGGGTGGGTGATGAGGTCCTGCCTATATGGAAAGCAATCAGATCTGCTCTTTTAATAGCTCAGTTTCTTGCTTTTAAATGGAGAAAGTAATATCTAGCCCCTGACCACTTCAGAAGATGTTGCAAGGCTTGGTTAATGTCTGTAAATGTTTTGAGCTCCTCTGAGGTGTGTGTTCTGTAAACAGGAGGTATTAATAGCAGCTGTCAGAATGGAAGCAAACTGAATTGAGCTGCAGTCATTTTCTGGGAAAGAAACAAACACCCATAAAGCATAAAGCCCATTCTGGATCCATCATTTTGGCCCTTTTTGAAAAGGGAGCCTAGGTCTCATATAAGGACATAGTGATAGCTCAAGCCTTACTCTCAAGTGGGAAAATTCAGGAGACTAGCTTGATTTTCTAACATTTAATTTCCCAGCTGATTACTGGGATTAAGAGCCCATCTGGCACAACGTATTTGTGAGCTATGTGTGTGCAGGGGAGTGGGAATCTTATAAAGGCAGAGATCTAGCAGAAAGAAAAACAAAATGTACAGCAGAAGCAGTGCCATTTTGGAGCCCTCTGCTAAGATGTCTAAATAGGGATGTCATGGTATTAGTGTAGTGAGGCCAATTGGCCATGTGCTGTAGGAAAGGCAGTTAGTGTTCCTCTTCCTGAGGGTTTTCATGTTGGCTTACTGAGGATTTGATGATGCCATTGTCAGCCCTGGGTCTAGAGGGGTAGTGAACTGCTAAGAAGAAAATCCAGTTCTGGGTTGTAGTGGCAACATGCCAACATCTCTTCTTTAAACATGTCTCAACTGGGCAGTTGCTGTACACCTAATGTACCTCGACACCTGGATGGTGGTGGTAATGTAGGCTGGGGTGCTCAAGATCTCGTGATCCACTTGCTCTTATCCCCCCAAGAGTAAGCTCTGAGCAGGACGTGGAGTCAGCTATACATTAACTCTCATATCTCTACAGTCTCTCTTCAGTGGAAAGGCAGTTCTGTAATTGAGCCACGGGCAATTTGACCTTATAAGTACTAATAGGACTTACACATGTGTCCAAACTAAGATTATAATGCTTAGCTGGCCTCCCAGATGGAATTACTCAGAATTTTTGTGACCCAGTGGATCTTATATAAACCTGTTCCAGACTAAGTTTTTATAGTATTTTATTTCTAATCTTTAAGCAGGCTTTCTCTTTGGACATCAAGCCTGTATGTCTCTTTAAAAATTCCTACTTTAGAGGTAGAGACTTCTGTCCTTTGTGGTCACCACTTCTGTTGAGAGCTCTAGGTTCACAAGGAGAACTCATCAGTGACTTGATCTTAAACTTTGGCTGTGTGCACACAAGTCACTGAAAAACATCTGGAGGCCCTGACCCTTCTGGTCTATTTACCAAATGCATTGAAAGTGAGGTAGAATTGGAGAAACCATTTGTAGTCCTGCTCAGTGACAGCAGGATGAACTAGGTGGTAGTCTATCTGCAGGAGATCCTGTAAATTCAATTTGTTTTGCTCAGTCACAAAAGGATGGATAATGTGTGTTCATAAGCTAGAAGGTCTCTGCCTTTATTAAGGTCTCTGCCTTTACTGTACATGAACCTAGTTGCTTAGGCCTGAGCCTAGGAAAGTACCTTCTGTATTGGGAATATGGATATAACACTGGATTCCTCACAGGTTGAAATCTATGCCTAATTGCCCTTTGGGAACTCTCTGGCCTATCTCTTGGGAAAATGAATTTCACAGCCCATTGTATGAGTTTAGTAGAAAAACACAGTCAATAGGAATGAAAGAGCGTCTGATGTAGTTCTGTTACGTCTGTCTGAAAAACAATTACAAGAACCACAGAATGAAGCTCCTTATAGAGGTACCAGTTCATCAGTGAGCCATGTATTCACATTGAAGTCTCATTTACAGTGATAAAGCTGCTCAGACTCCAACGTTCTCCGGTGCTTCTGCTGCAGCTAAGTGTCCTAAGTAAAGGCCAAGCCTGCTGACATTACATCCCGTTCAGCAGGATGCCTAACCTTCTAGTCCAAGGGAGCCAGGCAAGGTCAATGAGGTAAGATGCAAAGAACCTGTGTCATGTTACAGTGTCCTATCGTTGCCACCACTTGTCCCGCTCATGCTCAGAAACATTCCAGGTATGCCAAGAGAAATGGCCATGCCTGTCTGGTCCAGTTGCATAGCTCAGAGGTCTTTGTTGTAAAGTGTATTGTCTTATACAGATTTTAAAGAAAACCAGCACTAGAATTAATGAATTTAGAGCTATACAGAAACTTATTTTTCTTGACTTTCTTGTTTTAAATACAGACTTAGTTGTCAGCACACATGTATCTCCCAGGGATGGGGAGCAGGAGAATTTTCTACCTTGCTCCAGTAACATATAGTGTGTCCTAGTATCATGTGCATAACACTTGAGCTGCAATGTTCAGAGACGAAATAATAATTAAAGCAATTCTCCTCAGGAATTGAGAAATGTATCACATTAGAGACTGCTGACTAGTGTGTCCCCATTGTCATGAGAAAAAAAGCCATGGTGATATCAGAAAAGTTTGAGGTCAGTCAGAGATGGAAAATACTTGATAATACATGTCATTGTCAGCCTTCTCCCCCCTTGGCAGGGACAGCTTACTAAGTGCTCATAAACTCATTCCTACTGCTATCAGACGTAATTTCAGAATCCCTCTCAGTTGATGTTCCAGGCACTCCCTACTAGTTCAGCAGAGTTGGAATAAGTGACTTAATTTCTAAAAATAAAATTGAAAAAGGAGGTATCAGAGTTCTTCATGGTATAATTAAAGTTTCAAGAAGGAATTTTGAGCTGTATCTATGACTTTTGCCACTTTTTTCTGTTTGGAACTCATTTGGATGGGAATTGAGACTGGTTTCCATGTCCCTCACCCATTTTTGTACACCAACTCAAAAATAACACACCACAATAAATGGGAAACATGATTCTGCCTTTATGAGCCATCCGTGAGGTGATGTCTGATCCATATTAAATGTCAGAAATAACTTATTCATGTGAGATGAAAATACAGATGTGATTATATTAAGGATTAATTCTACCAAAGAACAGCATGGTAGCCACTTGAGTGCCCACTGAGGAACAGTAATGATTTTTAAATAATATGTTAATAGCAACTTGTTGATATTTGAAAAATAAGTAAAAATACTACATGGGACACTTTAAACTTCTTGTCCTGTCTTCAGATTTTGATTTTTCCCTCTCTTTGGTCCTATCCCATATATGAAAATAAGTAGTAACTCAGACAGCATGAACAATTACCTCAGGTAAGGGATAGATGGGCAGTAGTGTGGGCCTAGATGGCCTAAACCACTTTGCAGAGTCATGATCTTGAGATCTATTATCTGTCAGTTGTATTCAGGAAAGACAATTAGTTTGGCTTGACTGGAATACAGTGCTGGAGACTCTTATCAACCTTCATTGCTCTCTGACATCAGTCTTTAATATGATCATTTTATTGCTTAGTCTTTGGGATTAAACAAGATTGCAGCTGCTAGTATACATGTGGCTCATATGTCTTGTACCCTGGGACCAAATGTGATAAAACATGCTGCCAGGTGAAGTCATGTGAGAGAAAGGCCATCTCCAAATTCCTTAGCCATACCAAGAACACTTTTCCAGTTTGGGGAGGGGGAAGAAATATGCATTCTGACGCTCCCATTAAATAATACATGAACTTTGCAAAAACACTCTTTGGCAACTTTCTGTACAATGTGGAGTAATGTTACCAACAAGACTTAGGAGACAATTGCTAAATGATATGTAAAGTGTTTTACAATCTGAAGCACTAGCTCATAAACGATGGAGAGATAGAACATTGTGTCCCGTATCCTGTATACAGGGCATAAGACTAAATTTCAGGGCAGAGTAAAGAAAGGTCAGTTTATAAAACATGAAAAGGTTATGGTCTCTAATCTGAAGGCAAGGTAAGAGATTTGGATGTCAAGCACTCAGACTTATTTATAAATCTGCATATCCTGCAAAATGGGTCTATACATAAAAAATTTTTAAATTTTTTTGTACTTGGAATCGAACTCATGACCTTGTGCTTAACAGGCAGGCACAGTATCACTGAGCTATATCATGCTGAAAATAGAAGTTGTGTCACATTATTCTTTAAGATACTGTATATCTAAGTAGCATTTTAGTTTACTAACTACTGTTAATATGGCTATTTTTCTTTCCATACATCAAAGAACAGCTTCTGTAAAGACTTGCCTACATGATATGAAAAACTTTTTTTTCGTCTTCTTGAAACAGGGTTTCACTATGCAGTTCAGGTTGCTCTTGAACTTGCAACGACACTCTTACCTCAGCCTCCTGAGTGCTGGGATTACTGGTGTGTGCCACCATGCCCACATTTTTTTTTTTTTTTAAATCTGAAGGGTATCTGAATTCCCTCTATGGGTCTGATGCTCTGTCCCTTTGGAGCTATCCCAGCCATGTTGATCATTTGTTTACTAATAGATTTCCTTTTTTTTTTTTTTCCCCAAAAAGGATTGGTAGGGTGGAAAGAAGGGCAGGTGGTGGTATAATAGTAGACATTTCATATGCTTTCTGTTCTTTGGGGGAAATATGAGGATGCAGTTAGCCAATTTATAAGGGAAAGCATTTTGGGACAATCTAGATTGAAAAGAAACTTCTATTTCAGGAATGTGAGTTTCTTTGAACCTATAAATTAATTCTTCCTCTCTTCAGTGACATAGGATCATGTGCTGTTTTAACAAATATGTCTTTGCATTAAGGGGAGAGAACGCTTTCAGCCCTGGCATGCAGGCAAATAGACCAAAAGGTAAGGAGGTAGGAGTTCCTGGGGTTCAGTGGCTTCTGGGATAACTTAAAATGCAGGTATCCCCTCCTTATCCCAGGACAACCAGACCACAGAATAATTGCCTTGTTGCCTGCAGGGATAGGTGCAATGTGCTCATCTCCCAGCAGGTTCATTTTTTAGTTTGACCGAGTCATGAGGGCTTGGTCCCCGCAAACAGTTGAGGATATGTTTTGTAGGGAAAAGGTCATAAAATTCCAAGGATCTCCCAGGAAATGAAGAGCTCAGTTTCATGTAGCCCCATGTGGAAAAGGTAGGCAAACAGGGCTAGTTTTAAGACTGTGTCTTCTCTGCAAATGGAAGGAGCAAAACCTCCATCTTGCTAGCTTAAGAGTTGCCTGGCGGCCTTATTTCAACTGAGGCAGCACAGCTTGCTTTAGTCTGGAAGTGTGAAAACCAAATAAAGGTTGGCAGAGTGAAGACATGGAAGCTGCATAGCCTTCTTGGAGCATAAAGAAACACTCCCAGCCCTTTTGCACTGAATGCAGAAGCGTTTCCTATCCTTTTACCACTATCTCATGCCATGGCCTCTCCTCCAAAAACTGATTGCATTGGCAGATTTAGTTGATCACCCTGCATGGAGCTTTTCTGTTATTGCTGGGACTGAGGGATAATGTGAACTTCTCTAATTTGGGAGGGGACTGAGCAGATGCCCTCTGCCTATCTTGATGTTTGTTTTACTAATTTCAGCATCGTGGAAAGGCAGAGAAACACATACACACATGTAAACACATGTACATAAACAGAGGCATATACATTCAGACACATACACACATGAAGTACACATAAAACACACAAATATGCACATATGTATAGAAAACACATTAAAACATACATCACACACACAAAAGCAAGCATAGGTATATATAACATACATGTGCAGAAAACCATACTAAAACACACATGAATGAACACACAAACACACAAGAATATATACATGTTTATAAATATCCACAATCACACACACAGGCCAGACATTGGAGCAAATGGTTTGCTCCAGCACCTGAACAATGATTTGATCTGTTGGCCAACTTTATCTCTGACCTGGAGAAAAATTGTAGAAATTCTAATACAGGGGCTGAGAAGGGAAAATATTGGCTTTGAGTATATAAACATCTCTGTCCTAAAAGAAAATGTTAATTTTCTCCTAAATCAAATGTTGACATATATCAGCTGCTACTGAAGATGTGTCACTATAGACGACATTCTGTGCTCCAGAGATTGGAGATGGGGCTGGAGTCTTTCCTCTGAAATGTTAGCTGGCTTCGAATCCGAAAAGGTTTGAATTAAAAGTTTTAGGAACTGTCTCAGTTCTTAAAAACAGCAAATTCCTGGGACACCCTCCTAAGAAGGGAGCAGGGAGCAGGATTCTACCTTGTGAAATGCACTGCTTTCTGCAGCACCCTCATCTGCAAAGACTCAGGCTCTGCTTACGTGTGCCAGGGGGCAGGATTTTATTAGACATATGGAGGAAGTCTAGGGGCACAAAGAAAGAACAGACTATGCAGGCAGGGAGAAATTTCCCGAGCTAGACACTTTAGCTACCCCTTTCTCTACTGCTCCCAAAATATGCAGTGTAAATATTCTTTTTTGTTCAACACCTATATTTTAAAAATTCCAAATTAAATTTCTCCTACCCTTTTCCCACAACACACATGCACACACACACGCACACCCTTTTAACTTGCTAACTTTGAAAGATGATGATATCCACCACCAGCGAGCTCTGCCAGTCTGCACTGAAGGCCAAGATCAATGCAGAAGGTTGGTGCAGTGCTGCCGCAGAGCTGCGTGATCAGAATACAAGATGGAGCGCAGGGGGAAAGGCCAAGAAATATGTCTGTGCTTGGAGTTTACACAAGTCTCCTTAGCAACTTGTCTGAATTTATTTTTTTTCCCTAATGTGTGTGAGTTTCTTCCAAATCCTGAGTGCAAGGGGAGTAGTCTCTCATAGTCACCTATTCCCTTCTACTGGGGTAAAACCCGTATTTGGTGAGGGAGGCTTTCTCTTTCCTACCAGTACCAGCCCCCCACCCCCCACCATGGAGGTAGCTCTGATCCTTTGCATTGTGACTTTGTGGACTGTTGGTAGCTTTCCAAAAATCCACATCTCCATGGGGGAATGCTAGAGCCCGTTGCTGATGGCCACAGCTGTGCGGATTTGAGCTACAGCCTCGCTGTGTCTGGTGGGTGCTTCTGTGTGTGTAAACGTGCCCGTTTGTATGCCTGGGTGATAGGAAAGAAGGGAGAAACAACGGAGCTCCCTTCCTTTCTGCTAGTTGTTTTTCCTTCCTCTCCCTTCTCTTATCATTCTTCTCCTCCACCAACACAAAAGCCTGGGCAGTTCTAATTAGAAGATGAATATAAGGCTATTCGACAAAAACTGACTTGTAGAGATTTGAGATGTTAGATTTCATGTGACTGCTGCAGCAGAGAGAACCTGAAACACTACAGTGGTTTTCCTTAAAAGTGCTTTACTTTCAAACAGCCCTGGGGAGCAGAGAGGGTGCCTCATTGAGCCAATGCTGAATATAAATCTTAATATTTCTCCTTTTTGCTCCTCCCATTTTAGAGTCAGGGGAAAAAAAAGAAAAGAAACCTAGCCAGAAAATGTTAAGGTTTGATTTTTGGCTCTTTTACAAACAGATGTTGCTTGTCATTCTGCTGTTGTTAAGCAGGCACCAGATTGGACCAAGCGGCGGTTGTGTGTGTGTGTGTGTGTGTGTGTGTGTGTGTGTGTGTGTATGGGGGGGAAGGGGAATGAATATTAGGGGTGGGCAGAGGGCTGCAAAGAGAAAGAAAAAACTGATTTTTACAAGTTGAGAGCAAGAAGTAGGTATATGGGTTAATACTTTTTTTCAAACTTCAGTTTGGCAGAGACGATATAAAATTTTATTCTAGTTGGCTGCCTGCTCTGAAAGAAGGGAGAAATGTAGAAATCAGTAGGCAGGAAAGTCCTGGGTGAGAGAGCTAGCCTCCTAGGGTGCAGCACACAGCAGGTCTGTGGCTGTCCCTCTCAGTGGACCCGAGCCCTGGACTGAGGAAAAGGGCTTTCTGCTTCAGCGAAACCTAGTTTCTTGGGTTTGATGGTTGCTTCTTTCCTGTAAGTATCACTGTGGAAGTTCCAGGCTCTTCTGTACCTTTCCCAGAACAAGAATCCCATTGTTTTACTGTTAAAGCTCTAAGGAAATACTGGCTTTTTGCATATTGCAATCTCTTTCCTTGCAGGATCTAAGTAATTTAATCCTTTCTCTCTGTCGCCCCACTTTCTAATCTAATTGTGGTATGCTTTCTCAAGAGCAAAACATAGCTTTGCATAGAAAGTGTTAAAGTTGGCTGGTGTATAGCAAACATTCGGGCAGCGTGTAGTTCACTTATATTAACGCAATGACAAACATCTGATTTTTAAAAAATGTCTCATGTTTCCTGGTCACAGTCAGGATCTTATTATTATAAACATTATTTCTTTTTAACCCTACTTTCCTGCTTTAATATTGACAATATAGCTGCAAAGGAAGCTATAGGCTAGCATTATTTCATTTTCAAAAGGAAGAAAAATTGTCATTGTGAGAAACTTACGCCTTTCCAAAGTGAAAGTAGTCTCCCTAAGCCAGCTGTACACGAAGCAACTTGTTACTGGCAAAACCTCTTTCTCTTTTGTTTCATCGAGTGTGTCAAGAGCAAATTTGCCTCCTATTTCTCACTCTTAAATTGTTGATCTCTGGTTTTTATCTCTGGTAAGTGATCATTAAGGGAGCTTAGATTATTTTAATTACAAAAAAATAGTAAGTCCATGCCCCAGTCTGAGGACGCCGTTTTTGCCCAATCTATTCTATTCTATCGTGTCATTTTTTTCATGTGTTTGCTCTTTAGTCAAACTACACAGGCTTTCATTTGTCATTTCTCATAAAAATTTTTAAAAACAGGGAGCATGTGACAGGGAGAATACAAATACCTATTTCTAAACTTCCCATTGCTAGAAAGGAGCATGAAAACCATGCATGGCTTTCCCGGTCTCTTTGCTCCCCACCTCCATTATGATCAGGTTTCCTGGGTAAGGAAGAATGAATTCAGCCTCACTAGCCGACTTTGGTACTGTGCTGTGCTGGAGAGAGATCTCCGTACAGTGCTCTGGTACCCTTGTGGCAGCATCACAGGCCGATGGGTCGTGTGACGCGTGGCACAACAAACGACCCCTGGAGAAGCAGTTGCTGGATGTGTCTCTTTTGTTGAGGGAATTGGATTTTTCAAGGAACAAAACAAAACAAAAAAACCAGAGGCTGCAGAAATGACATCAGGAAAACTGAAAAGCCATAAAGGGGCCAAAAACTAGCTGTCTGTCTCACTTCATGATGTTGGGTGTCAGGGTGACTGCCAAAGGGTAGATTTCAACAAGCTTGCTGAAGACTTCTCTTTTTCTTACCCTTTTCCATTTCTAGTCCTTTTCCCTTCTTTCTTCTTTCTCTGTCTTGATCCTGTCTGTGTCTCTATCTGTCTGTCTTTCCTCTTTCTTTTTCTATCTTTCTCTTTTATGTTTCTTTTTTCCTCATCTCTCCACCCTCTCTTCCTTCATCCAAAATTATCAATCAAATTGCACCATCTCTGGGACAAAGAAGTCCACTGAGATTTTGCACAGGACATATATCTTTTAAAAAAGAAGGGGAGTGAAGGGCAGAAAAATCTTTCTGGGGGTATAGTTCTGCTGACATCACCATGGATTTGGTGTTCAAGTCCAGGACAAAACTCAAATAAATTTTCCTCTTTTCCAAGCAGCTGCAGAGTGAATTCGCCTTCTATTAGTAAAGGAACAATGAAGGAGAGGCAAATCCTGCCTCTAAAACATGGCCAGTGAAAGAACACTGAAACAGAAGCCAAGAATCCTGGTGTAGCAGAGAGGGTTAGACTCACGGATCCCCCACAATCAGTTATCTGCTTCTTTTTAATAACCCTCTCAGCAGAAAGAAATAGTGACTCGTGAATAATTTCAGAATCAAAAAGTTAAAATGGTTTCTCAAAGATGCTATATCAGGCCAGGTAATCACTGCTCCATTCAGTGATTATACCATAACCATTTTTAATTATTGAGAGTTTATATCTCTTAATCAGTTTTGACAAGTATGTGGTTTAGGATAAAACAATGGAATGTGAGAGTACTCTGAGATTTCACATTCCTGCTTGATTATTTTTGGGGTAGAATCATATTCAAAGTCTCTTGGTAGCCAGGGAAATTCCAGGAAAATATGTGAAAGTTACTTATTTACAGAACCTTTCTTTATGTGTTTTGCTGGAAATGAGGTAAACATAGTGCCTCCCAGTGTTTTTTCAGAAATTTTATTTTAGTTTTTGATATTTTGTGTACTTTTGTTCTGGTATTATGTACAAATTGACTTTATAAAAGGGTTGGGTGATAAAAAGTAAACAACCAAACAAGAAGCAAAGAAGACCGATCCACTTAAAAATATTTTAAATGTCTTATTTTCTAGACATGAATGAATGATTTGAAGATTTGAGTCTAGCAAGATGGATGCAGATTTGCAAAATAAGATTCCTAAGAAGTTATCTTTTTCAGGTAAATGTGTTTTCTTCTAATTTTCCCCAAACCTTTACATTTCCTAAATCATTGCACATTTTTAGGGAATGTTTAAGAATATTATATTTTAAATATAATTTAAAAAATAAAAACCATTTTTATAATTTTCACAGTCAATGAGTAGACTACTCATGGCAGTTGATTCTATGGAGTATGGAACAGTTTTAAAAATTCATTCCATGAGAAAATTTGCTTCTTTCTGGCAATGAGAGCAGAACTCATTTGAAAGTGAAAGGTGCTGTCCTGAACTCTGGTGATACTGGGCATTTAAGTGCAAAAGTATAACAATGAAAGGATTGGCTCTAAAAAGACTAACAAGTGTTTGGAATTCTGCAAGATGGAGTTTGTGTATATTGCACAATGACAATACTGATGTTTTAAACTTAGTCTTAGTTTGGTAATACCGTGTGCTGATTTATGGAACTATTCCCATGCACAGCCAGTGAGGAGGATGCGCTCTGCTGTCACGACCTAGGTAGTTACCCTGTACAGTGTCATTGAAGGAATTTGTACCACCTAAAAGTGTTTAAAGACATAAATGATGTCTTTGCTTGGTAAATTACCTTACTCTGCTTTGGCCATTGTCTGTAAGCATTAGGTCATATCTTCCAACTTAATTATTGGTATTACTATCTAAGCCCTTGAAATCTTATTGAATGAAGGAAGCCAAAATTTTCTCCTAAAAGAATCCATCTTTATTTTCCTCCTCTGCACAAAGAAATTTCTAAAGGAGATGTTCAATTACTACATTAGGGAAAATATCTATTACCAAACACACTTTTTCCCTATTAGGTCAGTATTTTTTTTCTTCTTCTTCTTTGCAGTCTGGTTATCTTCTGCTTTTTTCTTTGGGTGGGGGATATTGGGACTTGAACTCAGGACCTCACGCTTTCCAGGCAGGCACTGTTTGACTATTTTCTGATTGCTCTTTTATTGTTTGAATTTAACACTTTAGATTGTTTGGAAGCTAGTATTAGTAGTTCTTTTATTTTATTTATTTATTTATTTATTTTTGGTTTTTCTCCGGTACCAGGAACCGAACTCACGACCTTGCGCTTGCCAGGCAGGCGCTTTTGCCGCTGAGCTAAATCCCCAGCCCCTGGTAGTTCTTTTAAATGAATAACTTTTGTCCATCCTATATATGCCAGAGAAAAATAAAAAGATGTTCCCAACTGAAATAGCATTGAGCTCCTTTCTATGGACTTAAAGAGTACCGTGGTGATTTATGAATGTGGTGCTATCTGAACGACTATATGTACCACTTTGGCAGATCTTAGTCCATTGCTAACAGTGCAATAATATTGCTTTGTATTATTTTAATAAACATAATATAGGTTGAGTAAATCTTATCCAAAATAATTGGGACTAGAAATATTTCAGATTTCTGATGATTTTGAATTTTGGAATACTTGCAAATATATTGAAATAGTTTGATAATGGGTTCCAAGTCTCATCACAGAATTTCTTTGTTTCTTATATACCTTATACACATGGCCCAAAGGTCATTTTGTATAGTATTTTTAGTGTTTCTGCTTTTTGCCTGAGATCCTTCACACAAGGTCAGAATTTTCCATTTGTGGTACCATGTCAGTGTTCAGAAAGTTTTGGGTTTGAATGCATTTCAGATTTTGGATTTTCAAATTAGGAATGCTTAGTCTGTAATAATGATTAATTCTCATTTATTTTGAAAGCTTGGGCCTTTCTTTTAGATTTTAATAAGAGCTCCTATGTCATACATATGCCAGCAATCCTTGACAGTGTTCAAGTGCCTGTCATTAAATGCTGCTGTCCCATTCCTTTGTCAGAGATATAAAAGGGAAACAAGAAGCTAAAGGCTGACTTAAAACCTTTTATTTTATAAAGGAAATATTTTAAAATAAAATAAATTAAGGCCATTTGGGGGTTTTGTGGTATGGATACTACTCATTTCCACTTGCTATTGTTGTGTCTTTGAATCTGAAAATCAATTTTTCCAGAGCAACAAGTAAATTCTGAGTTTTGGCACCCTCTATGGCATCGTCAGGCTTCTAGAAGAAGTAGGCACACAGTGAAGTAACGATGGATGTTGTGTCTCGGTCCCTCTTCTTCCTGTTCTCTATTGGCTTTCTGTTCTTTTGATTTCACCTTTTGGATTATGTACAGAGGACCTGATCTTTTCCATGGGTGATTCCTCAATTCAGTCCTGTCTATTTTGTTATGAATAGAGCCTCACTTCATCTCCTAGTTCTTCGAAAAGGAGTGACTACCCATTTACCAAGGCAAAGAAGATTATTTTGAGAGTCAGGACTCATAATAATAGCTAACAAAAGTTGTAAAGGTCTTTTTTTTAGGTCATTCAAAAGGGTGGAAGTACATGCTTTCCCCAGCATATAGGAGGGAAACTATTTAGCTTTCCAACATGTGTCCTTGAAGTACATATGATTAAAGTATGTGTTCAATAAAATTCACAAAAGGAGCCATTAATAAAAGTTCATTGTCTTAGATGCCCATTATTAGATGTAGAACTTTGGCTTCCCAGAAAGGATGGTATGTTGGCAAATAAAATCCTTTTATAAGAAAGAAAGAAATTCTTCTCTGTACTCACAGTTTTGGGGGTAGCAATTATGTAATTTCCTACATGATTCAAAACGTACCCAAACTTGCTCATTGTTGGTATTTAGACCAATAATAGGATGCAGATGAGGACAAAACTAAAAACTTTTCATGAAGATGAAACTTCCAATTTAATGTAGCTGGAAATCTCCTCTAGCATGGTGTTCGGAAAACACTTTTTCAAATCTGTTGATAGCTTGCTGCTTTATTCCAGTTGTTTTCAAGAATGCAAATGGGAAAGTGAAGTTTCTTCATCCTTTTTCATGGAATCAGGTATTTAAGAGGAAAACCTTGCACTTGGGTGTTTATGTGCTTTGTCTTGCCTGCTTAATAACACATTTTTTAATTCTGATGATTTTTTTTGCCATGGTAAAATTACTTTGCCTCGATTGTATGTTAAGGATGGTATATGTGAGGATTCCGTCTGTTACATAGTGAAATCCTGAGTTTTACCTAAAACTCACTGTATTGTGGAGTGAGTAAAAACTAAGGGAGATATACAGAAAAGAATAGAGCGTACTTAACTTTTGTCCTTTAGAGAACAGAACAAAATCCTTGCCATTTCTGGCGTAAAACAATTGAATGACAGAATTTTTGTTGGACTAATGGTTTTAATGTTTTATTTTCAGACATGTCAAATCCCCACAGGAGAGAAGATACTGAGGCCTGTTGCCACAAACCCGTAGATCCGAACTTGTGGTGATAGTCCACACAAGCTTGTGTCTATAGGTCTGTGTCTGTGAGGCAATATCACAGTCCTGGGCTCTGCCTGGCTGCCACTCAATATCCCTTCACATTCTTTTACTCTCCCTCTCTTCTCTTACTTTCCTTTGAGAGTGGGAGAACTGGAAGGTGGGACTGAAGCAGAGAAAAGCGACCTTTGAATCTGAAATAGATAAGGTTAATTAATAGACTTGGCCTCAATTCCGGTATCTTGTCAAACAGGTCTACGCTGCCAAATTAGGAGACCAAGCTCGTAGGTGAGACAGGAAGAATTCGTGTGATTCAGATGACTGCTGAGTGATGAGTAAATAGATATACAGACAAAGGTTCCTTTTGTTTTGTGGAAGCTTGACTAATTGTTTTCGGAGTTATTATAATCTTTTCTGGAAAGTGAGGGTGACTTGTTTGCAAAACCAACCTCACCCTAGTTTAGGTTGTACCTTGTAGCAGTTTTTCCTCCCACGTTATTCTCCGAGTGCAATCCAATCAGTCTTTGTCTTAATAAGCAAGAAGATGGACAGAGATGGATATGTTTACCTACTTAACTATTTATACTTCTGTAAATAGTAGGGTAAAAGGAACTTTAAAAAAAATATGGCCTGTTTAGATCCAAATTCATCTTTGGGCTGAGCTGTTTTATAAGTCTTTATCATGTTTAGAAGACTGGAATGAAAATAATTTTATCCCTTTGCCTCTTAAATGTCACCATTGTGCCAGAATTGGAAAGCCAAGCTGACCACAGATCAAAGCAAAACTGGCTATATTTGTCTCATTCCAACAATGTGAGCTGAAGAGTCTGTAAACAGAACCCAGGGTGAAAAGTTGATCAGATTCGGGATGACTCAAACTTTTGCATTCCCTTTTCATCCGCACAGTACCAGGGATTCCTTTCAGATTTTTAAATCTTTTTTTGGTGTAGCCTTTTCTAATGAAAAAGAGTCAATATGAAATAGTTGGTTAGTGTAAGAAACCGAAAGACTAAATAAAATCCAAAAGGTACAATAGATAGAGTGAAAGGGAAAGAAACTGCTCAAAAGGAAAGAACAGCTGGAATGGGGGCAAAGAGAAAAGAAAGAAGAGAAAAATCTGAGCAACTGCTTTGATGATAACAATATGCAATGTAATAACCATTGTTAATTTCCTATCATTTTGTTTTGAAATTCTGTATCCTTTTTTAAAGTAATGGTTGGTGGGTTGACATCAGAAAATAATTTGAAGCTCAAATGAATATATTTTATCTTTTCTTAAGAGCCATATTGTTTAGGAACAGTTAGAGCTTTTCTACTCAGTGTACTGAAATGAGATTTTGTATTTCTGAATTAGAAAGGGTCAGGCATAGGTCATATATACAGAAGGGGCAAAATATGTAGTGCTATAAGTGCTAGATCCAAGAGGGTACTGTTCTATGTATTTCCTGTGCATTTGTTTTCATAGCCTTGAGGAGGGTTTTAAACAGGTTCCAACTTCCAACTTGTGGACAAATCATTGCTTCAATATCAAGTGATAGAACATTACATCCAGAAGATAAACACTGCCCTCATTGGGGTGTGTGATATATAATTGTTTGCCAAAGGTCTTTGCAAGCATCTACTTGGGCGGTTTTATGTGCCTCTTTGAAGTGGTTGACATGGAATGCATAACTTACCAGTAAATTAAGCTTGTACTTCCACTAGGTAAACAGTTGTTTGATACAAGCAACATCATATTTCTCCTCCTCATCCTTTCACCTGCTGCTGTTAAATGTGCTACCAGTGGGATTAATGATGGTGTTCATGAATCCATGAGGATTTGAGCTCCTAATCTTCCCTACACAGAACTATTAGGGCTACAGGATGGTCAGTAGGTAACTGTTGAATTGTTCTTTTGCAGGAGACTTGTAAATCTTTGATCCCAAGGAAAAAAATTATGTAGAGCATCTACCATTTCAAGTCTTCTAAAAAAACCTCAAACATTATTTGATGGATTTGTTTAGAAAATATTCTAGTGGAAAACCTAAAGCCCCAGGACACTGACCACCAGAAACAGGATATTAAATACTTTACATGATGATAAAATTCAGTATTTTTCCCTTCTCCCATGTTCATAAATAAATGGTTCTCAGGATGTAAATTATTCCTTTGGGGCTCCCTTAGAGTGTACTAGATATTCTACAGAAAGCGTGCAGAAAAAGTAAGGTAATTTCAGGATTTTCCACAAAGGCTGTGAAAATATACTTCAATAACCAAGTTAGCACGGGGATATTGGGAGAATGGATATAAAGCAAACTCATTGCATTAAACGTCTCCAAACATCATTATTAAAAATCTATTTAATAAGATAAGATTCCAACATGTAGTTTATACTTACTCTTTTAATTTTTCTTTTAGTCTTTTTTAATATGATGCTGGCCATTGAACCCAGGGCCTTGTGCATGTAAAGAAAGAGCTCTACCACTAAAGTACATCCCCAGAGCATATACTTATTTTTTAAAAACAAAAATAATTCTTACTCTAGCAGTTACATTTTATAAAGCAGCTCACTCTTCATTGCCAGAGTTTCGAGAGGGGGAAGCAAATATTTAACTTTGAAAAAGTTTCTTGTTTATTTTCAAAATTATCATTATATTTCTTTACATAGCAAGAAATGCTATGCAAAATGCACACAAAATATTTGGGTCAGAATTCACTTTAACTTTTAATTAATGGAATTTCTTATTTTTAATAGGCTTACCAATCATTTCTCAATATTTATTAGGTTCTATGGCTCTTTCTCTGCTGGTCATGGGATTTAATTTCATCAAATGCTACTAGACTCTCCAATTAAGATTTTAAAAGCTTCTTACAGCTGTAATAGCATTGAAATTCTACATAGAAGTCAATCTTAATGGATCTGCAAAGATTTTCAAAGATTTATTGGTATTTAAAATGGTAGTTAATAAAGTATGAGTTTTAAAAAGACCACTTTTTATTCTTGGTGTACCATAAGGCTAGAAAAATTATCATTCATTTACTTCCTTATTCACTCATCATTTTGCTAAAGGACAAAGATGTGGCTCTGGGTTAAGAAAACATTGTCTGGTCAGAAATTCCTTTGTGGAATGGCATGTCAGCCATACAGGCATGTGTTTTAATGAATCACATGTTTTGATGATTGTGTATGTCCAACTTCTAAATACCTAATCAGATACAGAATATACTTAGTAATGGTGAATCCGTGCATCTTCCCAGTCTCACACATTCTTAGCATTGTGTGAGGGTCATCTATACTTCCTTTAGAAGCTTGCTGCTGATAGCGTATAAGCCTCAATATCTGATGGGTTGAGAGTGTTTTTACACATGTGTAGAGCATCTATGGAAAATAATTTTTGGAAGTTAAAGAATACAGAAAGATTTTCTATAGCTAAAAGTATATAATTCCCACTATCCTATAAATACTACTTTTTAATTTTTTACATTCAGTTTTCAATAAGGTTTTTTATTACATCATTCCATATCATAATTGCATGTTATTATTACATACTTGCAAATATTTACACTAATTATGTAATGAGCCATAATTGCACTAATACATGATAATGGGCTAAAATCAGTGTAAATAAACAAGGAAATTCACACAACCAAAAGAGCAGGGTATTGAAAACCATTAGTATTCGAAGAACAGCATCTTTGTATCTTCAGCCCCCAGGATGAGAAGGTACATGGGGAAAAATCAATTTCTTTTATTTCCAAGTACTTAAAAACTTTCTGAGCTCTATGTTTAGGCTATACACCACTATTCTAGCATGCCAACACTTATCTTCTCCTTGTTGTGTCTTCCTTTTCTGCCTCTTGTCTGCCTTGTTTTCTATTTAGAAGAGTTATGTCCTGACTGTGTTTACAAAATCAGGCAAATTGTCAGTGCAGGGTAAATGAAAATAGCTGAAATGCAAAAGAACAAAATAAATTATATTTTCTTCATGTGTCATGGTGAACGGAAAGCCTTTTCCAAAAGTGAGCATTGAGAAACAGAAGACTCACAAGTACTCCATGAATTTCCATATGTGACTGAGGATCTAGAGCAAACCTGTCAGATGGAATTCATCCATTCTGATGAATCCCCACACCCCGCCATGGGATCTTGATAACAAGTCCCCCTTAACCTTGCAGGGAATGATGCTCCAATGTAAGTGGAAGAACAAGCGGCATAAAAATGACAGAGAAATTACCTGACCCTTTACGTTAGGGTTATTTATACTCTCATTTATCCATTCACGCATGCATTCTTATTTTCATTTGACAAATACTTTTTTGTCATTTTGTTTTAAATCTACCATGTACCAAGTACTAGCTATACAGGTGGTCTAGACTTGGGAATGTGAGTAAGATGGCCCCATCTTCACACAGTTCAGGGTCTAGTAAAAGAGAAAAACATAAATTATAATGCAATTTTGTGAGGGTTACATTAGAAACACACACACACACACACACACACACACATTTATTTATGAGATAATCTGAGGAAGCATTCTTTAAATTGCTTTGTGATGAAAGAATGGAACTTTGTTTGATAAAACTTACTTCAGTTTTCCTCCCCACCCAAAATCATCTTTGATCTGACAGAGACAGTCGCCTTAGAAAAGCAGCCCTACCCCATGAGACTTACACAAGAGGGAATGATTAGAGATATTGGACAAATTATCCTTCCCTGGGCTAGTTGAATATCATTAAGAAACAACTTGACAGTATTTGTATCTTTGTTTTGAACTGAGAGTGATAGAGTCAGATTTCCAATGTGTGTTCCTGGGAACAGCCTTTTTGTGACTCAAACTTTACCAGGAAAAAGCAGAGTCCATCTCAGCAATGAGAAGTGGCCATCAATAAATCAGACAGCAGGCCTTACAGGAAAATAAAAATCTGACCAAATGTGAGATGGGAAGTTACCAACCTTGCAAGAATCTGTCTCCTGCTCCAACAATTACCTGAGAATGGAGAAAGACAGATACAGAAAGAGAGAGAGAGAGAGAGAGAGAGAGGGAGGGACAGGGAGGGACAGGGAAGGAGAGAGAGAAAGAGAGGGAGAAAACATTAGTATCAAGAAGGAAATTTGTCACCTTCCCTTATAAAGAAAATATCTAAAGGCATATTTTCATAGGTTGCTAAATAAACTGCTGAGAACAGACTTATGAAAAAGTAGTGAAACAATCAATTTTGGAAGAAAAGGTATTTTAGCAATATGAGAATTATGTAATATTTTACAAATTCTGCTGGGCAAATGTTCATTATGGCTTCGATAGTATTTGTTTATCTCTACTTTGTTCAGAATCCTGTTTTGTGTCTTTTTACCATGGTTTAGTTAAGTGTCTTGTTTATTGATCCTTTATAGATTTTGGTTTCTGAATTTTACAAGGAAAACATTTGTTTTCCTATTTTTTCAACTGCCCAAGTTTAAATATTAGTCTACTTTTCTATTCCTTTAGTGGATGCCAAAGGGCATTAGATTGGTCAGAACTGCCATATATAACATTTCTATAATTTTATGCACAAATATTTCAAGACCAGTCCCAGCATACACTCCCTTCCTGTTTGCATAGCAATCTCAAGCCAAGGTTCTTGTGTTATTTTCTCTACTTTCAGATCCTTTGATGTGTTGTCTTTTATGAATGGCCCCAATAGGTGACAGCACGAAGAACTATTATAAAACTAACCTGTAATTTTGTTACTTAAGAAATGGTAGCTTTCCAGCCATTGTGACTGCATGTTCCCAGGTTGAGGTAGTAGGTTGTATAGTTTAGAATTACATCAAGGGAGATAACTGTACAGCCTCCTAGCTTTCCTTGGGTCTTGCACAAAGCAACATGGCGAGAACGATCATGATTTCTCCGGGCCTTTTTTTCCTAGGAAAGACTATGAAAGGTAAGATTGGGAAGAGTTGTTAACTGATGTTTTAGAATTCAGGTTTTGTTTAATTCTTGTGCTCATGTTGTATTTCCATGTTCAGTTTCTTTGGTTGGAATTTATTTTGTCAAAAAATAAGAGATTTTGAGGAATTCAGTGTGTCATTTATCCATTGTTGCAATAATGCTGCATAATAAACAACACAAACCCTCAGTAGCATACAACAATCACCATAGATTTAGCTCATGAGTCGATATATGGATCTATAATTTAGACTGGGTAGTTTCTCTGGTATTGGCTCACTCATTCCAGCCGTCAACTGTAGGGTGGGGTTGCTACAGTGACCAGGGAAATTTAATTCTGTTCTTCATGTTGCATTCTGCCACAGGCTAGACCCAAAACATCCTCATGGTAAAGGCATATAATAAGAATGAAAAGCCATACAGATACAGGATTTTGTGAACTTCTGCTGTGTTTGCTAATATCTCATTGGTTAGAGAAAGTGGCTGGCTAATCCTGGAGTCAGAGTATGGGGACTGCAAATTTCATAGCAAAGGACATGCATTAAGGAAGTCATTACCAATCTGGACCATTTTTAAAGTCACATTGCAGTTTTTTAGATACCATCATATTGCAAATAATTTTGTTCTCTCTACTGGTAGAAGCTTTGAAGTTCAAGAGTCATATTTTTAAATTCATAGTTTTGGATTTTCACCTAAAATGGTCTTCAAATGCTATGTTATATCCTTGTTGAGAAGGTATGCTCTAACCCTGTATGGAAAGTGGCAAGAGACTAGAATGATAGCAATGGGATACTGAATAAATGGTAGACACATTGCCCACGGTGGAGTGAACTCTCAATCTGCCATAAACTATGAGCAGCTAAACCAACACTAGAATCCAACTTTGTCAGTTAGAATTGAGTTACTCCAATCTGAGGGTTTTTTTTTCTTTTTTCTTTTTTAGTAGAAATGAAGATAGATAGTCTGAAGGTGCTTTATAAAGTAATTTAATCCATTTTATTATTTTCTGGTATTTTAATGTAATACACAGCATATAAAAAAGAAAATAGCTTTGCAGCCTATACGTATGGTGATCCCTGATTCTCTCTCTCTCTCTCTCTGTGTGTGTGTGTGTGTGTGTGTGTGTGTGTTCTCTGTCCTCTGTCCTCTTTCTCTCCCTTGATTCCTCCGTTATAGAAAGGATGAGATTCTATTGTTTGTCTGACTTTTCCATGCTTAAATATTTCTATGAGGAATCATTGTGATTGCCACATTACCAAGAGGTCAAGGATAACTAGCCCATATTTGTTGATAAAGCATAGTTAAAAGGTTGGTGTTACTTTTAGGCCACCTTAGAATTAATTCTCACAGACCTAGGAGAAAGACTCAAGGGCTCCTATGTCATTTTCAATTCTCACCTCATACTTCTATCACTTAGCAAAGCCTAGCTTGACTCTAGAAGATACTGCCATTACTTTGTCACAGTTGACATGAAACACATGTATTACCTGTATCTGTGTTGAATAAGTGTTTGTGAGTTAAACATCTGTAGCCACTTGGCATATAAGCAGCTACTTAGTACTGTTTATATATTTGTAAGGCTTTTTATTATCAAATTACCTTCCTGCACAAAACAATAAGGCCTTCTCTTCTTCAGTGGCATAAACTTGGGTGGGATCACATACTCATGATTTTTAAGAACAAATTAGTGGCTATTGTGCCCTGCTTTTAAAGACAAACTTTAATACAATTGTGCTTCTACTAACTCTGGTAATAAGGTTGTATCTACCAGAATATAAATAATTTGCTTTCAGAATGGCATAAAATCTAGATGCTTATTTATATCCTGTTATGTTTTTTAACCCATAACCCATGGTAAGAAAAAGAGTTTGGGAATGAAAGGAAAATAAATTAATGTTAGAGGTCACTTTATTCACAACTTAGTATCAGTTTCAGCAGTACTTTCAGCATAATAGGGTAAAGTCATTTCCAAAATGAGTCATTCCTTGTCTTCATTTTTATTGACTATGTATTATGCTTCTCCAGGGAAAATTTAAAATGTCACTGTAGCCAGCAGACATTCTTAGCCCAGAAATCCCAACTCCACCAATGATACAAATGACCACTGTATCTTCTGAAAATTAATGTTAAGATTTAAAAAGGAAAAGAAAAATTGCAACATGGTACACCTTGAAAAATTATCAGGAAATTATAATATCTATACTGATAGTAGAAATGTGACTTTAATTTTTCAGAATATGTTCATTTAATCCAACTATTTTTTAGAGCCCCAACAAAGTCCAAAGCAGAAGTATTGCTGGCATCTTAACTTTCAACAATCAAAAATTGTTTTACTTTTGCAACTTAAGGAAACTGGCTAGTTAGTATAATGAGTTTATAAACTATTTTTGAAGACAGGTTTCTATGCTTTTTTAATTTTCAGGGATCAGATTCTTTTTCACTGGGTTTACTAGTAGAGACTTTAAAACCAGTATTCGATAATGTACTGACTCCCTTTCTTGTACCAGGCCTTTCCACTTATAAGGACAAACATTAGCTTTCTCAGAGTTGGCTTTGGCTTACTGTTGAACTTTCTGGAAACCCAAGGAGAAATAAAGAAACCAAGTTTTTCTTAATTCACTTATATTTACTAAATATTTATTATAAGCTTTGACTGCAAATAGAATAACACCCTGTGTCACTACTATTCTTTCTAATCAATTCTTAACCTTGTCTTTTTATTTTATGTAAAAATACAACAAAATTTTATAACCAAATAACAAGAGAATAACAATAGTTATCATACTGTATATCATTATTTTCAAAGTAGTTACTCAACACAATATAAACTAAAAGAAAGTTTGTGTTATTATCTAATTAACTTTTAAGTGAGATTGATGTTATCATCACATGGAATATATTCTTGTGTCTAAATGTCTCAGACAAGTAAATGCTTAATAATTTTAGTTGTCTAGGTAATTAAGCTGAGGGTAAGAAATTTAGGTATAGCTTCCCAGCTTTAGCTAAGTACATAAAGTTAGTTTTAAATTATAGCCACAGAACCTATCTTCCAAATGTACCTTAGTTCTCTTCCCTGATACATAACCTGAAGGTACAGCATTGCTTCATTTAGAAATAGAGACATCATGACACTGAGCATGCTCCTGAAGATATTCATATTATAGCCATGCATTCAACAGATGCATCCTTCATAAGAACATGTAAAGAGAATCCATCTGGGAACATGAATACTGGTACCCAGCCTGGTTCTGCTATAGCCAAGTCACTTAAGCTTTCTGAATTTCACTGTCCAAAGATGTAAACCAGTAGAATGAGACTGGATAATTTCTGAGGTAACTATAATATTGAATATTCTGTGATTCTGGGGCTATCACTTAGGAGCCTTAGGTTTTATTGAGGACAGTCTTACTTATTAGCTTGTGTACCATCCTGTTTTAAAACATGGAAAGTTATCATGCCAATTCTATCCTCATCCTCTCAAAGGTCAAAATTGTAAGGAAAAATTTGCAGTAATGGTGACACATCAGCTACTTACACTGAAAGCAGCATTAAGGCTTTGGAAAGAGTATCCTAAGAATCAGTGCATATGAATCCCCCTTGCTCCTTCCATGGTTTGCAGATCACTAGAGTAATAAAGAAAAGTCAATTAGTTTCTGACAAGTTAATGTCTATGATCAGGCATTGATTATCACTTTAGCGTAGATTATCTCAGTGGTGAACAGGAGGGGGACATGTGAAATTCACCACCTCCTTTCCTGGTTCCTGTTTGTGTTCTTTCTCAACAAAAATTATGTGCTTTGTGCTCTGCTGCCAACTGCAGTCTGGAGCACATGAGAGCTTCTGTGGCCCTTCTCAACCCTTTCCCATCAGTCACAGAACTCTCACTGTTCTGTGCTAATGCAAAATGCAATAACGTTTAGCATCAGGACATCTCTGAGTCAAGAGGTTAAGGGAAAACACATCTCCCATTGTGTTCCTGAGGCTCTGATACTGTTAATGGTGAAAACACCATGGAGACAAATAGATCTCTCTTTATTTAGGAAGCTTTGAGTGAAGAGAAAATATATATGACATCTTTACAGCATGAGAGCCCTCTCTATATGGTGCATTAAGGAAGAGTGGAGGAGGGGACAAGTTCATATAACATCATGTTTGATAAAACTTGAGCCATGTGGAGAGGAAGGATCATGTCTTCGCCATTTTTTCTATGGCTTTAATAAATACTTCCAGTTCTAGCAGGGGGAAATGAGATGTAACCTTTCAAGGCACAGACTCAAGACTCTTTGAATAAATGTACTAAAAGCTTTATGGTATCCTTTCTAAAAGGTGACCCAAACAGGTATCTGATGACATAGCTGCCTCTTTCCTTGTTATCCTGCTTAGGGCGTCTTGCCTTTCTCCCTTATCCATTTCAGATATAAGGAATGTGAATCAATATATTTTAGAAGAAAGCTAAGGCAAAATAAATCAACAAATTATGATTACACTGAGATTTTCACTTGGAACTTACCTGAAAATAGACTGCTCTGTATGACTACATAAAGATCATAAGAAAACATGTTTTTTGATCTTATCATCCCTTCAAATGACTTCCAGGGAAACCTCAGTTGAGAACATGTCTTGTTCCCATGAGACTTTGATGAGAATTTTGTTTTATTGTTTATAAATTGTGATCAGAAGCTAAAGTTAAGATTTTCCTTTCCTTGAGGACCTAAAGCATTTTCTCACCATGGCAAAATTTCTGGATGGATCAAGAATCCATTTTCAGTGTCATCTGCCCAGTTTAAAGCTACCACATAATTTTTGAATTTTCAGTTATTCGTATTCTTTGACACATTTAAAGGATGTGTATTATTGATTACTGCTTAATCCTGCCAGCAGTTGACTGCACTGGCTTTGATGAGGGGGACGGTAAAGAAGGGTAAACATTCAGCTTTCACACTGAACTGTAAACCTTTAGACTTCTTTTCAAACTAGGCTGATACAGTTCTGCAACACTGCTGCTCTCAATGCTGGTTCTGCTGCATTAGAGGCAGGAGATTTCATTTACAGAAGTTCATCAAGTCCAGGGCAGAGGGACAGGAATTCCAGAATGACTCACTGTTTGATGAATAAGGCCCCAAGTGTTCTGTGGTTGCCATTTTTACAGTTGAATAAAATGTATAGAATTCAAATCATAACTTGAATTCCAAATTGTGACAGAGAACGTTCAATAGTTCAACAGAGGCTGCAGTATTATAGCAATATGCCACTTCCGGTCAACTACTAACACGCAACTTCAAAACATAAATGGCACACTCAAGGCACATGAGTGTGTATGAAGTCCTCTAAGGATTTAAGATTATTAATCAATTTGTAGCTTTTTATTATTGAATAATGAAGTGTTGCTGATATAGTGGAACAAATACACAAGACACATGTTATATCAAACATAATTAAAAGAGGACGTCTCCCCAAAGACTGAACAGAAAGGTATAAAAATGAATGCGTGGAAGTAAACTTTTTTATGACCTGCCGTGATGAAGAGACAGAGTCTTATGGTTAATCATTTTAATAGAATTTCCAACATTAAAATAAATAATACATACTGCATAAGATTAAAACTATTCTAAATACAATTTGACATGTCTTAAGATTTATAAGTTATTTAGAATCCTGTATGCTTCAAGATAGGCATTATAAAGCTAAATTTATCTCGTAGAGTTTAACATGTAAAAGTGCCAGATATAGACCTCAGCTTGGCAAAAGATGGGCTACACTAGAGTTTACCATTTTTGCTCTATGGCTTCAGCTAGAAGCTGATGTTAGTATTGACTCCCTGATCTCTTTCAAGGGGAAAGTGTCAAAATCTTCTGTTGCAAATTAAACATCACCTTTAACCAATCTACCAAAATGTTTAGTCCTGAACACAGAATACACATTATCCCATGACCTTGTGTGGCTCTAAATTTAGCTGGGTCTGTTGGCTATTTTCTGCCTTGCCAACTCTCCTCTCTACCTTGTTCCACTCTGCTCTGTATCCTCGCAGGCTGAACTGAAGTGGATACTGCAGTGGATCTGCCTTTTATTTCTGAATGAGTTTGGCCAGTAGTCAGTGACAAGTAGTTAGAGGTAAAGTGGAGAAGGTGGTTAGGGTACTGAGCCCGCCAACCATGGGCTGGAACTGGCTTCTCCTTTCTGAAAGTGGCCTTTTGGGGCAGATTTAGCTCTGACTCCAGCTTCCAGTGATTACTGCTTCTCCTTACTTCCTCGGGCTCAGGGCTGTAAGGATTTCTCACCGCCAATAGTCCTGGAACTCTTCACCATCCTTATTGGTCTTTCTTAACTCTGCCCAATCTTTTTAAGTAATCCTCGTGTTCAACTTCCCACAGTTTCCCAGTCTACATGTGCTATTTTATCTGGACCTCAATTCACCATGTAAAGTCAACATAATGTAGACAACAGAAGTTATAGTCACTCCCTTTCCATCGTGTGTGGGAGATGATGGATGAAAGAGTATGTATTTATTTTTCCCATAATTGTAAGCTCTGGAAAGGTACAGACCATGTCTCATACTTTCTTTACAGTTCCTCACCAAAACTGGTAAAACACTTAGCTCACAGTACGTGCTCTGTGCACATGGAGAGTCACACAGAGTTGCTCCAGAATCCTCAAATTTGTTATAGACTTAAATGGAATATAAACCCTTGATTTAGGATGTGGACTTCAAGAAGTACCATATTTTTCGTTACTAGCCTTTCTAATGTAATACAATTGTACTTGATACAAATATCATACTGATGCTAGACATTCTAACTCAGTAGAAATAAATTTCCTTCATGTTTTAAGTTGATGTTTTTTGTTTAGTATATTAGAAATAATTATATTTAAAATGTTTAGATTTAATTTTTCTCATATATATGAGTGTAAAAATATATACAGGCTTTCCTCTTTTCAGTAGTAGTACTGATAATTTTCTGACTATAAGCTGGATAAGAAGTGTAATTAATTAAAGTATAACTAAATAATACCTAAACACTGCAGAACAAGAGGAGTAATTACCAAAACTGATGTCTTTGCTATTTCTTTATGGCTCCTGTTGCTATTTCTCTTTGGTCTTTGCCATAATGCCAATCAAGCCTCTCTATACTTCAAGTTCAAAAATATTTCATGTACCATGCAATACAGGAAATGAAAATGGGAAAATATTTTAGTTTGGAAAGCAGTAAGTTATATTTGTATTGTATTAGATTACATTTATTTCCTACACTGTGCACAAATCTATATTGTAATGTCACATTTCTCTCACACTAGTGAAATAGATTAGAAAAAACAGTGAAAACTTGCTATTTGCTTTTCTTTACCGAAAGGAAAGTGCTTGGGAATTTCAAAGAGCAGATTCTACAGTATTCATATTTTGCAAACAAGATCATTTCTTCAACAAATGGAGGTGGATAGAACTTTGTCAACTCAAATAAGTAAAACTCTGTATCTCCCTGATAAGAGAAACTGTTTAAAGATAACTTTACTAGTCTACTTGGGAAGTGACCAAAGCACTATTAGATAAGTTAAAACCAGAAAAGCATGGAAAATATTTTTGCCAACTGTTTCTTGTTGGTCTCTTGGCAAAAAGCAACAGTTACATTCCCTATCTAGGGACTATCTCTTGTGGGCCAGACCAGATGATCTAATAGGTCTTTATAATCTCTAAATACTGTGACTTTTATCCCCAAGTGAACTACATAGTTTATTTACATAGAAACACACTCACAGGCTTAAGGAAATGCAGGATGACTAATGCTAAGCAGTGAGCCAGAATGACTCAAATGACTTTTTTTTCTAAATAGGATAAGTAAATTAAAATCATAGACATTCTGTTTAATTCCTCTCCAGTTTCTCACTATGTAGATCTGACATAGAATTCCCCAGTAGTACAGTTATTTTCTGCCACCAGCAAATTGTAAATTTGTTGTCCTGTTAAATCAGAAAACTTCTGCTATACTGATCAAGAAAGCTTTTTGATGGAGATTTGATTTAATTGTTTTAATTTCAAATGCTATTCCAGGCACATGGGAAATTTAAACTGTTGGGAATGACAGAAAAATAAAAATTACTAGAAAAATATAAGCATGATAAATAAAGCATAATTACTGTACATTTAAATTTTATTAAGAATTCATTTTTGGCCACCAGCTACATTTATCTAAAAAATGAAGCATTGAGAGGAATCTAAATATTTTAATAAAAGATTTTTTTCCAGGGGTATGTTGACAAAGATTCATTTTTAAGACTCCCCTCCCCACTTTAGGTTATGCAAACATTTTATTATTTCTTCATCAGGTGACACTTTAGATGATCTAACTGGGACTAAAAAAATCAAAGCTATTCTTATAGTTATTGTTTTTTTTAAATTTTAATCCAATTTCCTCCATACCAGGCTTTCATCCCATATAAACAGATACTGCACAGGGGCAGTCAATCTTGCTGCCAAAGGGGTTGAAGCTTTTTAGCTGGTTATTTGTCCAACTTACTCTGGTGCACAGTAGTTAGAAGAAATGGTCAAGATATACCCATTTTGAAGGCAGATGAAGGAACCCTAAGGTTACCCATGGACATGTTCCTAGGACAATTGGATAAATTTCAGACCATTTTTCATTTTTAGAGGAGGTCTCTGGATGCTGATTCTTTCTCCTAAAATTGGCGGTAGTAAGGAATTCCATTGGTTGCTATATGATTGGTCCCTGCCATTTTTTTTCTCTGCTTTCGCAGCCCTGAATTATCATTTGGAACACATTTCTGTTTCAACACTGAGGAGAAAGGCCAGATAAATATAATACATTGCTTTCTAGAATCCTATAGCTTTCGGCACTGTCAGTTATATTGGTTATCTTTCAACAAAAACATTTTCTTTCTTTCTTTCTTTCTTTCTTTCTTTCTTTCTTTCTTTCTTTCTTTCTTCTTTCTTTCTTTTTAAGGGAAACAGTTTCTCTAAAGGCTTTGTATATGCTAAAAATTCTGGTAAGTCACTCCAAACCTCCTTTGTGTCAGGTAGACTTCTTTCAGGGTCATTTCCAATAATAAATTCAACATAGAACATATGATGTATTCCTGAACTACCAGTTAGGGTTAGGGTTAGGGTTAGGGTTAGGGTTAGGGTTATGGAATATGAAGTGTGAATACCATCCTCTTGGCTCATCCTCACAGCTTATTTTGTTTCCATCTTTGCCTGCACACACTGTCTGCCTATTGTTTATCTTTAAGATCAGTCACTTTAACAGCGCATGCTTTTAAGTTATCCTGAAATTTAAGCTACTCCTGTGAGGCTTGCTTATGATTGAGTGTATCTGTTTTTGACTATACTCCAAGGCCTAGCTCCTGGCCTTTTTCTCTGTTTCACTGTCACTTCCCTCGCTCACTTTCCTTTGTGCTTATTGAAGGGTTTATCAAACTGCCTCCACATCATGTTACTTCTTACTCAGCGTTATCTCTATTTTAATTTTGGTGGATCGGACTGCGTCTTAATTATCCCTTCAGTCCTAGCCTCACGCATAGTAGATGGTTAATAAGAGTTTGTCCACTTGAAAGAAATTTTTTTTCAGTAAATTTTGACAGGCCCGTGATTTAGCATAGATTAAACTCAGGTGACATTTGTATCCCATGTGTACCTTCTGTGTTGTTTTCTTTAGCACCAGCAGGAGTTTTGCCTTCCCTTAATGTTGTTTCAATGCACAGTATCAAATCCAACATAGGTTGAACAGCCAAGTGAAAATACAGTGCAAGTGAAGATCAGCCCTGGAGGTGTTTCCATTGACTACTTAGCGTTACCAGAAGTTGAAAGATTTATTAAACTGTACATAGGCAGAAGCGTCCAAGATATATATTTGAATGCATATTGATGCAAAACTGACTTCTTTTCATTACTTGATTAAAAAAATCTAGAGTAGAAGAAAAAATCGCAGAGAAAATTGCAGTTTCTCTACAAAAGAGACAAATCTTATTTGGGAAGAAATATCCCTTGTTAAATGCTAGGGTTTAAAGTACCCTTTCTGCATTGTTCATTGAGTGTAAATAGAACCATCATGGTCATCTAGATGATGAATGGCTTTGCTTTGATGTTACTAAGCTTCCACAGTTGTTGTAGCTTCCTACTGAGCTACATTTCTCAGGATAATTTTTGAAGCTTTTTTAAAACTAAGGTATACATTTTATGACAGTGATGATAGAGATAGTAATGATGGTGATTTTTAAAATTATTATTCACTGTGGAAAATGGATAGAGGATAAATACCAAGTGTTTTTTTTTTACTTAATCAAAATTGAAAATTCATTCAAATTACATGATGTGCCATTGTATTATTAGCTATGTCAATCTTTATTCAATTTGTGCATTCATTGTATATATGTATTCTTATACTTTATTTTGAAATTCCAGGAATAAGTATATAGACCTCTAAATCTAGGAGGACTTCAGTACAATCCTGCCTAAAGAGTTAACATTGGAGAGATTACCATGTATATCCCCCTAAAATTGAATTTTACCTTATCAAATGAAGTAAATATCAAATTATACTCTTATTTATTCATAAATATCAACTTCTTTTTCCTATGTCTATTTCCAGCTTTGATCTACCAATAATATTGTCCATTGACAATGAATTGTACCTTCCTCAATCTCCTCTTTTACCTGAGTTACTGGGATAAAATGTATTATATATACATTCACATACTAGGCATATTAGACACATTTATTGTTCAATTAAATAACATTGTACTGATTATTTATTCTAGAGCTGTAGTAAATGCAAGGTAGAGTTGATGTTACCTGCTCTCAAAAATCTTTAAATGTTAACAGAATAAAATAATAACAAAATAATTTCTCCATCAATATGAATGTGCAGATTACAATTACAAAGTATTCTGGCAAGTCTAAGAAACAGGGTATTTCCAGTTGTACAATAGCATAAGTCTTTTTGGAAGAGATATGCTTTAAGTAGGGACTTGGAGAATAAGATTTTGATGGATAGAGATTAGGGGCAAATTATTCCTGATGAAGGGAATTATAAACAAAGGACTTGATTAGACAGAAATAGCACATATTTGAGAATGCAAATAGTCCATTGGGCTTAGACACAGTTTACAAATAGGTTTAGCAGAAGAAGAGTCTTTGCAAGTAATCTGAATTCAATTCATAGAGGGACTTGAATACATGTAAAGGTGTTTGGAATTTTGCCAGGTAGCTATGGGGAGCCTTAGGTTGATTAGTTGTCTACTTTGGATGATTAATTAGCTTATAAAGTGGACAGGACAGGATGTGGAGAGACTGGTTAAGAACTTATTATCATAGACTCAGGTGATCTATATGCCAGTCTGAACTAGAGTGTTGGCAGTGTGTGTAGCAAAGAGGGAATATTTGACAGATCCTATCTGTGCAATTCAGTCTCAACAGTAAGTCAATAAGAACATTGAAGACTTGTTGAAAGCTGATTAGGTAAATTGGTTTATTTTAGATTTAAACAGTATGGTTTTGTGATTTCTGTGCAGAGAGTGTGGGCAGATCACCAATGGAAGCAGAGGAAACAGTGATTACTGAAGATCATAGTTTAAAAAATGAAAAGATATAGAAATTCAGAAGATACTAGATCCAGGGTAAAGTTCAAGTATGGCTAGAAGTGAGTGATTGGCTTGGAGTGAAGATAGGAATTTGGGGAGTTTCTAGGTCATAAATAGGAATTGAATAGATTGAATAAAAGTGGAGAATGAGCCCTGTGGTAATTAGAAGTGATTTCCTGAAAGGGAAGCAGTTCCAGATGCTGAGGGAGTTCTGCTTAGGGCCATGTATAGTGATAACTAAAATGGAAAGGAAAATTAACATCATTAGAACCAATGAAGCCAGGGTATGAGAAAGGTCCTCAGCGTAGCCAAGATGAGGGAAAAACCCATAAACTATAGAACCAA
The DNA here is from genome assembly GCF_000276665.1 of Chinchilla lanigera. NCBI lineage: Eukaryota > Metazoa > Chordata > Mammalia > Rodentia > Chinchillidae > Chinchilla > Chinchilla lanigera. The sequence goes on along the minus strand of NW_004955412.1, from coordinate 23,067,456 downwards.
GTTGCAGGATTAAAAGACTACCAAGCTGAAGGAAAGTTTAGAGCCAGGTTTTCTTGATGTGTGTTAATCTTAGTGAAGAAGCCTCATTCTTTCCACTGGATTCTGGTAATTGAAGCACTCTTGATTTCTAACTAATTTCATAATTCAGTTTCTCATTTGAAATGCAAATATTGTATTTATTTTTTATTTACTAAAGATAAAGGCCTATAAATTCACAGTCATTGGATGACATATTTAAAGATATGGGCAAACCTTGGTATCCATAGATACCATATTTGGGAGTTGGAATACTCACTAAAATTTATTTGTAACACCAAAATCAATACTCGGCCAGCTTTTATGGTCATTTGTGGACATGCACAGAGAAGTGAAAAATTTTTGTCATCTAGTGACACATTTGTTTGTATCTTTATGCTATTTGTTGGTAATTTTGCTGTTTTAAAGTGGCCTCCGGGGGCTGGGGATTTAGTGCAGCGGCACAGCACAAGGTTGTGAGTTCGATTCCCGCTACCGGAAAAAAACCAAAATAAAATAAAATAAAATAAAAAATAAAAAATAAAGTGGCCTCCAACTATAATGCTAAAGTTCTATCTGGTGTTCCTATGCAACACATAAAACACGATTGTGTGTTGATCAATTGTAAAAGATGTGCTCAGAGGCTTTCCTCCAAGAGCAGTCCTTCAGTATTCACTAATTCAGGGTTCAAGCAGTCGCACAGTACACAAGTTGCACATAACCAAAGGCAAGACCACCTTGTTTGTTTTAGTTAAATGTAGCTGTCATGGCTGTTTGGATGTCCACTCAAGTTGCATGCCAAACTATGACATGTTCACATCTTCATACCTGGAGTACAAAGATCAAAATCAGGGGCTGGGGATTTAGCTCAGCGGCACAGTGCCTGCCTGGCAAGCGCAAGGTCGTGAGTTCGATTCCGGGTACCAGAAAACCACCCCCCCAAAAAAAGATCAAAATCAGGGCATTTAACATTGTTGTAATATTACTAACTAATCTATAGGTCTTATTAGAATTTCTCAGTTATTCCCACTCATGCTCGTTTTCTGGTCCAAGAACCAATCCAAGATTCTACATTGCATTCAATGTCATGTTTCCTAATCTGTAATGATTCTTACCTTTTTTGTTTTTCTACTGATCTCATATTTTTTAGCATGCCTCAGGTTGGGTTTATTTAGTGTTTCTTTATGTTTAGATTGAGGTTATTCATTTTTTACAAGAACACCATGGAAATGGTTTGCTCTCTTTAATGCATTCTCTATCAGGATCAATCATGTCAATATATTGCCACATGGGTGATATGAATTTTGATCCCTTGGTTAAGATTGTCATATGACTTCACTATTAGGTTGCTATTATTCCTCTTTGTAACTGATACATGGAAAATAAATTTTTAATGCTAAAATTTTCTAGATTGCTTTTCAATCAGTAAGGACATTATCACTAATTCTATGCTGTATCTGATGACAAGTATTTGGAATAATTTTTAAATGATATTCTTTTGTTCACTGAGACTTGACAGTCTAGTGAGGAATGGAAGGACACACATTCAACATTATTATACAGAAAAATATAGAAAAGCACATTGTGGCCGATTGTGTGGCACAGAACATAAGCTACAGAAGTTGTCAGGGAATGCATTGTATGGAAAGAGACACTCATGCTGGATTTTGAAGGGAAAGTATAACTTTTCTAGGTAGAACTTCATAATTCACTTAATTCAGTAAAATGTATTAAGTGTTTAGCTTGTTAAGGAATTGCACCAAAAGCCAAGAATATACAATTATATAAAAATGAGGGTCTTTACCTTCAAAGAGCTCTTAGCCTAGTGAGAAAGACAGAGACCCCTATTAATATAGAGAAATATGATCAATGTGTATAGAGATGGGAGAGGAGAAGGGGTTACTGGGATTGGGAAGCAGTAGCATGGTTTAGAGATTAATAGGTGGTAACTTCGGGTTTAGTGTAGCATTCTGTACTCCAAGAATGCTGTAAAAGTTTTAAACACTTCTAGTCAGAAGAAGTTAATTTCTTTAGCCATCAGATTCCACTGGTTTGTTTCTTTCTAATAGAAAATAATTGCTCTGTTGAGCTGAAGTTTCACCAGACTTTCACCCTTAGGTCTAGTTCTTACTCCCTTAGGTACAGAGAATAAACTGACTATTTCTTTTTGCAGGATAATCCTTGGAAACACAGAGTTTGCATCTTTTCTTAATGCTCCCATTTCAATTTAAACACAAATCTGTATACTATGTGTGATTCCTTATGATTCTTCATGTATGTGTTTGTTGATTGATGTGGCAACTAGAATTGAAAGTATTCTTAGGCTGTCAAATCACTGAGCACCGTGTAACTAGCTCATCACTTGTTCTAGACAACAGAATTCTATTATGCAGCCTAAGTATTCTTTGGCTATTTTGAAAGCAAAACTTCACTTTATTGGTATTGTCCTTATAAATAATTCATGCTCCCTCACCCTGACCTCCTCCCCTGGACATTTTTTAGTCTAGTAATTATATGGGATTTCCCTCATCCAGTTCAGTGGACATTTTGAATTTAGCATTCAGAACTTATTATTTTTGTCACATTTTGTGCACTTCATTTTGACCTCTTAGCAAAGTTCTCCGTGAACTTTGATCTTGTCATCTGGTGTAGCTTTTATTTTTCCTCCATTTTCAATATCTTCAGGTTTGATAAGAATGTAATCTATTTTCATTCAAGGCTTTAATAAAATAAATGAGACGGGGGGGGGTCAAGCACAGGGTTCTTGGGCAAAGCATGTAGGTCTCTGGTCATTTCCCGTTATAAAAAAGATCTCCTGCCTGTACTTCTGTGCACCTCCACATTCTGTTCTCCAGGAGACAAGAGGGGAAGAAGGAACATAGCATGCTTGTCAACAATGATGAGCCTGACCTGACTAGAACCCAAGATGGTGTGTTGGCCGCAGTGCGGAACCTGCATTCTTCAGGGGAGACAGGTCATATTGTGTCACATTCAGGAAGTCACTTCTGTGAATGATAATTCTATAGTATTTCAGTGCTTGTGGACTTTCCTCATGTTCACGTTCTCAGTGATGTGAAATGGTAAGAGATAAATTAGCAAGGAAGATTTGGGGCCAGGGCATGACAGATAAAAGCATGATTTAAAGCAGCTCATTATGTGGATGGAGTTCTGTGTGGACTGCGGATGATATGACTAGAGAAAGAAGAAAGCTGCTTGAGTTTTCCAAGAGGTGAGGAGAAAAGAACTCAGATGAAAATAGTGAAAGCAGAGAAGAAGGGGCAGATATGCTGCCCAGAAGAGCAGTAGGATTCTGTAGCTAAAAATGGATTTGGGGACGGACAAAGAGGGCTGAAGCGAAGATGACTCCCATGGTATAAATTTGAAAATGTGATGCATAGTGGATGGAAACTAGAAGATTGTTAAGAGGATCCATTTCAGGTGTGGTTATCTTTATTGTCTTTGTGCTGGGCTTAATGGTGATGAGAAATGGGTGACTTGTAGATCAGAGCCTAAGATTCACCTGTACTAGCATAGACAGAAGGATTTTCTAAGGAGTGAGATTTGCAGGTAGAAACTTACATAGCTTCTTTCATGTACAGTAGAACTGTAGGGTCACAGCAGCTATCAGAACCCCTTGGTTTTCCAGCATACCATGCTTATTGTAAAAGTGATACCCTTCCAAATAGAACCAAGGGTCACTTAGCTCTGCAGATTCACTTCAGATGTTGCAAATGGTAAACGTGGTTAGGAAAATCTTGGAAATGGAGGTTGGCTAAGATAAAATATACCCAAGTCATTTTTTTATACTGCTACATTAAGCTGAATTTTATACTGCTACATTAAGCTGAGTGAGGCATAGGAATATAATCTTGGATATCCTATTTAACCATCAGCAAATATCCCCACAAAACTGTCTGCTTATTTCTAAATAGAATAGCCTTTTTATGTTTTTATTTCAATGACTACTCAATTTATGGTCCTTTGTACTGCCTCCTTCACAATGAGTTCAAAGAGAAAATGAAAAATATATTAACTTGAAAACCCACTAATCAGCCTTAGGAGAAGATCCTATTATTATTAAGCTCTTGATCATCACCATAACCACACATTCATTGAATGCCTGATTATGCTTATGCAAAGAGCACACACACACACCAGGCAAAAGTCACATCGGCCTGTCCTCTTTGGGCTTACAGACCCTATGTGTACAAGAGAAAGCGCAGTTAAATGGCCATATAGGAGCTGGGGATATAGCTCAGTGGCATAAGCACCTGCCTAGCAATCACAAGGCCCTGAGTTCAATTCCCGGTACCAAAAAAAAAAAAGATAGTCATATAAAAGTGCTTAAATGAGTACCTCTTCAGTTACATCCACAAGGCCTCAGCTATCCTATTTTATCAAGGAACATGATCCCCCATTGTCCTCGTCACTTTTGGGTCATGGAGACGCAATACCCAACACCTACAATTTAAAGAAGGAGAGGTTTATTTTGGCTCATACTTCAGTCCCTAGCCAGCTGACTCCAAGGCAGGGTGGCATGGCACAGGGACATGGTGGATGTCTGAGCAGAGGGGAAGCAGAGAGGGAGTGAAGGGAGGAGCCTAGGTGGGAGATGGACCTTTCCAGGTCACACCCCATTGACCCATCTCTCTGACCAGACCCCACCTCCTAATATCGAGTCAGTTATAAAGCCCTCATCATCCAATCACCTTTCAAAACTCCAGCCTATGAGCACATGAAGCTTCTAGGGGACATCTAGATATAAACCATAACACCCATATAAATAAACTTTTGTAAGAACCAAAGCTTTCCTACTAGGCACTGCAGCAGCTTTTGCCTTTTCAGGCAGTTTAAACAATGTCTAGCAGCTCACTCACTTGATGGCTAAGGCGCATCCTTAGGAACATTCCGTGTTGGTGAATTCTGGGCTCTCGGTTGCCTTTCTCTGCCTTTTGCCTTTCAGCCATTTTGGTCTTCAACTGTGGCAGTTACTTTTCCAAGTCTTCTTGTGCCAGCCTGTCATTATAGCTCCCACTTCACTGATAGTTTATTACTCCAGAATGCCTTCAGACCTAGAAAGAAAGTTAACCAGGATTGTCATAAATTATCATTGAAATGGGTCAATAATTCTGAGTGAGGCTCTAAAGAGAAAGGCTGCTGATGTTGTGGAGAGATTGAGATAGTGGCTTGGAGTGTCCCACAGTGTTCAGTTTACTCCTATCTACATTCCAGCCCAGGCTCCAGGAAGCTGAACTTCAAGAAATACTGGTCTCTGGATAAGAGAGAACAGCTGCTGTCCTCACACTGGAGATTTTTAAGCCCTAAGTTACCACCTAATTTAGGGATAGAACATAGTCTCATTCTGGAAAGTGGAGCTATGATGGGCATTCCTGAAATCAACCTGATAAAATAAAAATTCAGCTTAATGTAGCAGTATAAAAAAATAAAGACATCCTACTCCTATCCTGAATGCCTTCTGCAAAGCACGCATGCATACAAATACTGTTTGATAATTTCACCAAAGGCCATTTTCTTACACCAGAGTGAAGTGGTTTTTCACTCCACTGTACTGGGATTCCTGTCATTTTTCAGAGCTTCTGAGTTCTGTCCCTAGTGAGTCACAAAACAGGGCCCAGTAGAGCCAAGCACTGAAGAGTAAGCCACAAACACAAGCTTTGGTGGAGACAGAAAAGGGAAAAACCTTCTTGGAAGATCACAGCTGTCTTCTATTATTGAAAGATTAAGCAGCACCATGATTAGCTCTGAGCATCAGGATCTCTGTGTAGTTTCTTGACAGATATTTGTGAGCCCCTGTGAGTATGCAGGTGGACTTCATGTCAAGTGATGTGTAGCTTTTTCTCTTCATTCATTGCTTTTAGGTTCATCTACATAGTCACATATAGCAGTGCTCTTCCTTCTCCATGCTACATACTATTTTAAAGAAGATATACTTTTAAGATTTAAAATTTATGAAAACTATCAGCTGTTTTGAAATGATATATGAATTGTTCACTTGGAGGACTGAACATAGTGGCACATACCTGTAATCCCAGCACTCGGGAAGCTGAGGCAAGAGGATCAGCACAAGTTCGAGGCCAGCCTAGGCTACATAGTGAGCCCAAGGCCAGCCTGAACTACATAATGAGACTTGTTCTCATAAAAAATTAAATTGTTCAGTTGGAACTACCATTTAGATTAACTTTAGTAATGTCTGTGGTAGGAGAACACTGCTTACATTAGAACAGTGTTTGTGTTTCCACTTTATTTGTCTTTAGTATATCTTTACAGAGTATCTCAGAGCACAGCATTCCCATTTTAAACAAAGTTAAACTAGAGGCCAGGGAGGAATAGGATATAGATAGCCACAGGCTATGCTTTCTGGAATAGCAAAGCTGAAAGTTCAATTAGGGTGAAGGAATTTGGTCCAGCCGACTAAGGTCCAAGCACAGGGCAGTAATTTACAAGAACAGATGAGGTCTAAACAAATAGGGTCTTAAATTCTAAAAGCAGGTGATAAATAGAATATGGTAACAGGGACTGCTTCCTCTCTGCTTTAGCTTTATGCTGCTCATGGGTACCTCTAGGGCCTCAGGATTGTCATAGAGACACAGAGGTCCTAAGATGAATCCTGCTCCTCAGTGAGGCAAGAATAGAGATACAACAATGGTCTCACCTACGAGCCTGCTGAGGTGGCATGCTGAAACTGAGCTAATATTTCCAAGTGCATTGCATAATTTGTTTCATAAAATTATGAAATGAGTCAGAGCATGTGAGAAATCTCTTTATCATTCTGAAACTGTTTCAAAAAAATGGGAGAATTCAATTCTATAAAGTATCTTGATAATACACAAGGAGGAAGAACTTCCAAGAAAGGTTTTACTCCTCCCCCAAAACACATAGTTTTTTAAAGTTACATTTGAAAATGACTGCATACTCAACACTGGGAATGTAGAATTATTAGGAAAATGTAGCACGCATTTCACAGCACACAGAAGCACAACATACTTCTCTTGGAAGAGACAAAAATCAGGTATCTACATAAAAATTAAAAAGCTGAGTATGTTGGTGCACACCTGTAGCCAATTTGGGAAACTGGGAAATTGAATTTCCCAGCCACATGGGAAACTGAGGCGGGGGCGTGCCAAATTCTAGGCCAATCAGAACAAAAGAAAAACAACTTAATGAGACTCTGTCTCAAAATAAAAAATAAAAGGAGTGGGAGTATAGCTCAGTATTTGAGCATATGCCTAACATATGTGAGGTCCTGGGTTCAATACGTAGTAATGAAAAAATTAAAGCCAAAACTATAAATTAATCTCAACCTCCTCAATAAACACTTTAAAAGACTTTCTAGAAAGTGGTGACAGTCAATAACAACTGAAGATTTTGAAATACAATCTATCTTAACTGAGACAATTGCCACTATAGAAGTGAAGGAGACGGGAAGGGAGTGGTAACATTTATGGAGTGGTGAGATTTTGTTTTGGGTTCCTTTGCAGCGTGTATTTACCCATTCTGAACACCCCAGAATTGAAGAAAGTTTATTTCCATTCTATGGACAGGAAGGTATGGGTTTGAGAGAGTAAGCATCTTGCCCAACACCGCACAATCAATCCTAATGGTAGAGTCAAGGTTCTACAGTGAGCCTGTACTTCTCTTTCAGGACCAAACCTGGTTGCACCACACCACACTGACTGCTCCTCATCCTCACCTGAGAGGACTTCACTGTAGTGGAGCAAATTAGAGCATTCAGTATAGTTTAATAATCGCTGATTCACTCTACTGAGTACAGATTTAGTTTTGTGAATAGAAAGGGTATTGATTCCATTTATTTTATGCCCAAGAAAGGGAAATTAGGTAAGACATTTTTGGGCTGCTCGGGTAAGTACATCCTTGTTCTTTTTAACAAGCTTTGCTGTAGTCAGTCTTCCTAAGACTTTTGGCTTTAACCAGATTGATTAATACAAGGTGGTTTGAAGACCTAAAGTCTAACAATATTTGACTCTTTATTCATTTTATTGTTCATGTTGATTCATATTGTTGGATGTAGTTTTTTAAAGTCCAGTGTACCATTCTCACTCATTTTTGCATGCAGATCTCCATCCTTTCTGACATAACATCAATTCAGACTGCCCATGTCCATATGTAACTTTGTATTCTCTACACTAGGGGCCACCGAACTTTATAAACCAGAAAGTAAATATTTTAAATTTTGCAGGTCAGATAGTGCTATTACAGTTACTGAACTTGGCTATTTTATGAAAAAAAATTGTCTAAATTAATAAAGAAATAAGCATGACTGCATTCCAGTGTAACAGGAGGTAGGCTGGATTTGGGTCAAAGGCATAGATTGCTGACCCCTAATCTAGAAGAAAGAAGTCTGTGTATTAACAAGTAGTTAAAGCCAGCCCAAATCTCTTTGTAAGCCATGAAGAGTTCTTCCCTAGTAAATAGTGGACCGTGGAGAAAATGGCAAAGAGCTCTTAAGGTCTGAGATTCAGTTTACATGCAAAAAACCACAACCACTGAAAGTGGATAATTGATGAGTTTTAACAGGGTTTCTGTCCATAACACTACCACCATCCAAACACAGAATGCCTTCCTTATCTCTCAAATTTTCTTGAGGGCTGTAGTCCATTTCTCCTATTAGCCCTACTCTCAGGCTTTTTCTGATCTGTTTTTTTCTCTATAAATTAGTGTGTACTTTCTACAGCTTTATACAAATGGAACTATCCAATATGAACTTATTTATTTCTGGCTTATTTCTTTCAATGCAACAGTCTTGAGACTCTCCACATTGTTGCAAATATAGTTTATTCTTTTTTATCTGCTGAGTAGTAGTTCATTGTAGCATAGATATATCACAGTTTGTCTGCTCACAGTTGCGCTGCTTCCAGTTTTTTGATGTGGTGAATAAAGCTGCTACCAATATTAGCATCTCTGTTTAGTAAATTCTAGGCACAGAATTGCTGGGCCATATATTAGACTGTCTATTTCACTTTGTAAGAAACTGCCAATTGTCCACATTGTTTACCATTTTACATTCCCACAAAGGACATATAAATGAGTTCCAATTTGTCCATTATCTTGTCAAAACTTGTTATTGCCGGTTTTTTAAAATGTAGCCATCCTAATGAGAATATAGTCAAATTTCACTGTGACTTTAATTTTCATCTCACTGATTAGTAATGATTTTGGGCATCTTTTCATGTGCTTATTAACCATTTGTATATCTTCTTTTGTGAAATATTCTTTTAAAACTATTTTTATTATTAGGTTGTCTTATCATGTGTGTGAGTGTGTGTGTGTGTGTGTGTGTGTGTGTGTGTGTGTCTTTTGACATTTTTCGCTATGCATTTCAGGCTAGCTTTGAACTAACTTTGTAGCCCAGGCTGATTTCGGTCTTACAGTGATCCTCCTACCTTAGCCTCCCAAATTCTGGGATTATAGGCATGTGCCACCACACACGTCTAGGTTGTCTTATTATTGTAAAATGTAAGAGATCTTTATTTATACCAAATAGAAAGCTGCATATTATATGTATTGAAATACTCCCTATAACTTGTAATGCTTATTTTTATTTTCTCAGTGGTGATTTTCAAATAACAAAAGTTTAAAATTTTGAGCTAATCGAATTTATCAAATTTTTCTGTGATGGATCTTTGTTTTTATGTCTTACTTTTGCTCTTTTTGAACCTTCAAAGCTGTGAGGAGGTTTTTTTCTGTGTAGTTTTACCTTTTACATTAGTGTGTATTATTTATTTTGAGCTAATATATTTATACAGTGTAGAATAAAAGGCAATGTTCTTTCTTTTCTGTATAGTTATCTAGTTCCAGCACCATTTCTTGAAATGATTTTCCACCATTGAGTTGCTTGGCCATTTTTGCTCCAAATGATGTATCCTAGAAATGTGGTCCCTATTTTCAGACCATAGTTCCATTGATCTGTTTGTCTATCCTTCCCTCTCATACCACATTGTCCTTGTTATTGTACAAACATAGTGAACTTTCAAATAAAATAGCATAAAATTCTCAGTCTTTTTAAATTGTCTTGAAAATTCTAGAGCTTTGTCCTTTCCTTCTAAACTTGAGAGTGAATCTGACAATTTTGTAATGTCAAAAATGCATACTAAAATATTTATCAGGCTTACTTTGAACCTCTACCTCCATTTCAATAAAATGGGGCTCTTAATAATTTTGTAGTCTTTCAGTCTATGAAAACAGAAAAGTTTTCTCATAGTTCAGGAAACCAGAAGTCCAAGGTGAAGATGCTGGAAGCTTGATTCCTTCTGGAGGCTCTGAGGTAGAACCATCTTATGCCTCTCTGTTACTTTCCAGTGTTTGCCTGCCATCAGCATTCCTTGACTTGCAGGCAGTTTCTGCCTCTCATTTCACTTGTCCTCATGGGTTTCAGGCTTACAGCGTCTTCTCCACTTCTGTCTCTTAGAAGGACAACTGTCTTTGGATATAGGGCCCACCCTAATCCAGTATGATCTCATTGAGATCCTTACCTTTTTCTTTTTCTTTCTAACTAAAGGTAATGTCTGAGGTTCCAGGTTGACACAGCTGGCAGGGACCACAATTCAACTTATTACATTTATATTTTTGAAAATTTATTCCTCAATGTTTTATTATTGATATTGTGACTTGATTACAAGTGGAGTTTTTCCATCTGATTTCTGATTATATGCTACTGATATAAAATATAGTTGACTTGTGTGTGTTGATTTTTCTTTTGATTTTACTAAATGTGGTTTTAGTTCTAGTCATAATTGCATAAGTTACTTTCAGATTTTCTGCTTACAAAACATACTTCCTACAAATAGATGTAATTTTACCTCTTTTTCTGCTTATGTCTTTTATTTTTCTTGCTTTATTTCACTGACTGACATGTCTAGTGCAATATTAAGTAGACATAGTAACAGCAGACAACCTTATGCTGCTCCCAATATTAAGAGGAAATCATTTTATAGTTGATAATTAAATATGATGTTAATAATAAATTTTTAGAGTGTCCTTTATCAGCTTGAGAAAATTTTCTTCTATTCCTCTTGACTAAGGATACATTCTTAAAGAATAGTGAATAGGTGTTGAATTTTACCAGATTGTTCTTTTTTTTGTTCTTAGGAATATACTGAAATATTTATTCTATTGATATGGTCAATTAAATTGATTGGTTTTTAAGGTAAAACCATTCTTACATTTCTAGGATAAACTCTCATGGGTCACAGTGTACTTTTATATGTTATTAGATTTGATTAAAATTATATTAAGGATACACAGGATACTGGCTTAGAATTGCATGTAATTTTTTTATTCTGGTTAAAAAATAAGTGAAGAAATGTTCTTTGCCTCTATTTTCTAAAAGCATTTGTTAACATTAATGTAATTTGCTACTTGAATATTTGATGGAAATCACCAGTTAAGTAGTTCAGACCTAAGGTTTTCTTTGTAAGAAGGTTTAGACAATGAACTGAATTGCTCTAATAAAGATTGAGCTATTTAAAATTTTAGTCTCATCTGTGTCAGTCTTAGTAAGTTGTATTTCCAAAGAATTTGTCCATTTTATCGAAGTTATTTATTTTTATATATCTAGACTAGATATTTCTCCTCTATGAAACTTTTTCAGACACCACCAAATAGGAATGATCTCGTCCATTGTCATGTCTTTGCCCAGTGTTCTTTGCCCAATATCTTCTTTGCCCAATCTCTCCCTTCTGTTGAAGTTCATCCATATGTCTGTTCCTGTATTGAATTAGGAGTGATAGATTTTTCTCTTTTTTATTAGTACATGTTTGCAGTACCTAATGATTACTTTTGTTGTGAGGAGTTTGTACATGTACATGATACATTTAATTCATCTTTTTGTTCTTCCCCTCCTACCCCTCCCTGTTCCTTCCAACCTTGGGTCCCTTCTCATTTGCAAAAGCCCTATTTTCTCTTTTGTAATTTTCTTTTTTTAAAAAAATACACTTTTTCCCTTCCTTTCTTTCTTCTTCCTCCCTCTATCTCTTGTTGCCCTGCCCATTTGCAAAATTTCTCCCTAAGAGTCCTGAATTTCAGTGACTACATTTGATATATATTTTAGTCTCTGTTACCTTTTATAGTGCCTGGCACATAATATATCATGTCTTCTTTCCCAAAGCATCTAATGAACAAATTATTCCACTTAACATTGTCTAATTTATGATTATAATAATGCGTACTTCTTTCTCAGTAAACTATGAGCACCTTTTGCCAAAACATGGCATGAATCACTCAGTGTTTACATTTCTTATTTCTGTGTGAGACTGGAACATTCTGTGGTCCCTCTCAGTGAGTGCTTGAATCTCCTTAAATTGGAATTTCTGTAAGGGAAATTTAATTCAAAGTGCTTTGTGGATAAGTGTTCTGCCTCTTGCATGAGATGTATAGAAATAACGTAGAAAATCCCAAATAGACTTTGACCTCAAAGTGTGCTACCTAACCCCTGTTGTCTTTTCACTATTCTGTATTAGCCCTTGTCTACAACCTTAGTATTCTTTTGATGATATCTGATGTCACCATTGTGTTTGGGGGTAATTGGTTTCTGAGTTCCTACTGAGATGGCATAAGGAAAACCAGTAGGTCAAGACTGTTATAACTCAAGCAATCTCTGTTACTTTTGAGTAAAAAGAGAGGATGTTTCCATATTACTTATCTTACCTTTATGTATGTTACATATTAGTCCTGTTTAGAACTAGTGGCTAATTTGTGTAAGACACATTCTTTCTTATTATGCCTTCATGCACAAATTAGTGAGTATCAGGCTTTTCTCAATTGACAGTGACTAATGTGCCATTTTACCAGTACAGTACCTCTTAGCCAAAGAACTAGAAAGGAGAGGCAAGATGGAAATTTTGCTCTGATTTCATACTGTCAATTCAGAAGCAGTATGCTTCTGAAGTCTTCATAGTGTGAAGAACAAACAGTAATAGCATTCTGTTTATTTATTTGTATACAGTTCCGTAGTCAGGAACTTGATGCATCTTTAGGGAATTACTTGCAACACATCATTAAGGGGGAGAGGAGAAACCACACCGGTCATTCCCCGAAGCCTGCATTGTGGGTGTGATACTTAAGTATAAGCACCAGACAACAGCGCTGAATCAAGCCTTTCTCTTGATATTCCAGTCTCAGTTGGAATGACTCAAGCACCCATAGCTCCAGGTTCCTTTAACTAAGAAATGAACCAGATACTCCTAGAATCATTCACATTGGAGAAATCATCCCTGCTTTTTAAGCATCAGAAATCAGGAGGGGAGATTTTCCCCAATTTTAGGTGGTAAATATGACTTCATGGTGGTTCTTCTACACATCAAACTAGTTTTTAAGAAAGAGACATTGTTGAGACTTATGATTAATTATTAACATTTACTTAGGTAAGCCTATGTCAGATGATATTCTGTGTATAGATATGAGAGAAAAAAGATGGAATACATATGTGACCCTTTGGAGAGCTATTTTCTGTTGAAGATTTTTCTCAATAACCACTTTTGGTCAGGGGTATGGAGGGCTACACCTATAGCTTTCACACTGAAGTGTGTCCTCAGCCCATTTTTACTTTGAGGTGGGGTCTCACAGTAGCCCAGGTGGGCTCAAACTTTTCATGTTCCCACTTCAGTCACCTGGAGTGCTGGGATTATAGGACTGTACCACCAATGCCTAGCTTTGAGTAGCCACTTTAAGGCAAGAGAAATGGCAGGAGTAGTAGGAGCTGGAAAGAAAACAAAGATAGGATGTGATAGCTTTTTTCTTCTCACTAATACTATACTTAGGTACAACATAGCTCATGTGACAGTTGTTTAAAAGTTTGGGTGGAAAAAAAGTTTGGGTGAATGGATGGATGGATGCTAAATTCTGGACTCTCTTGCATGGTGGCTTGCAATTGTGTTGACTTTGTTATGTTCTATCAGTGTACGGTAAAAGGCCAGGAAAGGCCTTTTGATTAGATCCTAAAATCTAGGCATATTGTCTGTTGGCTGGGTAGGATTAGCATCTGGCATTTTCATATATCCCAAAGTAAATGGATGCCTACAGCTAGAACACTCTAGTAGGTTCCAGTAAAAGGCTTACATTGCCTAAATAAATGTTACTTCTTATATGGTACAGTTTTGATTCTTCTGCCTTGAAAGGAGCTGTTCTTGGAAATATCCTCAGAGATATTCCTACTTAAGCAGGAAATAAGTTGCACTGTTATATAATTCCCAGCTGAGGACCTATGAAAGGAACAAGTTGGGACAGATACAGGAAGATATGAGGACAAATTCCCCCCGATTCTCTCTGCTACACAGCACAGAAGAAAACTTGATTTGAACAAGAGGACTCAATTCTTCACATGCCTTTCTACCCACCTTTACCCATAATTTTTTTAAACCAGTGTCTTGGCTTAAATCATGCAGACAAACAATAAAATGGGAGAAAAGAAGGTAAACTGGCTCCTTGAAAGCAAAATGGCACTCAATTAAAACTAAGCTTGTAAATTAGTGAAATAGAGGTCTATGGTTAAACCTCAGGACACATAGCACATCACTGTTCTTTTGCAACTTTGCAAGTGTTTCATTCATACTTTGGAAGTAGATATTTCCCATATTGTTAATAATTGCTCTGCTAAAGTATACACTAAGCACTGAGCATTATAGTATCATAATCGCAAGGATTCTGTTTTCTTCCGTACTTATCTTAAGCTTAATTCTTACATAAGCTTCCAATTTTAAGTAATATAAATTGTTCATTTCATAAAGCATCTTTATTTGCTTAAAGTGAATAATCAGATTGTAGTTGTATTGTACATAAAAGCCAGTCCTTTCCTTCTCTTTACATAGAAAAGAATCTGTAGATGCTAAAAAAGGGAGCGATAGAAACAGGAGTCCCACTAGTCTTTTTTGAACTCAGTTATTAGAATAACTATAACTAAACGTGTGGTAGAAAAAAATGGAAAGAACTGAAAAAGATGCTTTTAGAGTTTTTTGAGACTCTTTCTTTTCTCTGCTTTTTCTACCATCCCGATCCTCCCCTACCCATTATCAGAATGGCGCCCACAAGGCAGTGCCCAGTATGGAAGGGGACTGGATTACTCTTTCACTGTAACCTTAAAAACTCAAGGTAGATATTGTCTCTAGACTAAACATTTCTAGTTTTGTATCAGAGAAATTCTTAAATTGCATCAGTGATCCTGAAGACTTTGTGTATTCTACATTAGAAAAAACTAACAATTTTTTTTAACTTAATTTTATCTGGACTCTTTTGAGGTGGGAAAAAGGACAGAAATGATGAGAAATAAACCTTCCATGTATTCTTGTTTACTGAATATACTCCTAGAAGCACAGAAGGAATGACTGCCAAAAAGTCATGGTGGCTTGCAGAGATGGCTGGTCAAGTCTTGAGAGATCTGAGAAGAGAATACGTGTATGCACTACTAAGGAAAGCATCGTGTGTAAAGCACAGGTTTTGGTGTAAAATCTGTTGCCTGAAAACCTTGGGAGACACTATCTTCTTTTTACCACATGGATAGCCTACATGGATGCCTGTTCTCTTTTAAACTTTTTCTTGGAAATAAAAAAATAAGGAAATCAGCATGGTCCTAAAGAAGCAAAGGTTTTCATTTTTATTTTTGTTTCCTTTTGCTCTTGCATTTAAGAGTTAAGAAAACATTTCAAGAAAGAAATGTGGAGAAGGGTAAAGGGAAATCAATAACATGATTCTGTGACTTTTCCCAGGAGGTAACTGTGTTAATCGAGGATGGGTTGCCTGGCTATACATCAAATCCAAGGAAAAAGCCATTGATTTAAACACAGATTTCCCAGCTAGACTGGACAACATATATATATGCATATATATTATATGTACATCTATGTACAATTATACACAGATAATTTTTATGAGAATAGTATGTGATTTTACTATGTAAATACATTTAAATATATAAATAAATGTGTATGTATATGCACATTTAAAATCAGATAAGAGTAATTTTTAGATAATTAGTAATACTAGCCAAAAATTATATGAAGATTTCATGTATATTGATTTAAGATTATTTGACGTTTTATAATTTTCTTTCATAATTTTTTGACTCCTAAAGAAGGAAATTGATTTGAAAAGCCTAAAGTAACAGACAATGGACTATAAAGCTGGAGTGTAGACCAAGTTCCCTGACCCAAGGCCACTGGAAGTGTCTTCAACCATAGGGAGCCTTCTAATGAGGCTTTTTGCATAACCTGTACGGTCATTTTCTCTAGCAGTTGACATTGCAGGACTTTTTAGGTGGTTTGACTTCAGTGAGTCATGAGAGTGAAGCTGGCCAAGGAGTGCCTATTGCCCTAGGCTGTGGCATCATGTTCCTTGGAAACCGTCATGATTTCTTCATTAACAGATAAAGGCAGTAATTGGGTGAGAGTTAGAGCACCTGTATATGGAGCCTGAATTCATCTTCACGGTATGTTCTCAAGTTAGACATTCTCATTGACTTCATCTTTCCTGTGTGTGAAATAGGATGAATAATTCTTGTCCTTTCTCAACAATAGGCTTCTTATTGCCCAAAAATGTTGTCAGATTTTTTTTTGTTGTTCCACTCAAGTATCAGGAGATTTTTGTGGACATCTGAATGGTGATCTCCTTTGTGTGAGTTAGCTTGCTACAATTATTTCCATACCACTGAGGGTTTAATATGTTTTTCTTTCCTTATTTTGTATATTCAGACTTTTAACCATTTTTAACATTAGCTAAGAAGCTCTATTTTCTAAATCCAAATTCTATCTATACCATAGCTGTTAAGAAAACATTCTTGTGAGAAAATGGAATCCAGGCAAAGAAGTATGCAATTCTAAAATTCCCCTGGAGGGAACTTGAGAATTCTAGTCCAGTCCTCTCATTTATAGTGGAGGGAGCTAATGATCTGAGAGGTGAAATGTCCTGTCCAAGGTCGTCATGACAAAGTGAGGCAGAGAACTCCTACCTCTTAAATTCCAGTTCTATATTTCTTCCTTTGGGTCATGTGTCTTGGGACCACTATAAACAGAAATAGAACCTCAAGTTCAAGTAAGCAGACCAGACAAAGATATGTCAGCCTTTGGTTTTCCCTGGGGCCCGATTCCAACTCTGTGTGCATAACTCAGTCAGTGAGACTTCAGCTTCTTCGTAGAGGATAAAAGATTCATGATTGCTAAAGCTACTTTTTTGCCCTTTTCTATTCCCTAAGATCCAGCCCAGAATCTGGATCTAATTGAACTCCCACTTTTCCTTGTTTATTTTGGATGTGGTTGCACTTTATCTGATAGCTCTTAATTTATCTTTGAGTTGACTTAACTCATTTAATATTCAACATTTTCTGAGTGTTTACAGTGTGATGTATCTCACAATGTCTTAATTACAATCACTGTGCCACACACCGTGTGTATCACGGGCTTGCAGTACAGAGAGGGCACTGAGGAGTGAGAGACTGAGACCACCAAAAGGACAGAAAGAAGACTGAGCAGATCGGGTGATAATTCTGCTGCTTTTACTCCCTGTCCTTCTTACCAGGGCAGAGGAGTTAATTTTATGCATGAGTATTTTCCAAAGTAATCTCTCCCTATTTTCAGGAGAAATGATATGTGGGATTCTTTGCTTATTTCAGTGTACCCTGCCTTACTCTGTAGACATCTCATCCATTTTCTATGAATTCTCTGAATAAAGCAGACCCTTCAATCCATTCTTACTGCACTATGGAAAGCAAGTCAACAGAGCTCAGAGATATATGCATATATAGCTTGGTCAGAGTGAAGACACTACTCACCAATTATTTCTTCCCCTAGTTTGGGTTTAAATTCTTTGTCTTAAAAGTTTACTGGGGGGCTGGGGATTTAGTTCATGGGGCTGGGGATTTAGCT
>NW_004955412.1:23046293-23049453 GCF_000276665.1 Chinchilla lanigera | reverse complement strand
AAAAAAAAAAACAAAAAAAAAACAAAAAGTTTACTGGAAGTATCCAAGGTACTGTTAATATTTTACATAGAATCTGAATGCCAGCCAGATTTTTACTTGCTTTAGGTTCAAAGCACTTTTCCTTCTTCTTTTTCTATAAATTTGAGATGTGGACATTGGGTAATTGAGCTCATGACAGGAAAGGGAGAATCATCAATTAAAGATTGCTTATCTGTATTTAATCAATTGATTGATCTAAGCTCTGTAACATTATGACCTGGAACTCTGTTAAAATCCCCACAGTACAGACTAAATAATCATTTATAAAACTATTATGTGGCAGGTACAGTGCTGTCAGTAAAATAAAAATCAACACAGTCTTTTTTTTTGGTTTTTCTCTGGTACCGGGAACCGAACTCATGACCTTGCGCTTGCCAGGCAGGCGCTTTTGCCGCTGAGCTAAATCCCCAGCCCCAACACAGTCTTAATTCAATACATTAATGATTGTGGGAAGCTATACATATTATAGATCCCAGTTCCAGAAACTGAAGAGCCCAGAACTGGAGTGGGTAGTTAAAATATCACAGCTAATCTTTAAAGACTTAAGAATGCCAAAAATTTTTCTTAATTCCCCCAGATTCTGGAGGGCATCTTGGTTACAGACTGTAGTTGGTTTGCCCAGTGTTTGTCTGGATTAGGGCATGCAATCCCACATCCATGAAAGCTAAAGCAACACACCCTA
Organism: Chinchilla lanigera; assembly: GCF_000276665.1. Classification (NCBI taxonomy): domain Eukaryota; kingdom Metazoa; phylum Chordata; class Mammalia; order Rodentia; family Chinchillidae; genus Chinchilla; species Chinchilla lanigera. The sequence continues at coordinate 23,048,732 of NW_004955412.1, read as the reverse complement.
GATGATGCTAGCTCACTTTGACACAGATCTCTTTGGTATTCACATCCTTGCTATTTGTAGCAAAGAGAGACTCCTTGAGAAGTGTCGAATGTGCCAAATTTAAAATCTCTGAAGTAGCAGTTTCCACCTTTAAAATATTCCTCGGCTTCTCCCCAGAGTGCTCCTTTGTATTACTCTCTCTTTTAAACGCAGCAGGAATTCTGATAGTGCTGCAGCACCTTAGACCAAAAGTACGTCTCAAATTTTGTTTCTGCGTTCTTTTAATTTTATTAATTCTGCACACTCACCCCTCTTGAAACTCAACTATTTTATAAATGCTTGAGCAAATTTAATCACATGTCATTGAACCTCTTCTTTACTGTGCTATCTTTCACTAATAATGGGGAAAGCAAGATACATAAGGCATGATTATTATTAATGACACCTCAGCTTCGTGTGAACCCACTCTTTGAGTGAATTCAAGGTGGTTTGTACATATTAGCTCATTTCTTCCCCGCAAGAGGTACGGTTTAAGACTTAGATTCTGTGCTTGGTGATATTACAACCATCCTGGGACATATACCTAGTCATTAATTGCCTCAGTTCCCACCTATGAAACAGGGATTATGATTTGAGGATAGTTGTTTCTTCATCTCCTTATCCTCAACCTTGAGAACCTGAGTGACTGATAGAATGACAACAACAGATTCTATAAAACTGAAAACTCTGAAAAGTCTAAAAATGACAATGATATCTTGACTTTTTAAAAACATGACTTAAAAGGTGAGCGACACTGTTAGAGCATTGACTGGAAACCCTAAAATCTGAATCACAATCCAGTCTCTCTTTAATGATGGATCCTTGCCCTATCTACCTTCCTGACTCTATATTGAAGAGTGTATAGAGATCTAGGGAGAAGTGGTACTACAAAAGAGGCCCAGTCTTCTAAAAGCATTAATTTGGTCAGCAAAAGCCTCTGAAAACCATGGGAGCCATAAGACTGGATCTGAGCTGAGACGCTCCTGGCTTCCCATGCTTCACCCTTTTCTCACCTTTCTCCCTCAGCACCTCCAGGGTACGTGCAACGGTTTCAAAAACTATAGGAATGACTCCAGACCAAATCCCTGGCCTGTACCCTTGCTTGAATACCATCTCTAGACTCTTGGCCTAGTAATCACAATCTTTAAAGGTCCAAAGGGCAGAAATATGCCTTTTTGTTTGCTAACTTGATCCTAATGACAGAATGGCACAGAACCTAGACCAAAATAGAACTTGGCTCTTGGATGACACCCTTCAGCCAAGAATAATGATTTTCACGATGTTGGATTCAGTCCTCTTAGTACATAGGTAATAAGCTTCTCACATTTTGGACCGCTCTTTCTCTCTCTCCCTCCCTCCCTCCTTTTCTCGGTCCCTCCATCTCTCCCTCCCTCTCAATTTCCATCCTTCCTTCTTCACTCCCTCCCTCCTCTATTTCTCTCTCTCTTTATTATTATAGAAATGTGGAATCTTTAATCTCTCACCTTCACAGCCCTTAAGACCATTGAATTGTACTTGCTGCAAATACACAGAGTCAGACATGCAATCAGTGGACCTCAAAGACAACATGGGTCCATCAGATAAGTTCTGGCTTTTCTCTGAAGTTAGGACACAAACCAGGGAAAGTCCTTTAAAGCTCACTCAATGAGAAGGAAGTGATAGAATTACTTTATGTATTCATATCTATAAATATTATTAAATAATATTTACACCAAAGAATTATTGACTTTTCCCCAATATCTTAAAAAAGCTAATTAAAGCAAAAAAAAAAAAAATTCCTTACTAGAAGAAGAAACCGAAGAATTCAGTCTGACTCTGCATAGCCTGACACGTAGGACTGGTGTGAAATTGGGATGTAAATTGACAGATGGTTCCTTTTGACACCACTGAAACTATGGAGCGCCTATACCGCATACTGTTCTCTACTGGTTTAAAATCTTATTACCTTAGGAGAAGGGATTTGCTGACCCAACTGTACATAAGTAAGCTTCCTTTTCCTCACCTTTCCATGAAGAACAGTTAGCTAGTGAGAGACTCTTGCTGGGGGAATTTGGACAATCTAGTACATTTAGAGTAGAATGATTGGTGATGCATCTGGCTTTGCCTCACGGGATACATCTTTATAAACTATGCTCTAGATTGATACAATACAAATTATCCTAGCCTAGTAAAGATAGTACCTATTTGTAACCAACTTCAGTGACGTTAAACAGCCGAACATGATAAGAAAGTACAGAATGATGATATTCAAATCTCTCTTGCCCACCTCCCAGAGACACAGACTGCTTAGATGATGAACAGGACAGATCCACCCCCAGCACAGACTTCTGAACATGTTCTCAGCCCACCTCCTCCGCTCTTCTCCACCATCATGGTGTGTGCACTTGACTTTGTTCCTCACGTTTTCTCACAAGACTTTCA
>NW_004955412.1:22966293-23041293 GCF_000276665.1 Chinchilla lanigera | reverse complement strand
TTGCCTCTATTTGTCTTCCTCTCCTCTCCTTTCTTTCTCTTTCGGTTTCTCCTTCTCATTGATGCTTTTCCTTCTCCTTTACGTTGGCATCCAGCCGAGCTTCTGCAGGTTTCACTGTCAGAGACAAAGCACAATGTATGTCTGAGTTGAGCACAAAGAAGCTACCTTTGAAAAACATGGACTTGGAGGAAACTCTCCTCTCTTGCTATTTACAGAACCGACATTCCATTTAACACAGTGCTGCCCGTTGCCTGCATGATGCTAGCTCGGAAAACTGGGTTACAACAGCCATGTACCCACTGTGTGTACAGATAGGTAGAGATCCTAATTTTCAAGATGTACCTGCTTTGGAGGATCATTGTGCCATAGAGCTTTGAAAATGGAAATGATATGAGATGCTCTCTTAGTCAACTCAGAATGGCTTTCTTTTTTTTTTTTTCTTATGTCTCTTTTTTGTATCTGAAATATTACTTATTATCAAGGGGTTTTAAGCTGATCAATGAAGTGTGTATGTATCTGATGGACATTTGAGAAGAAAAATGCTTCAGGAATCAGGAAAATGCCTGCAGTGGCAGCAAAGGGTTAGGCTGAGCTGCAGTGAATGATGAGTGTATTTCAAAATCTAAAGGAACTTAAGTGGTAAATTAGTACAGATTGCAACTACAGTCAACGGAAGAACCTAGCATTGAAAGGAAAGAGATTTTTAGCATTGTAGCCCGAAGATTGTCTATGTATCTTAAATACAGATTTGAGTCGTTGGTCTTCTATCACTCTAAATGCTTATTTCAAAGAAGTGTTGGGCATTGTTGACTTTCTGTCCATAAAGAAAATCTAGCAAGATTCACAAAATATATCACCTGCACTCATACATGCATGTGTGTTTTCGATTCCCATAGGATGCAAAACAATTAGGCAAGGAGCTGCACTGAGGTCTGTCTTCTTCATTCCCGATCCCCCATCCCCCTGCCTTTTTTCCCTCCCTTTTAGAAAATGTGATACCTGATCTCTTGGTCTAACAGGCTGAGGATTTTTTTTTGAATTTGTATAATACAATGTCTGGCCTTTCCCCTGACCTGCTGGTATATTTTTGGTCTCATTAGTAGTCAGGGAGATGCTTTAGTGCATCCGGTGCTGTGAGTCCAGGATGAGACACACTACAACGGAGGAGGAGGATGAAGAAAGAGGAAGGGAGGGAGGGAGAGTGGGGGAGAGAGAGAGAGAGAGAGAGAGAGAGAGAGAGAGAGAGAGAGAGAGAATGAGAATGAATGAGAATATTAGAGGAGGCTTGTCTCCAAGATATGGAAGGAAGTGAGAAATGACAGGGCTATGAGCTTTGTATGAAGGAGCATGGCGGGGCGGGGAGCCTTGCCGAGAGCCAAGTAGATTCTCAGAAAAAGAGGGAAGCCATAGAAGAGCTAAAGGTGATTAGAGGGGGATATTGATTCCTTATTCTGCCAGAGATTTAAGCAGGCACGCGAAGAATCTGCACCATGGTTGGCAAAGGGAGACCCGTTACCTCCTGTAACCAGACACTCGAGCTTTCCAGGAGCCTAGGGAGAGAGCCGAGAAGAAAGGGGGCAGTGTGGTCTAGGAAAATTCAACTTGTCGCTGATTTGTGCCTGATGCTTGCTGTCCGTCAGCAGCCTCCCTTACAATCTTTTACTCTCTCCTTTTTCCCCCCTTGCCTTCTCCTTCTTCACTGAAGCCTAGGGGAGCCAGGAAAGATTAAATGTGCTTTCTCAAAGGCAGCCACTTCATGCTGCTATGTCGAAAGGGCTAGTAGTATTATTATTTTTAATAGTAAAAGAGAGGGGGCAGAGACAGACACACTTACACACAGAAAGAGAGAGAAAGACAGAGAGAGGGAGAGGGAGAGAGAAAGAGAGACACACTAGGTGTGATCATGACGGACTGGCTTTTCTGAGAGGAAAAAGAAGAGGGAAGGGACAGAAAAAGGAAGGAACCCTAAGCTGAACGAAGGATTGTGCATGAGAAGAACCTACAGAGGTGAGAAAAAAAAAGTTGTGTGTGTGTGTGTGTGTGTGTGTGTGTGTGGCGGGGGGTGCTAAACAGACCCTGTACACAGGGAAAAGAAATATAATTTAGCTATCTTGGTAGCACGATCCTATTTTTCAAAGGGGGGAGGGGAAGCCGAAGGACCTGGAGCTCTGTTCCTAGTTGCATACGGAGATATATTAAAAATATTTCACATTTTTTTTCTAAGTGCCGGAGGCTCCCTCCAGCGTCTTCCTTGCTATGGCTGCTTTGTCATTCTTTTTGACTAGCCATCCATCTACGTTGCTCAGGCCTGGAATGAGATAAAGGAGAAAAGAAAAAGAGGAAGCAAATTTTTAAAGAGTCTTTTTCCCTTTGCCCTTCCCCTCCCTTTCCTTTCATTTTTTTTGGAGGCGGCACAGGAAAGCACAGCTTCCAGTCAGGTGGGGAAACGCGACTGTCTATCAGGTAGAGAACCAGTAGCTTCTGCGAAGATGGAGGGGAATTATGCTCCGGATTCCTCTGAAACGCTGGCCAAAGCATCCGCAGCGGGAGGTGGGGGCTGTATCCCCAGCGCGCACCCACCCCTACCCTCTTCGCGTCTGTGGAATGACAGCTTGGTGCTCCTCTTGCTGCTCTGGCCTCTGCTGTAGCCAAGCAGCTGGTGCAGAGGAGGGCCCGGTTTGCAGGACTGGCAAGGTGCATGCTAAAGAAAGGAAAAATTTTTTAAAAGCAGCAGCGGAGAGGTTTCTCTCTCCCTTTTTTTTCCTCTGCTATTTCTTTTTTAAGAACCATTTTAACTGAATATTTTACAAATTTGACCAGCACCAGCCCTTCCCTCCACTCCCACCCAACTGCCTGTTTTCCCCCTCTCCTCAAAGCATAAACTACAGAGTTACAGTCTCTAGATTTGGTGTATCGCTTCCTGCCCCCGCCTCCCCCTCCGCGCCCGCCCAGTTCTCCGTCCTCTATTGAAACACCTCGCCCAGCACAGCGCTGCGAGCTCACATTCTCCCCCTTGCTGGGGTTGGTGCTCCTGGAGGCCGTGCAGCCCCGCTCCGCTTCAAATGGGTGAGTTCAAAATGCTCTACACATGAATATTTCCATAGTCTCCGAATCCTACTTCTCGGCCTTCGCCTCCCAAAAATCCAATTTCTGTGATTTTTGCATGCGGCATGCTTGCCCTGGGGGAAGGAGAGGTTTCATATTTTCTTCTCCGTCATTTGTGCGAATTGTAAATGAAAGCTTTGAAGACACACTTTAATACTGATTGTAGATCGTGTTTTTTTTTTTAACCGGCATTTCTAGATTTATTTATATTATTTTCCATTTTAGTAAAATGTTTTGCCCAAAGCTTGAAAGAGTTTTCTCTGATATTCTGACAATTATATGTTCAGGTATGTATATGCACCCCCAACTCTTGCATATGCGTGGATGTATAGATTATATTTAAATGTAATCTCGCTTTTGTGAAGGAAGGAAGCCTAGAGAGTGAGGATAGACCGTACCACCTGTTTGTTGCATTTTTGTCATGACCCTGGAACAGAAATTGCCTGTCATTCTTGTTTTGCTTTGTTTTGTCTCAAGAAAGAAAAATTGGTTGCGCTCCTCTCAGTCCCTGAGACCCTAACTTGTGATGTTTACCGTTTAAATCCACGGGTTAGGCTCTTGGGAGCTGCGGGTCGTGCCTTCACATCCTGGAAATTTGGTGGAACTTTTTTCTTTTAAGCAAAAACAAAAGAAAAGAAAGTTTGCCTGAGCGACTGAGTTTACCTCTGAGGTTTTCATTGTTAGATAGGATCAGGTGATCGCAGAGCAGCAGCTCCTAAATTCGTATTAAAATAGGTACAGGTTGGGTTAGGATCGCTTGCTGCCTGCTGTGTATGTGTATGTACATTTTTGATGCCTGAGGCTTGTGGAACTTTTCCTTGAGAGCAACACGCAGTACTATCGGAGCGTAACAAGAACAGCTCAGTACCTGGTGCTTGACCTCAGAACATTTCAGCTGAAGTCCCAGCATGCTCCATGCCTCCAACTTTTAAACTCAACAGTTAATCTCAAAATTGTACCCAATTAAAATGGGCATAGGGATATATTATATATGCAGCATCCACACATGTGTGTCATATATGAGCAGACAGTGGTCACACTGACACAAAGCAAACCAATACTTTGGGCTAAAAATATTAATAGGTTAAAATTCTACTCGCTGTTCTGCACAAAGGATGGAATTTATGGCATTAAGAAAGATTAAATTTGTATTACTTTGGAAGATTTTTAAAAAATAAAATAAAAGCGATATTACCTCCTTGTGTGATACCTTTTGAAAATTGTTGTAGTTGAATTTTAAAGTGATAGGGATTGGAAATATAGTTTCTAAATATGTGAAATGAAAGAAACATATAATTATGGTATTCTTTAGGAGTAGTCAATACTTTTTACTCTTCTTTAAAAACTGGACAAATTTTATCAGGATTTAAATTTGATCCAACAAAGTTATTAATAACACCAAACACCAAGTTATTTATAATATCAAACATAAAATTATCCTCTCTTTAAGGTAATTGTTAGCATTGCCTACTTCGTCCTTTACTCGAGCTGTAACTTTGTATAACAGAATAATTTCAGGGATTTAGGTGTGTTTCATAGTTGGCAAAGAGAAATAGCAACTTTCCTTTATTGTGAAAAATTCCAGTACACAATTCTGCTTAAACAAATTTTATAATTTTCTGCCCAACCTCTCTCTAACGTTTTCTTTTCTTTTTTTTTTTTTGAAAATACCTAAATCAACCTTGACTTCAAATCTTTTCTTCTTTTAAAGGTCTTGTGTTGGTTATAACCTCATTTTATACATACATGTAGTCAAAGGTTAAGCAAACTGTTCTTTTCTTGTCTTTAAAAAATGTTTATTGCAATTGTAGTCATTGGTTCCAAATCTTAGGCAAGAAACCATTTTGTATTAGAAAACCGAATTGAGAAGAACTGTACAATTGCATTGTCTTTTGTTGAAACTCCATGCGTAGCTGTAATATTTCAATATTACTTTCTAGTCTTTGATAGTGAGAACATGCTTCAAAGAAAAGTTATTTGATTTTTGTGTCATCTTTACTTTATCTAAATGAATTAATGACCCCCCTACATCGTAGTTGATGTGCATGCATAGATATTTGGAAATTATGGCAAGTCTTCTATTTAACTTTGTAGATATATATTGCCACATGATTTGTATGAAATATTTGCAAAATATCTGGTCCTTTTGAAGTCAGAATATATCTGTAGTTTATCCTGCGAAATCATGTGCATGGATCAATAAAAACATGCGATATGTACTTCTTCTGTGATTTCAAATGATAACAGAATAGTAATTTAATACAAGTGTTTCTGTTTGCATTCCAAAGGACTCTGGGTTTTTTACATGTTTTCAAGTGGACTGCTCGTGTTCTGAGACTGCTATCATACCATTGATCACCCAGGCATTTAGGAGTGCATACAACACACAGATTGTATATTTCAGCAGGCAACTGCTTCTCTGCAAGGGCAGGTTTCTCAACACCCGTTCTTCCTCCCTAAGCCCATCAGTAAAGTTCAGTGAAATGAATAACATAATTGGTGGTTGGTTCAATCACTACCAGTCTAGACTAGCCCAGACGCATCAATTAGAGGGGGCTGTCTTTTAAAGGGAGAGTGCAACCGAAACAAGCAGGGTATTATTGATACTGATCTTTAAAAGTGCAAATCCAGCTTGGCAGATAAAAAAAAAAATAAGGCGGGGAATTGGGGTGGGGGTAAGTTGGGGGAAGAAAAGAGAACGGAGTGAACTGGAGCCTTCGGACACAGAAGGACAGGAAGCTTGAGAGAAAAGGAAGGATAATGAGTGGAATGCAGCACAGCACCTCCTTGGAACATAGTTACAATTCACAGGGCACACTGGCTCACGGGATTTCAAACTAGATTCCCCACCACCACCACCCCTTTAAAAAAAAAAATTCTTTTCTTTTGCCTCTGTTTCCAAAGAGATGCCAGCTCAAAACCAATGCAGTTAAAAATTTAACAGCTCTAGGAAGCTCCAGTGAGAATAAGGCCAAGTAATACGAACCAACCAAAATCCCTGTTGCAATATTTTCCCCCCCAGATGAAAAATACGGAAGATGTCTATTTTTAAGTCTCCAATTTTTCTACTCTTTTTAAAAATGAAACATACCAGTGGACAGAACTCCTTTTAAATCTAGCACCTGGAAACAAATTTTATGAGCAAAACACCTTTAGGTAAAGAGTTTATACTTTCTTGTCCATTGAATACAGTAAAATTATGAAGGCTGTAACAAAAGGTTTTGGTGATTTTGTAAGGTTTATTTTATTTTATCTTTTTGCTGGGGACAAAATACAAATGATTTAGAAAGGGTAAGAACACATCAAGCCCCAGGGAAAGAAAATGTTTGATTGGTATTAATTAAAACACTGCTAATATATTCTAATACAATCAAATCTAACATTCAAAACTAATCTGGCTGGTATGTCAAAAGAAAAGAAAAGTAGTATCTTATTTGCATCTTTGCAATCCAAATGCATTTGCTCATTCAGCAGAATTAATTTTTATCAGCAGCCTGCTTAATCTCCTCACAGATTTAGTCAAACTTATTCTTTCAAACTAAAAAGGATCAGGGTAGGGAAGCCACGAAAGGTACTGGGAAGACTAGCAACTGTATTTAGCACTGGCTTTATATTTTACGATGTTCTTTTCTCTTCATTCAGGATGATGGGGTGTGGAGGGAAACAGACTGCAGGGAGAATGATGAATGGCTCATTTTCCCTTTTTCTGTCCTCCTACCTGCCAGGTTATTTAAGAATTTCAGTTGCCAAATTATACAAGTGGCATTTATTTTTTGTGACTTGCATTGGTCTGTTGATTAACACCTATTTTTTTTTCTAATTTCAGAATCTATTTTATTGCAAATTCCTAATGAAAAAAAGACTCTTAAGCCAGAAACTATTTGCCTTTTCTCAGTTACTTGCAACCATAGTGCCTCCAGGAAAAAAAGATGGAGAAATGAATGTAAAATTTTATTCAGGGACAACCGAGTTCTTTGTTTCAATTTGAAGTCAAAATTCCACCAGAAAATTTCTTATTTTTATGAAACAGCAAGTTTTAGGACCTTTATTGTTAAAGTCTTGCAACTGATAAAAATTATCCTCCAATGCTGTGATAGCCAAACTCTTTCACCTCTCGTTAGTCTACTGCAATGATGATATCATATATGAATATGTGCTGAATACAAAAAAAATGAATGAGCCATAAATATTGCAGACTACATTTGTGAGGAATTCTGCATACTACCAAGGAGATGTAAACTACTGACTAAACTAGTGATGTCACTGCCTTTTTGCTCCATTGCCTTTTCAAGTCTTCAGCATAAAAGAGCAATCGCAGTTCGGTTTCACATGTATTGTTCTATAATCCAGGCAATAAATGCTAATTAGCAATGCTCAAGGATCCAACCATTCAGAGTAATTATCATAATTTACTTCTTCCTTGTTAAAGACATTCCTTGCTGCTTTAAAAAAATTAAATCGTCCTTTTACCATTGCACTGCAGTGGATATGCACTGGAGAGATGACAAGGTATAGTCATATCGTTGCGGCTGCGTTCGAAGTTCTCGACATGTGCCTTAGAGCTTATTCCGAATGGAATTGCAATTTAATATCTAAAATGAAATTCATGTAAATGCATAAAGTTTTGCATGTGCACCAGGAATATATGATTTTATTTTATAAACCCCAAGGCTCCTCCTTCCCGGCCCACCCTCTTTCTAAAAGCACTTACGGAGCAGAACAAAGGAAACTGCTAACTATAGAGCATCATTAAGTGCGAACAGCAGCAGCATGATAAAGTATGTGATATGACAACATATTTCATTGCACAGAATTGCAGATAATTAAATAATTCAATAGCAACCCTGACTAATTAGCAGAAAGATCTTTAAGGAGGAATCAAGAAAATGGATCCAATCAACTTGAATAATATGCTTCATTCTCCAAGATCACAAATATATTTTGGTTATTTGATGATTGATTCATACAGAAAGATGAGGACAAAAGCCTGTTCCTCAAAGAAGCACTTTGATTTGGTGTCCTCTTTAGGACAAATTAATTGTATGTTTTAGAAGAGCTGAAATTAACACAGGGCTTTCTGTTTTCAATTAGAGATACAATATGCTGTTCTGTTGCACATTTCTGTTTTATCCATTGATCTAAAACATCGCCAACCCTTAGGTTTTCATATCATTGCCTCAGAATATATATGTAGCCTCTCTCACATTTTCTAATGAGCCTCACATCTAAGTTTCTTACTGTTTATGTATAATATGTATCCTGTGCACAGAAGAAACACAATAAATAACCACGTTCAATATGATACAGCGTGGAGCCCTCCCCCTTTCCTTTATGCAGGTGATACTCCCAGTGTTCCTTATTCACTTGGTCCTTCAAGAGCGAGCTCCCATTTTTACTTGAGGGTTGTAAACACATTAGAGGGATGATTCCCTTTGGATACTATACAGAAGGAGCCACCTGCAAAATGTTGATGCTGTTATTGAAGTCTCAAGTGGAATCAGCTTTCAAAAAATTAGATATTAGATGCATCCGATATAATTTGCAATGTGTAATTATACTAATGTGCATATAGTTGTATGTTGCTTTACATGTTGCCTACTTGAGTTTGTCATTCCCCTTCACCCCACCCTTGGGCATTTCTCATCATTTGAAATGGCTCCTGAGTGAAGTGTTTTTTGAGTCAGCTTATTTTTTAATTCCTTGTTAATTAATATAAGAATAAAAAGGCTCTATGGTCTGTGTTCTTGTGCATGCATGAATGAATGTATATGATCTTGATGTTGGAAATTAATAATCTCTAAAAGGATTACCACTGTGAACACCTGCATTACCTGTAAAACACTTGCTACTCCTCTCTGGTGTGGTCTTCATCCTGACTTTGGACAACTTGAAGTAAAGGAGAATATTAAAATAGTAAATCTTATTGATAAGAAATCCATTTCCTTTGTTGGAATAATGAGATAAAATGCCAGGGAAATGGCCTTAGGCAGAGATAATAATTTTAATTTAATCAAAATAAACAAAGAATAACAGTAATAAACAATTCTTTTTCTTTCTTTCCTTCCTTCCATTTGAAATGGCATGTGATGAATAACTGAAACTCTGCTTTCGGTCATTTGTGCACTAATATCAGCTTCTCTTTTGGTGTCTAAACATGGTGTCAGAGATCTACTGATGGCTCCACTGACGAGCCGCCTCCAAGCAGCTGCCCCCTGAAGCTCTACCTGTTAAGGAAAAACCCAAGCAGAGCCACAGCGAGTTAGTGGTCAGCCTTGCACTTGGCATTTACCATGTGCCCATAAATGAAAAAGTTTTTAAAGCCAATTTAGAGTTAACACGTCAGACCAAAGCACATCAGGTCACAAAAGGATGTTGAGCAATCAACACAGAAGAGTCTCAGTTTATATTTATGCATTCAGGAGACAAAGAAGAATCCGAGGGAGTCTCTTATCGAGGTGACACCAGATATTATTCATTCCAAATAAGTAGGCATAGGGCCCGCAGGTGGCTGATTTGTAAAATATATAACAAGACACTTAGACAATGGCCACTCACATATTTATACTATTTATTCTTCAAAATTCATTTCAATAATGAATGTCTATGCAACACCAAAGCAGTGTTTTTTTTTTTTTTTTAACCTACTCATGAATTTGGGGAGTTTCCATTATTAACTATCCAAATGAGTCACAAAAATAGTGTGTGAAATGCTCTTCCTTAATACAAAAATATTTTCCAGCATTTTCATTTATTGATGAATAACTGTTACACATGTATATAAAAGCTTTGCACCCCTCCCTTTAGATGTTCGCAGATTAAATTCTAAAGCCAGTTAAGATACGTAGTTAGTTACTCATCCAGGATGAGTTTTTGTGTGCTCTATTAGAACAGAACAATACCTATTAACAATATTTAACCATAGGTTATTTGACAAGCTGTAGGGAAAAAACTATACCTGGCATTTAGGGAACTAATATCCTCAATGTACTCAAAGTGTTTTGTGCAGAAAGCAGGGATATGTCGTGGTGTATCTCTTTTGGTGTGGCTAACTCATTGTACTTTTGTTGTATGAGTGTAATGAAGAGACTGACATTACAGAATTTAGTTAAATTTAAATCCTTTTATTAAATATATCTCTTTCCCAACAACTTTTATAGACTGAAAGACAGAAATGTTAGTACACTTCTTTTCAAATAGCTTTATGTGAAAAATAAGTGGTTTGGATTAGTTGGGCTGTAAATTCTTTTATAGCTCTAAGAATTCCTTGAAGCTAAAGTATGGGGGCATAAGGCCAACCCCAGGACCTGTGAATCTATGCTGTTTTTGTACAAACAGCTGCCCCGAAAGATTATATTTGATTCCACCTCTGGGTTCTGTATTTACTAACATATTTTGCCTTGAAGCCGAAACAGTAGAGACTGGAGTTCATTTTCAGGAAGGAGCAATGACAGAAAAGAGCAACAGCTGAGAAGTGCAAAAAGCTGAACAGTAGGAGAAGCAAATTCTTGGTCTGAGATCTGTCTGTTTCCTTCAACATCCACACAGAGGAAGCCCAGACAAGCACCTGCCTTTCTATTTTAAACCCTATTTTTTAATCCTTTTGCTTTCATGTAATTTCTTATAATATGCTTTGTCCCACACCACACACACATACACACACTCACACACACAGGATTAACACCTTGAGTTTTACACTTCTTTTTCACTCAATTTATTTGAATTCCGATTCTCATTACCTCCAAAGCCTACAATAACTGCATGAACACAATACAAATCCCAAATTAAATCTTGACATGTTCAAAGCCACCTGGAAATTGCCCTACCCTTCAGAATGGGGAGTCTCTCCTTGAATTAAGTGACCCTGCCTGTTGGCTTCCACATCTTTGGTATGTTCACACTCTGTTTTACCTTTGGTACATTCTGTCCTACCTCCACATTTCAGAAGACTCTCTCTCCCCTCTCCATTCCTTCCTTTTTCCCCTTCCCTTTCTGCCTTCATCACTTCTTCTCCTCTTTCTCCTCCTTTTCCTTCTTCCCTCCCTCTTTATCACATACCATGTTCTATGCCAGGCATTGGAAACATCAAGAGAAATTTAAGTAACTGACAGTTAATGCATAGCAATTCTGGTGACTTCACCCATTCTTGCATTACTAAGCAATTATATACCCACAACTATTTTATCTTGCCTCAGTCTTTGGATTTGTTTCACTGTGTCCTCGATGTCCTGTGGTCTTTTGTTCTTTCCCTTTGTGTCCTACTTCAGTGAGTTCCCCGTGGAATACACCTGAAGCTTCTCCTGAGTGAGGTGTCAGAGCAGTTCCAGCGATGTTCTCACACACGCTCAAGCAAGGCCACTGCCTCACTGATTACTAAGTACTGTTAGCAATGAGAACTGGCTACGTGTTTCCAGTGATACAGCATTTCAGCTCTAGTTAGAATTAGCAAGATCCCCAAAGTATCATACATTTATTTGTGATAACTCTGTGATGTGTTCTATTATTTTTTTAGTTTGTTGACGTTCCTTTCAGCTGATCTCATAGCCCCTCTATTCAGGAATATCTCCCCAGTGAAAGGACAGAGACTACAGAGACTGCTATGTTGACCAACCCTCATGCCAACTGTGAAGTTGAAACAAAGAAAGTGACCACCTGAAGATACTTCTCCTGTCCAGCAACAAACCCAAGTGGTGTAGTTTCAGCCAATAAAATTCTCAGAAAAAGAAGCAATCTTTACAAGAAACAGAAAAACCCAGGAATGACACCTAGATCTCTAATAAGCCAAGGAAAACATTCCCTTCCTTCTGTGTATTCCTCTGTTTGTATTTAAATCCCTGTGACATTCATTATTTTTCCTAGTATGGAAAAACTTTTTGATGCACTGATTTTAAAAATTAAATTTGCACAAATGTGTTAATATGTTAAGGAACAAAACTGATGCTAGAAGGAGAATGATTTTTAGTCACACACAGAGTTTGTTCTTAAAAGTGGCCTAGGAAATTAAAAGTACTTCTGAAATGGCAAGGTAGTCACAGGAAATTCAAAGGATAGAAGAATGGGAGAAACTCACGCAGCACCTTCCAAGTACTACGTTATTCCCGCTTATGCGAGCCAATAGGCCATTGTCTTTATCAAGTAAGCTCAGTTCTGTGAGATACAGTTATTGCCTCTTGGGGGCTTTAATTAGACAAAGTTATATAAACTTTTTAAAAGGTAAGTAACAGGTAGGGCCAGTAGATAACAAAAACAGTGAGCTCAAAAGAGGTCTCAATAAGGTGGGAAACAGTTAATGCTTAATTGTTTTCGACCAATTTTACATGCTTCTGTCTGGTAATCTGAACAACTACTTTGAAGACAACAATATGCAACCATTGTTGAATTCCTATCATCTTGTTCTTTTGAAATTCTGTATCATTTCTAATGTTTTATTATTATTTTTTATTCTCATTAAAATAAAAAAAAGAAATGAGAAAAAAGGACAGGGTATACAGCTCAGTGCTAGAGCTCTTGCCTATCATCTCTGAGGCCCCGTGTTTATTCTCAGCAACATACAAAATAAATAAAATACGTTAAGTAAGTAACAAAGTAATAAATAAACTTTAAAAAAAATTAGATGGTAGAAAGACAGGAGGAAACAGTCTACTAGGTACATGATATTTTAAGCAAAACCTTGGAGGAGGATACCCACATGGTAAGTTTAGGAGATGATGTATACACACACATGTTGATTCCATGTAACTTGAGGCATGCAGTGCTTCTATGTATCTGGGAAAGACTTTGCACCCATACACTCACCCTCAATCCCTTCTTGACCCCCTGAGTTTCACCTAGAATTATATTTCTTTGCCATTCCAGTGAGTGAAGATGGTTGGTGATAATACAGAGAACTTGTGATTTTTCTGTTAGTAATGGTTGGTATATATTGACTTCTCACTCTATATTAAGCATTTTGTGTATTAACTCAAACCTCAAAACAAGTATGCAAATAAGATATCATTATACCCATTTTATAGGTGATAAGACTGAGGCCTAATGAAGTTATGTAACTTGACAAAGTGCCACATATGCTACTTCACATTTAGGATTACAATTGCAAAACTCATGGTTTAAAGTGCAAATTCACAATATTGTGATCAGGGTCAGTAATGTTGCCACTTTTTCTATACTCCTTGATGTTTATTTGTTATGGCAAAGAAATAAGTACATTATTCAGTTATTATGTGAACCTTATTCTTCTGGTTAAATTGTATTAGAGTGGTAGGATGTATTTTCATGAAAAAGGGAAAAATTGGGGAGTAGAGATTGTCAGCACTTGAGACATTTCTTTTTTTGGCAAGAATTTGATGAGACTTTTTACTTGGATCTGCAAGAAACTTCAAATCCTTGAGAATAAAAATGGAGAGTGGATTATGTCACACACTGCAATATTCTTTTTTACAGACAAGATGAATCTATAGCCCATAAACATGGAGTGACTTACAAACATTCACCTTAAGCTCTTGCAGTAGACCAAAGGCCAGAACTAAGACCCTTCAGTTTGGTCTACTCTCAGTGGCCCTTGAACTACGCCATTCTGGCTAAACAAAACATGAATTTGAATTTGATTAAAGCAAACATTATACATCTATACCTAGGTAATCAGGGAACAGTATATCTAGTAGATTGCTTCAATTCTGTACCTATTTGCCAATCTACCTCAATGTGAAATGCAGCTAGCTATTTACTAGCATCTTTAAATCCATAAATTATCAGCCCATCTTGCCAAAACACAAAATGGCCAAAGGTTTATGTGTACAATATCTTCAGTAATTTTCTATTTGGAATTATTTGTTCACCTACACAAATCAAATCTTCTTAACCGACTTTATGTACAGTATGCATTTGTAAGTGCATCTGAATGACCATTTCAGTATGTATTTTTTAAAAATAGCAAGTCATTTGCTACTATAATCCTCACCCACCACGTAACAAAAGAATGCTTTGGCCGTGAAAAAATAAACTTGAGAAATCTCATGCTTCTTTACCAGCCACTGCCTTTGGGTGGTGTTTAGTAATGATTCATAAAGGGGCCAACTGCACGACATAGAGGTTCAAAATGCACTTATGTTTTGAAGCACTCAGTGAAGCTGGATCTATTTAACAACAGACATTTACATGTTTAGAAATACCAGCATATTTGGTCATTGTAAATTTCCCCTGAGATATTTGGCATTTCATAGTTAGTGCTTTCCCCTCATAGCACTGGCTATCCTGTTTACAAAATAATGATTGTTATTCATATCTCACAACATTCTCATTGAGTTCATAAATAAGAAGGATTTTTTAAAAGGTAGTCAAGCTCAGAGTGTGACTCTGTCGACATTTTTTATTTTATTTTATTTTTTTGTTTGTTTTTTCTCCGGTACCGGGAACCGAACTCACGACCTTGCGCTTGTCAGGCAGGCGCTTTTGCCGCTGAGCTAAATCCCCAGCCCCTCTGTCGACATTTTATGAGACTCTGTTGTATGTACCTAACTACCAATAAAAGAAATGCTATATCAACTGCAAACTTGTGTTGATTTCTGGGGAAAACAACTTTCATAATTTATTTTCATGTATTCATATATACATATCATTTTCAGGATCCCTGAGGAGCAAATAATATAGTGCAATAAGAAAATTTAAATTTAAATGATTCCATATTGCCTTTAAATAAATGGCACACTCATGTACTCAAGGCAGAAACCAAGGTGTGGTCCTTGTTGCTTCCCTTTCAATTTGCCATGGCAGATCACTCAGGTAATCCTTTTGATATTTTGTTCATTCTGTTATCCAAACATGTCTGCTTCCTTCCATCATCTGTGATAGTAAAGACAACACTCACTTCTCCCCTGGCTTGCTACGTTGGGCCTCTAGCCTCAAGTATTGCTCTGTGGTTTCAAACTCTTTACTGCTTCCCAGTGCCCTGGAGATACCACAATGCCTAAAGCCATTTATGTCCTAGACAGTCTTCCCATCAGCCTTCTCTTTCTCATATCTTTGGTAGGTATAAACCATTCATCTTTGCCTTTTCCTAGCATCCCCTGTATATTCTCAGCTTTCTCATGCATATAACCTTCTGTCCAGTACTCTCTCTGTTACTTCTAGATTCGTGTCTTCTAGTCTCATCCCAGCAGACATTTCCTCTTGAAAGACTCCTCAACTATCACCATCCCTAGAATTACCTTTTCCGTGTAGGCACTTCATGAAATTATGTGCTTACCTCTTATTAGGACTTATCACCAATACACTGATGACTTCTGGACTGGTCTCCTCTATTTTAATATGGGATTCTAGGGCCACACTGTTCAACCTAGTAGTCACACAATATATGTGGCTATTTCAATTTAAATTAATTAATATTGTGTACAATTAATTCAGAGCTGAGTATGGTGAGACACACCTGTAATTTGAGTGGCTCATCAGGGTAAGGCAGGAGGACTGCAAGTTTGAGGACAACCTGGGCAATTTAGCAAGACCCTACCTCAAAAAATAAAAGCCCTGGGTTCAGTCCCTGGTACCACACACACCACACCATCAGTTCTCAGTTGTACAAACCACTTCAAGTTCTCAGTAGCTACAAGCAAGTAGTGGCTACCCCACAACAGCACAGATACAAAACGCTCCTATGATGAACAAAGTGCTATTCTACAGTGCTGTGAGAGAAAGTAGGTTTTATGTTTTGTCAGTCATTTCATCTTCCAGACAAGCAGCTTTTTAAACGAGTGTTTGTGATTTGGAACATAGGTCACAAAATGATTTGAGTAACTATTTTCTCAATTATCCCTCAAAGATGATATTTAACTAATACTAAATTCAAGGAAGAAGGTTAATTCATTGTATGTTAAGATATTCAGGGCATTAAGGTCCAGTTCTAGCATAAAACTCTGTTTGAGACAGTGTACAACAGTGAGTCAGGGGGTTTGGCACAATATAATTATCTGTTGAATGAATGATACATGTAAATTTAATTTTATCTATTTCTACCTACAATTATAAAGTTATGTAAGACATGTGTCTTTAGATTCCAAGGGATCCTTTCTCTGAAGAATATTGTGGTGGATGATTTACTTTCATCCCAAGGATAGGAAAATGGTATCACTGAATAGGATTACTTATTATTTCACTTTCTTTAGATGTTTACACAAGCCAGCAATTGAAAATAATTGAACCTCATTCAGTGGATAAGGTCAAAATGAAAATGATTCAAGTAGATACCAGACTTGATAAGCCCTAGTTTTTTCAAGGATTGGCCAAGTTTACTGAAAAGATTAATAATTTACTGAGCACCTACTTTATATCAGGTCTAGTGTTAGGTCCTAGGGTTGTAGGAGGGAACAGGTAGGACATAACTTTTATAGTGAATAGCATTAATATAGTTAATTTCGTTCTTCCTTGGATGGTACCCAAAGCAGAAGTGTTCATACTTAGCTACACATTCAAACCACCTAGGGAGTTTAAAACATACTCATACTTGGCTCTCTGCTAAAAAGACTCTGATTTAATTGGTGTGGGGTGTGGCTGGGAATTGGGATTTTTTAAAAGGTTCCTTTGAGATTAGAATGTGAAGCCAAAGTTAAAAATCATTTACCTATGGGGATACAATCTTAAAGTGATCTCAGAAAACCTAGAGCTTTTGTTAATAGTTGGTAGCATATTAGAACAGAAAAGTCTTTAAAATCATCTCTCTGACATATCTTAATTTTGCTTTCTATCCTCAGAATATAAACCAATACTTAGTTGCTGAGTTGTGTAGGTCAAACAGCCAGTTCACTACTAAGATAAGACCTAACCCCTGATTTTAACACAGTACTATACTTGCTATATGAAGTTGTCTAAGGAAATTGGAAAATATAATTATCTTCAATCAAGAGACAGTCAGACTCTTCTATGATCATAATTTTTAAGAGTCTAATTTGGGCTACTTTAAATCCCATAACCACAAATATTCAAGTATTTCTGATAGTCAGATATAAACACTATCAATTCATTTCTCTAAAATGTAATTCTTTTAAAATACGTATTTGTATGCACCATTTATTAAAGAGGCTATCGTTAATTTCTTATCACTTTGTTTGTAACTCTGTATTGTCTGTACTGTTCTTTTGCTATTTTATAAAAGGTTGTCTGCCTGTTAATGTTTTCCTTCTTTTATTTTTAAAATAAAAACTATGTATTCATATGTATATATGTACACACATGTAAATACACAGATATATTACATATATATTATATAGTATATTGTACAGAGGATAGCCCAGTTCCCCAGGAGTCCTAACAACATTCTTATAAATTCAGACATCAAAGTATATATGTTAAACTCCACACATAACTAAAAAGGACATTTTGCTTGAAATTTGAATTCCTCAATAGCAGAAATGGTTGCGGGAAGAGAAAATAAGAGGGTATGCTCACGGTCTCTGTCCCTACCTTCTTTATTGTATGGCATCCCATTCAATTTTACATTTCTCAATATAGGTAAAAATTCTAGCCTATCCCTATGAGAAAGATTGATGTTAAAAAGGACTATAAAAGTAGCTATCTCTTTTAGCTATCACTGTGTCCTGTTTTTAGAACATCTAAAGATGAGACTATTCAGGTTAATTTGTATTAATAAAAATTGCATGAGACATGAGGTTTAATCTTAGTTTGGTTAAATGCTTTGTACCCAATTAAAAAATTATTCAAAGTAGTCCATCAGAAAACTGTTTTTAGGTTCTATGCATAGATCAAGAGAATCCATGAACTATGTAAGTCGTGTAGTCTATTCTTTATCTGTGAAAGACCACATAGTAAAAATGTGGCTTGTCATTTTTTGAAGACCTCAAAATAAAATGAATACCTACATACTTCCTTCAAAATGCATTTCACTGTTTAAGAGTCTACACAGTTGGGAAATTCTTATTTCTATTTCAGATCTCTGAAGCGGTAGTTTAATCTCATTTTCTCTAGTTCCCCATGGAGAGAGAGAACAGCTGGCTTCCATTCTTTCTAAACTCAGTCCCTTCGTGTCCTGAAAGACACCTACCTATCAGCTTCTCTTTGCTGGAATGAATCCAAAATGTTTTTTGGATTCTGCATATTCACTGCCATATCACATATATTCATGGTCATTATATAATGTTCATAACGAGCTGAGGCCAGGCACAAACACAAGCAAACACATCACTGTTTTCATGAATGAACTCACAGATCCAATAAATGACACTGAAAAATAGTTGGGAATGATAATCTTCCAGTAACAATAAACCAAAATTATCATAATTTCTATTAGAAAGTATTGGCAATCTGTTGTTTTTTGAGAGGAGAATTAAAAATTAAATGACCAGGTTTCAATTTCCCTTATAAAAACTCTCCCCAAGCCCTACAATGGAATATTCCACTCAGCATTCCACAGCAGGAGCCACCATTGCTCTGACAAAAATAGATACAGTATTGGAACATTCAGTCAATGGAGTAATCCAATTGTCTGAACATTCTTTTCTGCTTTGTCATTTACATTTTAATAAATCCCAGAATATGTCAAGCTGTATCGAGTTGTACCAAGTGCAGCGAACCACATGCAGTTACCAGATGCATTAAGGGTATCATGCAACTCCTACAAAGCACCCGCACTTGATTTGTGTGTATTTTTAGGTTCCTACATGTTAAATAGGGATGCTCTTTGAAATTAAAAAGGAATATTTTGCAAAATTTTAAGGGAGCCTTAGGGAAGAGGGTGCTCTGCATAAATGAGCTAAGAATTTTGGTTCTGTTAACCCAAGAACAACACCACATAACCAGCAAAACTGTAGAATGTATACCTATTTCTCTACCGGTTTACTTTCTCTTTTTTTAAGAGACTCAGATAATCACATTTTAGTTACTTGATGTCCACTGATGACAAGATTTCAAATAAACAAGTCCGTGTGTGTGTGTGTATGTGTGTGTGTGTGTGTAATTACTATTAACTTAGTCCATGCATGTATGGGACACCAACTGTTTCAATGCATTGTGGTATTTGTTATTGTGGCAGCAGAGAGCCCAGTGAATTCTTAGGATGTGGCTGAGGTGACGTGCTGGTATGAGTCTCACTCTGTTGGAGATCCCAGAGTGGCAGATATGTCTTTAGAAAGGAGGAATGTATAAAGATGAGACTACTCAGGTTAATCTGTATTAATAAAAATTGCATGAGACATCAGGCTTAATCTTAGTTTGGTTAAATGCTTTGTGCCTGATTAAGGAAATTATTCAAAGTAGTCCATCAGAAAACTGTCATTGCAGACTTTTCAACTGTTCGATTATTATCCTTTAGGGTTAATAATTTCACAAGGCCAGAGTTATTTCCTATAAAATAAAGTACTAATATCAGGTAAATTTGATTAATATTAAATGTGTGATAAACTCAAGGGCTTAAAGGAATCTTGAAGAAATTAATGTCTTTTTTTCTGATGTTTAGAGCTGTTTAAACACTTGCCATAGGGACTGTGAGCAGCTCACCACTATGACTACATGGAGTCAGGTGTTGTGCTGTGGAGACTGTCATGGCTTACCTGTTCAGAGATGGAGAAGACGAAAGGCTGTAATATTCCAATGCCCGAGTGAGACCATCAACATTTCTTCATTCCCAGAATTTTCTCTTACTTTGCCCACAGTGTGATAACTGATACATTCAGTGTAAAACCATGAACCGGCCAATAGTGTACTAATCACTTATAATAGTGATATTATAATAATATAATATAATATTATATTATTGCAATATAATATATAATATTATATTACAGCCAATATAATAATAATCAAGTATAATATCTTGAAGACTCCTGGAAAAGGACACTGTACAACTTCTTTTTCCACTAGTAGTGTCACAATCAAAGTACTACTATACTTTCAATCAAAGTACTACCATAGTTGTAGGGTGGTCAGCTATGACTTTAGATGACACTCAATGAACATGAGTCAATCAACTAATTATCTCAATCAACATTAGGGAGAGTGTGAGAGGTATGTCAGACAGTGAAGGGCAAGAGACACATGCTGCAAGTTTGGCTTTTGTAATTGAAGAGTGCCGTGTTCTAGATCTAATGATGGTGTCATGGTTTGTCCCTGAAGATTTATGTGTTCCTGAAGGTATCACTATGCAATGTAGCCTGGAACTTTTAAGAAGTGGGTTTCATTAGTCCTTTAGGTCAACTGGAGACATGCCCTCAGGAAGAATTCAGGTAGTTCTTGTGGAAGCCTAACTCACCCTCAAGTGAGGATTATTATACAAGCCTGAACCTGGCCCCATCTTGTCTCTATGGCTTCCTATTTTGTGAGGTGATCTTGTCCTTCCATACTGCTTCTGACATTGCCATGGGTCATGAAGTGATCTTACTGAGCGGGGGACCTCACAAGGCCTACACTATGCAGTTTAGACTTTCAGCCTCCAAAACTATGAACTGAAAAACCTCTTTTCCTTATAAAGGTAGTCTGTCTAGATATTTTGTTATAATAGCAAAAAACAGACTAATAAATCTATGTATAACTGTTTCCTTTACATTTCTGTAGTTAGTTCTGTAGAATGAGAAACAGTGATTTACCTGTCCTAAGTTTACAAAAAAAATTTTTTTTGAGACAGAATCTCACTATGTAGTCCGGGCTGGTCTTGAACTCACTATGTAGTCCAGGTTGGCCTCAAACTCATGGGAATCCTCCTGCCTCAGTCTCCTGAATGTTGAGATTACAACAAAGATTTTGAAAGTAAATATGGCAGTGTTTTTAAAAGGCTTGATTACATACCCTGGCTTTTAGGTATGCAAGTTAAGAGAGAGGAAGAGGGATAAAGTCATTAATAAACATGAATATGATTTTTCAGAATGTGCTTTAGATGCTTACTTCAGCCAAATTGCCTTTTAAGTTGTAGACCCACAGACTGTCAGTGATGAAGGAGCCACAAAATCCATGTAGCCCAATATTCTCTTGAATTTTCTGTGCTATAATGAAGCGTCTCTGATCACGTAAGTCCTTGTCTGGACAACCCAGATGGTTGGAATACTTTCCGCTTATCTTGAATCGCAAGGACTTCTTTCATTATTCCTCGTTTTACCCTTAGGATATGCAGTGTAAGTCTAGTCTCTTTTCCATTTGTCAGTCCTACAGATATTGAAAGGAAGAAATCGCTTTCCTCCCAGAGTTTTCTTTAGCCTCCCTGCACTCAGCATCTCCCATCAGGTTCCCAAATGGTCATTTCAAACCCCTTCAGCATCCCTGCCAGTCTGCACAGCCCAGTTTATCCGGCTCCTTGGGAAATGTACTTCTCAGTTGGAAGCAATTTTCTAGATAGGGACTGACAGATGGGAAGTAGAGTACGATGATCATTTTCAAAGGAAAAAAAAAAAAAAACACTCTGAGGTATCTGGTTTCTGTGAATAAATTTTCATATTAACCTTCTTAAAAACCATTTAAGACAGCTAACCCATACCCCTTTACTATCTATTAAAACATGCAAGATTGTTCTAGACACGCAACTATCAAACACCTTTCTCCTTATCCTTAGATTCAGCCCATTATTCAGATCCTGATACCTTTTGATGTGATTAAGATATCTGACATATGAGATCTTTCTCTCAGAGTCATCTAATGCACATATTTGACTCAAATTTTCCCAAAGAATGTCAGAAGAAGCCAAGCCAAATGAATGATTTGCTGGTTAGGATTCAAGATATCACTCCCCCAAACCATCAGCCTAATAGCTACCAAAAGAAGAAGTGAAATAACTCTGACATAGTTTTGTTTGTTTGTGGGACTTACTTTCATATTTACATTTTTTACATTTATTTGTTTATTTACTTATTTAGGCTTTTTGAGACAAGGTAGCACTCTGTAGTCCAAGCTAGCCTTGAGCTCACTATGTAGGCCAGGCTGGCCTCGAATTGGAGTGATTCTCCTGACTCAGCCTCATTAGTACTGGGATTATATACTTGACTCACATTTATATTTTTATGGAACTAGTAAGAAGCCATCTAGATAAGTAATAAATACCAAAATTTGTGTGGGATCTACATTTTCCCCAGGTAATTCAAAGGGAATATTTCATAAATGAATAATTGAGATCCCTACAACATACACTGATGTTTAAAACAGTTCAATTTTCCTTTTTCTTTTTTTTTTTTTTTTCCTGTACTGAGAATCAAACTCATGACCTTGCACTTGCCAGGCAGGCGCTGTGCCACTGAGCTAAATCCCCAGCCCCTAATTTTCCTCTTTCTTGCTTGCTATTGCTTTAAGTTGATAAATAACTCTCTTTAAAAGAGGAGACTGAGGGTAAGTTGAGTTAGATCAATCTTTGGTCTTTAATCTTATGTCTTCAATCTTTTTTTTTTTTTTTTTGGTTTTTCTCCGGTACCGGGAACCGAACTCACAACCTTGCGCATGCCAGGCAGGCGCTTTTGCTGCTGAGCTAAATCCCCAGCCCCATGTCTTCAATCTTATCTAGGCCACAAAAGAAAAGTAAATGTGTTTTAAAAATATGTGGTTTGCTTTCTTAGCATAGTAACAGTTCTCCATGAGAGGAGTGGGAGGTATTTGTGGAAGGTGGGTATGGTCTGGCACCTATCCAGGGGTTTAATTACCAAAATGCCTAAAGAAACTCATAGTAAGGCATTTCAGCTCAATTCACACTCTAAAAATGTATTGAAATTCATGAGAAAGTAGTTCTACAGTCTGGCCCCAGAGGACAGGATTCTTAGCAAAGGTCCAACGTATTGTGCTATCGGATGGCAGTGGTATCTAGAAACGTTAAAAACTGCCTTTCATGCCTTTTTTCAATCTTCCTGTGCTGAGACTCGGCGGTTGTTCCTCTGTACTCTGTTTGCTACAATTCCTTCCTTGCTTCTCCCTTCCCTTCTTCTTACTTGCCATCCTTCTTCCCTCTCTCTCTCTCCCTCTCCCTGTCCCTTCTGCTTTCCCTCCTCCTCTCCCACCTTTTCACCCGTCTCCTCCCACTTTCCTTCCTTCTCTTTCTTTTTGTTGCATTTCATTTCAATTTTTTTCAGTGCTTTTCTGTAAATTCATGTGTCTTTCCACTATTTATGAATAATTTAAGAGCTACTGCTTCTTCAGTTTGGTGCATAAATGTAGCTTTATTTCTTGGGCTATGACCATTCTCTTAAGATTTCACCTCTGGGTAAATCCAGGTTAAAATTTCTTCTGAGGATACAAACACATGTACAGAGAAATAGAGTGTCTGCACTCTACTGAGAGAAAAAGAAAAAGAAGAGAAATAAAATAAAAGAAAGGGAGCAAGGAAGGAGCAAGGGAGGGGAGAGGGAGCAAGGAAGGAAAAACAAAGGAAGGAACCTTTCCCATATGATTCCTGTCTTTTTTCCTGAATTACTTGAATGATTTCTTCTCCTGTCTGATATCTTTGACAGGAGGAAGATTAAACATTTAAAGACCTACCCAACCCTTTATTCCTGGTCCAGTGGTAATGTTACTCACTTTTGTTACTCTCTTCCCTTCTTCTGTAAGCCCTTCTTCGGTTTATCAAGCATTTTTAGAGTACACTACACCTCAGAATGACCCCGGAAAACCATTAAATCACAGGCTGTGGGTGCCATCTCCAGACTGATTTCATAGGTCTCGGACAGAGAGCCAGGACTGGCATTTGTAACAAGTTGTCAGGGCATACTGCCGCTGCAGGTCCTAGACTACACTTTGGAAACCATTGTTCTAATTCTAAACCATCATTTCTCCTTCCACAATCATTTTTTTCAATGAAATAAACAACCCCAGTACTTTTAATGGTCTTTAGCATCATCTGTTTCCAGAAACTCTTAATCATCAGTGTGGCTCTTCTTTGAAATGTTTGCTAATCCATTTTTATCTGGATGATTACAATTGGATTCTGGACTGTGGCTAATTCTGACATAATAAAAATAACAACCCCTTATACGTCTATATTTCTTCCAAAGGATCAGAACAGCACTTTATTATGTGTTATCTTACTTGTCTGCCTCATATCCATGAGATATTATCTCATTTTGGTAAAGGAGCCATTGGAAGGAAAAGATATTGAGTAATCACCACGAAGATATGCAAAACAAGACCCAGCTCCATTTTTCTCACTCCTGGTTCACAGCTTTCTCTGAATTATCACAGGATTTGTTTAATCTTTCAAACCCAAACTCTAGTTCAGGTCACTAAATCAAGATTATTTTCTTTGATCTATTAATACAATGTCAAAAGAAGAATTAAAATTACTCAATTTCGAGTCCAAGCTATTTATTAGTTGTGCAGATACAAAAATTAAGCCAAAGTTTCAGAATTCTGCTCAAACAATATGAAAAATCTAAAGCTCCCTTAACTGGACCTTTATTTGTACAATTGACAGTGATGTCTTTTAATTATGATCCCAGGTTTGTCTTTCAGTTAACTAGGCATATTAATTTGGATGCAGTTTGCCCCCAGATTTTACTTCCTGTAGGAAAACAGCTTTCAATCTCATTTTACTAATTGATTGTAACATGGTTTCATTTTTTCCAAATTTGTAATTTATTAGGTAATCAGGGACTTTTATATTAGGAATTAGGATATTATATGTATGCTTCCAAAAAATGAAAGTGAGAAAGAGGGATTAGAAGGAAAGCAGTTCCTTAACGTACCAATTTTATTATGTACAAGCTCTCCAGGGCCTTTGGCTCCTTAGATCCCATGGTCTTCTCTGTTTTTTTTACATCCCATCTTGTATTCCCATCATGACAAGAAAATGAGGACTCTGTGAGCTTATGAAGCCATAAAGCTGGATTAGACTGGTTTGTAAGAGTCCTATTGTTTGTCCCCAAACCATTGTTGCAAAAGCAAAGGCTCCAACCATTCAACTGACACACAGATTGCCATCAGCAAGGTATGAGAAGGAAACTTATTTATTACTGCCAAGGAAATAAATAATGCCAATGGACTAAGTATCTTTCATGCAAAGTAGACTAACCAAATCAGTTTGAATCATTAGAATATATTATATCTAATTATATATAAATCTGTCTTATAAATAGCCACTTACCTGCTTGCCCAAAGCAATGTAATGCTTTATGCTAAGCCAATAGTTTAAAAAATTATAGAACTCACTGAAAAATATTTTAATGGGCTGTTATCTATTTTGTACTTAATTCACTCAATAAACATTAATTGAAGAGCTACTATAGCCTGAGAATACAAAGATGAATAATACACAATCCCGGTTATCAAAGTTCTTAGTGGGGTGGGGGGAATAAGTACGTAGAGACTTGCTAGTACTAAAGAGCATTCAGTTCCAGGAAAAATGATGGTAGATGTTTCTGCCTAAATTGTGGCATAGGGAGGAAAAAGATGAAGAGACCGGGGGAAAATATCTAGAGGACAGTAAAAGAATAAATTCATAAAGATTGTGTCCAAAGCCTTCCAATGATATTCTTTAGTAAATTCAGCTCTTCGATTAAGCAAACATCAAGAGAGTGGTGGCCTATGGAGGAATAGTGAACATTGAACTGCAAAGTCAAATGGAATGGCTTTCAGGTTATGGAGGAAGTTGAGTAACCTGTGACCCCATTCCATCTGTTCTCGTGAATATTATATCTAGAAAACTAAAAATACACTTGCACAAGAATCAGTAGCAAGGGGAAAATACTCACATTCTTTGAGTTATACTTTTACCCCTAAGGCAGTCCATTTGCTTAGATAAGATGTCCATTTGTGTATATAGCAGCATGGTTTGGCTGGTCCATATTTAGCTGAACGCACAAGGCAAAGATGCACATGGGTTCACCTGTAATTTCCTTAAACAATGGTATTTCCTTGGGGGTTAGTTTGGCTCACATTTGAGATCACAGTTCACATAATGAGGACAGACCAGTGTTTGTGGGGTAGAAATTAACTGGCTTATATAAAGAATGAGGCCTTATGACCTCATTAACACTGAGCCCATATCAGCTGATTGTACAGTGACATCGTGAGTGACAGAATTATCTTCTTGGTTTCAGTTCTCAATATGTTCTTTTAAAAAGTGCGATCCCAACCTAACATGTCTAAGTGAAATACCGATTTTGAGGCCTGACTCCACCCGAAGTAGGTCATAAAGGACTTCTTCAGACCTTTAAAACATGTCCACTCTCCATGTACAATCAGGTTAATCTCAGAAGTCAGATGACAGTCCTCTTTGAACCAGTGCCAAGAAAGATTTTAGAAGTAGGTTTTGAATGTTTACAAAGGGGCTAGGGATTTAGCTCAGCAGCACATCGCCTGACTGGCAAGCACAAGGTCGTGAGTTCAATTCTTGGTACTGGAAAAAAACAAAAAAAAACAAAAAAAAAAAAAGAATGTTTACAAAAAGAGTCATATAAAAGAAGTTCCTAGGACTAGGGATGTAGCTCAGTGGTAGAGTGCTTGCCTAGCATGCACAAGGCCCTGAGTTCAATTCCCAGTACCACCAAAACACAAAACAAAACAGAAAAACAAAAATCCAAGTTCCTAAATCAGTCATTTTTACCTTTTTAAGCATAGATTCTATTTGCAGCCCTATTCCCCATTTTGCTTTCTTCAGGATATTTTTTAATGATTGCTGCCTTATTCTTAGCTGGTGACTATGGGTAGTTCACCGTTCCCACTGATGTGTTATTGCTTGTAAAGTTGCATTAGTAAGAACTTTTAAGGTTTTATTTCAGGCTCTGAATATTGGCATTTGTGGATGCGACCTGGTTGGAATGGAGGCACTGCTGAATTCTGACTGTCCAGTTTGCTTATGGTCTGAATGCTGTTCAGTAAGGCCCATTCACAAAAGCCTGGGTAAAGTAACCAGGTGTGGCATAAACTGATTTCTTATATATTCCTCATTTTGTTTGTAGTTTAGCTTCTCTTTTTCTTTCATCTGGCTATCTGATCACATGAATACTAAAGAGCAAATGCCCCAAATATGTTTGTTTCTATTGTGTAATTGATGTGAGTGACTCCTTTGTGAATAAAGTGCTCATGTATACAGCGACTTGGGTTAGGTTGGGAATTACTTATTGGAAGGCAGCACGGGTCCTTTCACAGCTGAGGCCCTGGTTGGGCCTCACCTGTGAAGTTGAATGGAGCTTTCTCCAGCATTCTCCCAGCCTTCAGCTCTCTCACGTGTCTCCTCCCCTTAGGGCCTCAGACTCTCTCCCCGAACCTGTTAGGGAATATCTGAAAGATTAATCCTTCTTGAAGGTATTATTTAATAAGGTGGGTTCCTCCCTTGGGTATAAGTGCTTTAATAAAATAACTTTTCAGACAGAAAAGACTTAACAGCTCAGAGAAGAATTCCCCCTTGATAGATATTTGACATCATGGCAGACATGTAGAAGTGAAGGTAAGAACCCAGACTAAATCACTTTTATTCATGTTTCTCAGCACCGTTTACCTGGGTTACACTGTCAAGCAGAGACATTTTATCCTTACAACATCTACTTTCTCTACTCTCAGTAATCTGGATACTCAGTTGCCTCCTGTTTCTTCCAATTGCTTTCACGTTCAAACCCACAGAAATTTAAATGTGTGTGTTACTGGAAACAATTTCTGTGCTTCCACGATTGTTTTATCAAGAAAGTTAGGTAACTTCATGCAACCCACAGTGGGAGGTCCAGAAAATATGCTCCATTTTTAGAATATACTCAAAGATTCTTAGGACCCCAGGACTCCACTCTGAAATAGCTCACTGTGGATGTCGAATTGTTAATACAGTGTCTCAAAGTTCTTGAGGTGCGATCTCTCTCCTTTTCAGTTCTTAAAATATTAGCCACTCTGATGGACCCTAGAGGTCATCTAAATATATCTCTACTTGCCTTCTTCTCCAAGGGTAGTCTTTAGCATCTTAATTATTTTCATAAGTTCAAGTACAACTATGTTTACAGATAGATACCTAGCCAGATCCAAAGCCATATAGACACTAACCCCAACCTGGGTTTTTAATTTCCTCTTACTTCTACTCTCCTTTATTTTGTTCCTGTATCTACCCAACAGGCAATAAAATTACATTTGTCCAGAGCCTGAAACCAGATGTACGTATTCTTATGCAAGGCCAGGTGAGGGTTTCCTTTGAGTCCAAATTCTTTCCTTAAATTCTAAATCCAGAAAATGTAAATGAAATATGCTTTTATATGTTAAAGGTTTATAGAATTTATTTTCCATATCTAAGATGGAGATTGATGGTACACTCATCAATTCCCTCATTTTTTCTTGTATTTATTTCTCTACTTACTCATATGTATTATTTAGTCATTGAGCTATTTCCCCTCTCAGCCTTATCTCTTTCCACCTTTATTATGCTCCTGTCTTAGCCATCCTTCTTACTGTCTGACTATTATATTTCCAGCATGCACTGAAAACTATTGTATGAGCATGAATGCTAGACCTCTTCTCATCTTCATATAATCTGAGAAACTGATTGCTGGGTAAAGTGCCTTTAGTAGTCAGGTAAAATGCCTGTCAAACCACTGCTTTACCCATGAGCAATTGCTATCATCATTTTAAGTCTAACTAGAAACAGAAGATCCTCACGAAAACCTTCTATGACCTCTCCCCAATTAGATCTTGTCCTTTTGTATCCTCATAACTTGCTGTACTGATTGTCTTTATAACATTCATAGTTTGTAGTTACACATTTGGGCAGTCAGCTGCAGGGAAGACAGACGTATATGTTTCACTTGCCATGGCCTCTCTACCTCTTAGTTCATTCCAGGTTCAGAATAGGTATTGCTAAGTGCTAATTCATACTTTCATTATTTTTACTTATACTGAATTTTATGATCAGGCTTGTTTTTATTATAAAACCAAAGAGATATATGATTTACTTTTTCTTTTCTTCATTTATTTCATATATCTATCAAACAAATAATAAATATATATTGCATGACTACTATAGTTAAACCCCCTCTTAAGCAAACAAAGGTGAAATAGTTAAAAATCTTGTCTATTGAAGGAAAAAAATAAACACAGAGCAAGATAAAAGGTAGGTCATAGGAAGTAGGGAGACCAAACTTTCTCTTTTTCTTCTTGTTTTTTTTTTTTTTTGTTTTTCTGGTACCGGGGATTGAACTCACAACCTTGTGCTTGCTGGGCAGGCGCTGTGCCGCTGAGCTAAATCCCCAGCCCCCTGAACTTCCTCAAATGGGAAGTTAGATGAAGTTGTGGAAGGGAGGAAGGGAAAAGGGATGAAAAAAGAAAGTAAGATGAGTGATGTACATGTACCAACTCCACACAAGGAATGTAAACATTATGCATTGCAAAGATACACTAACAAAAAAAGTTTTTTTTTGTTTTAAAAAGAAATTGTTAAGTATGCAAGAAAGCTAGAGATCACTCACATCCTAGAGGACTGGAGAAAACTTCAGAGAAAAGAAGTCTTTGGCTGAGACTCGAAGTTTACAAGAATTTGGACAGGTGGAGATCAGAAGGAATAGTGTTCTAGATGCAGGAAAAAGTGAAGTCAGAAGTTGATGTTTCTCTCCCTAGATGCCCTGTGCATGCGCAGGGCAGAGCCAATTCCTTACTGACCTCAAGTGCGAGAAAATGCTGACACTGAAGTCTGAAAACAGATCCAGAGAGAACTTGCATGCTGGCTGCAGAAGGTTACTTTTTATTCTTAGGCCAGTGCAGCCTGTGAAAATGATCATCTTGTCTGAATTATAAGTTTGGAAGATTAACTCAGCACCCCTATGTCTCAGCATTGAGTTGTCCTTTGACCTTGGTATCTTCCATCATAAATGTTGGGTTCTCCATTTCTTAATGTCCTAAAGCAGGAACTTTAACCCTTGCTGCCCTGGACTGGAGTTAGCTGCTAAGTGCTCCTGATATTCATTGCCTGAACTTAGAAACTCTGCTTAGCATTTGCAGGCTCACAGCTTACACTTAATCTTGGTCTTTTCTTAAATGAATGGACATTTTAGATAAAATTTGTCAATCCAGGTCCTTTTATCTGCATTTTCTGCTGAAGAAAACAAGGCTAGCAATTGGCAAAACTGACTTTGAAGCCCACTTGTTTTCTATCATAAATTCACCATCTTCCTTAACTTTAGAAAAAAAACCCACAAATCAAACCCCAACATTTAAAGTTTATTGAGTCCTCTTTAAGTGCACACTCTATTCAAGTTGCTTCAATATGTATTTAATCATTTGCTGAACTTGTGAGGTATGAACACAGCAGGAACACATGAGATAGGTATCTCTCCTTTGCAGATGAGGAAACTGTCACAGGAGGATAAAAGTAATGTGTATTAGTCACACAGCTAATAAGCAGAAGAACCTGGATAGAAACTGGTAGCCTAACTGGAACCTGGGCATTTCTGTTGTGCTACTACTGGCTGCTAAGGGAAAAGATCTCCATATATAAATGCTGCAATCCACTGCCTTATATCCAATAAATGTCCAAATATCATTTCCATTTTTGATCTCAGCTAATGCTCTGTGCTCCTATTTTACCATCTATAATCTGTTTACCATATGCTCAAACATAGGTGGTCATCACTAGCTTAATCGCTCTGCTATTGATCATTTATGCTTGGTCCCCCACCCTATGCAACCCCAGAGTTCTGTATTCATTTTGCATGCTGGTCTTTCCAATCGCATTCAGTCTGCCCTGTTCTGGTTAATGACAAATAGTATTTGCTCTTCTATACTTGCAAGTGGCATAATCTTTGAAATGGGTCCACATAGTACTCCCAGGGGAAACAGTATTTTATAAACTCGTAATTTCTTTACCAGGATTCTGTGAGTTTTTAAAGACTACCCAAAAAAATCCTTTCAAATGATAAGCAATTCAGCAAAAAAAGTAATCAAAAGGATTGAATTTTAAAAGGAAAAGTAATAGTTATTGTATATATATTAAATTGTGGCAGACACTGTATATTTTCACACATGTGTCTTCAGGAATCATAACTATTATGTGAACAATTCTCCTTCCATTTTACAGAGGAGAAATCAGGCTCAGAAAAGTAAAGATGCCCATGGTCACAAATAGTGAGTGATGGAATGACAGTACAAATGTACATGTGCCTAATTTAAAGCTCATCTATTTCATTAACAAGTATTTATTGAGTGCCTACTATGAGCTAAGCATGCTGTTCGACCCTGAGGATAGTCACATAAGCAAGTGGACACGGCCCGTACGTGTAAAGAGCTGACAATGAAAGAATAGATGACCATACAAATGACAATATGAAGTGTCACAAATGCTGCAGTGAAGGAATTGCAGTGAACTCCTTTTTATTCCAAAGGTAGTAAAAAGTGAAAATTTCACACTTTTAAAGGAATGTAGATCATATTGAATGAAGCAATTATTCTCTTCCCTTCAGTCTTCATTCCCCATTTTTTGCTTTTAAGTTACTCAGTTTATTTGAAGTAAGAGTTTTAATGATATGTAAAGTACCATGATATGTATCGTTAAAAACTTTAAAAAGTGCAAAACAGTATGACCTTAGACCAAGAGAAGATCAACTAGAAATGGCAATGGTAATTTGCAGTCTATATATTAGAAAATTCTAGGAAAGGCTGTGAGAGGGTCAGTTTCAGTACACTAATCTCCCTCTGCATGAGTGATCAGGAAACTCCGGCTGGCCTGAGATGCTGCTTTGGGGATGGTATTGGCAGACTGTGGGCTGTGAGAAGACTTTGTGCCCTGGTCTTGTTTACAATTTGTCTGAGGCTTCTTGAGCTCAGCCCAGCCAGATGGACTCTTCCTCTCAAATATCAGACCTGATCTTTTCAAATAAAACAGTACAAAGCACATTAAAAGCTTTGATCCAACTGTTTACTTTGCATTTGTGTGCGTTGAGGGAAATGAGAACAAAGACAGGATTTATTAGGCCTTGCTGTGGCTGGCCAGTGCAACCACTGGGCATGCTAGAGGAAAACTGGGAGTACTCTGTCCCAGTACATATTGGACACTTGTTAGCACTTAGACACCTTATGTTCTCACTAACTTCTGTCATCTTTCTCTGAGGGCCTCTTTCCACATTTCACCCTTGTCATCCATCAAGAGAAAGTTCCTGAGATGGAAACCCCTGTTTTCTCTAACTTGAGGCAGGTTGGAGGAAGATGTTTTTTCTTTAGGATTCTCTTGAAAAGAAGTTTCTCAGCATCTCTTGGTGACTACACTTCCTTTTTCAGAAGCAACATCGTATTTTCAACCACTTTTCTTGACTAATTTATCTGATCCACATCCATGTGACGCAGGTGTATGTCTGTCCTGCACACACTTACACACTATACACACGTTTGTACTATGTAGATGAAAAAGCTTACATGAAGGAAGACTCTTTCATTGACTCCTACTATGTATCAAACATTTCAAAAGATGATGTTGTGCACCCTCCATCCTGTGAAGGAGCTAAGATTTGCCCATGGTATAAATGAAAAATACTAAAGCTTAAAGGTTAACAACTACCTGCTTCTTTCACAGTACATGTTGATATCTATTTTTATATTACCAAAAGGGTAGGTATTTCGATTCTGGGACCTAATTGGGCAGCTCTTCTGCTCTGCTTCTTGGCCTGAAGTTTCAAAGTTGAGCCACTAGCTGAACATTTGTTCCAAACTTCTAGCTCAGTGATTTTCACTCTACTTGTGCAAAGGAAATACTACTGTTAGAAAATATACATTTACGTCTCTCTCTGTTCTTTTCTTTACTCGGTAGACACAAAGAGCATCTCCAAGGAAAACTGCAACAAAGGTTTTTGAGATCAGGTAAATAAAAAGAAATTACATGGACACAATGTACAATTCAGGGCCCTTCTTTTACCTGAGAATAGGGATACGGTACAAAACCCTGCATCTTTCTCTCATCTCAAAATAAGAGCAGCTCAGTAAGCACAGTGGATTTAGTCTATAGAATCCATGAGTGTTAGTATAGAACTGTCTTCTTACTTCCCAGTCCCATCTTACCTTCCTTGGCTCACCCTACCCACCCTGTGCCCAGCTAAAACTGTTGCACTTTAAGCTCTTGGTCTCTGGGTAGTTTCAGGGATGGGCCTTAAAAAAGAAAGCAATTTAGAAAACAAACACAATACATAAAACCTAATAAATTGTAGTGTTTAATGGAATTAAATGCCTCATTTTAAAAAAATCAATTCTTTCTGGGTTTTAAAAAGAAATGAGGCATTTTGGAAAATTAAAAAAAATTCATGATCACTTCATGTTTATCAAACAGTACTTAAAAATATCTAGTTGATATATGTGCATATTTGTGTGTCTGTGCATGTGTGTGTATGTGTGTGTGTGTGTGTGAGATGGGGGGAACCATAGGAAAAGACTAGGTACTGTAATTTTAATTGCTTGTAATCTAACTTGCCTTATTGTTCCTTTTTTCATTCTTTTCTTTTTTTTGTATCAGTTAATCTGTTGGTTACATTTTCAGCTTTTCTTTGCTTCTGGTTTCATTTTCAGATGAAAAAATGCTAGGCACACAGTGCTGCTGTCTGGTTGCCATGGTGACCGCAGCCTATTATCCTGCCTTGTCATTCATCAAGAAAGAATTACACTTGACAGAGGCAGAAGAAAATGCCTGCAGTTTGCAGCATAGGAGGAAAAAAAAAGCTTTTCTTGTCTTCTATGTATGTAAAGGGTCTTTAATGCCCATTTAGTTACATGTTTTATTTAGCATTATTTATTACTTGTAACGAGAATAATTGATACCTGTAAAAAAATACATCCCCTCCCCCTTAAGTATTTAACTTGCAATTTGTCCATTTGCTCTGCTTTCCCATTTCAGACCTATACCTAATGTCTTGTCCCCACCATCCAACGCCACAAATCCCGCACCCATTCTGGTAACGGGAACAGGCAAAGGACTGCATTCTCCGTGGAAAATGATCACTGTAGAGTTAGCTAAATGAACCAGTTTTTCTTTTCTAAAATGGTGCTTCACCAGCAACAGTTCTGTTGTCTTGAGACTCTGAAGACTAATGAGTGTAATACGTGATCAATGAATAATTGAATCTAACTTTTGATTAAATGATTTCCCTGTACAATGTCTATGAAACATAGTGTCAGCAAACTAATACAAAACTATGTCGATCTTTCCCTTAGATAATTGAATATAAAATCATGATTGCTTTTTACAAATTTGGATCCATCCCAAATCCATTGTTCTTCAAAGGCAGGAAAAGGTAATTACTTGTTATTTGAGTATTTCTCATTATGGTCATTTGAATTAACACAAATTATTTCCAAAAATAAATGGTCTAATAACTTTTGTATGTTTAAACTCCTACACTTTTATTTTATATGTTTAATCTAATATTTTCTGCCTTATTATTCAGCTCTTAGACTGTCTGTATCTGGCAGACCATTTTAAACAAGTTGGTCTTTGCTTTACTCTCTGGACTTGTTTGATTTCCTCATTAGAATAGAAAATATAGTTGTAAGATAGGCAGTATTAAGTTGAGATCCTTTGAGAGTGGCTTTTGATCAAATTTGATCTTGTGTTTTCATGGTTAGAGAAAAGATGGACAACAATACTGCACCTTGAGTTGTTAAATTAACAACTTTTAGCCTAACTGATGTTCACGGCAGTTAAGCCATGCCTCCCTGAGTGTATGTGAGCAACTAGAATGAAGAGCGTTGAACTTCTGCAGTTCAAGTTCTAATCTTTCTGTGATGATTTCCTGTCTGGAGGTCACACTTACACCACGTACACATAGGGACACAGAAGTCCTAGTCCTACCTCACAAGTAAAGCAGACAGCAAGACAATCATCTGGTCAGTTTGGGTCATGTGATGGTTCAGATTCTCACCTTCCCACTACTTCCTTAATTATCCCAATAATTTTGGTAAAAGGAAGTTTGGGGGTGGAGAGGGATGATTCCAAAAGAATTCAAGAGTTATAGCTGTCAGGAAATCTGTCCTGGATTTTATAAATTCCTGCAATAATTCAAAATCTCTTGATTTTTGTTATATAAGTCCGCTAATGCATGCCTCACAGCATCCTTTATATATCCTTGGTGTGCAAAAATGCAGAAACGATGGAATGTTTTTCTTTAATTTCAACATTCAGGGGTGCAAAAACAAACAACGGAAAGGAAAAAAGATATACTGAGTTTAGAATTGCGATCGTTTCTTACTGGTTCATAACTTTAATACTGCAGCCACACCACTGTTCATTTCCTGTTAAACTTCAAGCCTACTTTTTGATTTTCAAATGTCCCTTAGGCTAATGTTTTCACTGAAGAATGAAATGAACAGGCAGAAACAATTAAGCGATCAGATACAGTGAAAACGAATACCACACTCCACTTTCACAGAAATGGAAGTCTAGGAAGGAATCCTGTCTGGAATCTGATCCCACAGCCATACAGCTTTTGCTTCTTGTCATTTTTCTTCTTCCCACCCTCAGTGCACATCACTTCCCATTTATGGGAGAAAAAGATGTAGGCACACAAAGAAACTCCTAAAAACTCACAGGCATGGGAAATATTTTCTCTGCCTGTTACTAGTACAAGATAATCTCCAAGAAACAAAACCCACCTAAATATTTTAAACAGCAAATATCTCCCAAAGCCTGTTAAATGTTCACATATGTCTTTATGAAATTTGTAATATGGATTGTTTATACAGCCCTGATTAAGGGAATGAACATCATTAAAAAGGATTCAGTCAGTTTAAGGATAGAAAATTGTACAGTCAAATAGAACTGTTACCTACAAGAAAAAGTAAAGATTTTAAAAAAAACTTAATAATCTATGAATCTATGTAAAAGATACATCAACAACTGAAAGTAAACTATTCAAAAACTTTCAAAGTTTTATCAGGATTTAACAAGGAAGTAATTTACTTTCCCCCAAACAAATTTACCACCACGTTTATAGCATTTTTGCTACTTTATGAAAGCTGTATCTTCATTTTTAGTACAATATTGAGAGATTTTACATGGCAAGAGTTTGGCATTCCTACTTTTGGATTTACTTTGTCCAAATAGTGTGCTGTGATATACAGGAGACACTGGTTATAACTTACCAAAGTAAAGGTGCTAAAATTGAGGTACTGTTGCATACATTTTGGAATTCTGCGTTATTACCTGATGTAAGAACTGTATGACAGATCCGGGGTTTGTTCTAGCCGAACTCAAACTTTATTTCTAAAGACTGTGTGCAATGAGAAATTGCCTTGAGATACACAAAATACAGGAAACACAAAATTTAAACCTTGTAATGTCTTCTGTGTGGAGCAACAATACCTCTGCCATGAATCAGGAGGAGAGAAAGCGTCCATAAGATTATATGGAGCGGAAGGCATGGTTTTGTTTTTTATTGAATCCATCCCTTAGTATTTTCCCAATAAAAGACCTCTCATAAACCAGGGTCTTTGTATTTTTGTTGTTGTTGTTATGGGAATATTTTTTTAATACCAGTATAATAGTTCTTCTCTGCAATAGCGAAGATTTGAAGACAGCTGCTAGTAAACATAAAACCAGCTATATAATGGTGTTACAATGGGTTTTTTATTTGAGGTTCCAGGATGAGGTAAATTTGTTACTCTACCAAAAGACTGGTTCCACGGAAATTGACTTCACATAATAGGGAACATTTCCTCCTTTTTTTCTTTTAAAAATGGCAATTTATGCCAGTTAAAAGACAAAGTACTGACACACTTCCTCTTCTTTGTTATTTATTTTTTAAAAACCTAATAAGCTAAAACCAACAAACTACATATACCTATGTAATGTATAGATACAAGAGTTTCCCAGTAAATCATTTTTCTAAGTGTTACAATACCAGTGCAGAAGCAGCTTAAAATCACATTTTTAGCTGTTCGTGGAAGACTTAAGAGGAATTCTACTACATAGGTTGAGATTACTTGGTCACCTGACTTTACTTTTAGCAAAGAAAAGGTAAATCTAAAAACTTTGTGGGTATAAGTTCTAACACAAATTTGCTGTTTGGGTTATAGTGTCACGTTTGTAAAATTTCAAAATGACCATAGAGAAAGGAAACAATGGGCAATGATGGCAGTAGGGAATGACTCAATACATAAAAGAATATATTGAGATGGATATCACTAAACTCCCTCATCATCACTGCTGCTAAAGGGTTTTCTTTTGATACAGGTTGATAGCATCTTCCCAGAGATACACCCAGAAGCTATGAATGTGATTTTATTTGGTTAAAGAGTCCTTGAAAGTATAATTAAGCTAATGATATGAAGAGAAGATCATCTTTCATAAGGGTGGCTCCTACATCTAATGACAAGTGTTCTTGTATAAATAAAGAAATGGAAAAGACCCAGACAGATACAAAAGAAGAAAGTGGTTGGAAACATTTTTTTTTAATTTGATGGACAAAGAGGTAAAACAAAATTTCATAACCAAAGGAGAATAACAATAGTTAACACATTGCATATTGTTATCTTTAAAGTAGTTACTCAGAATACAAGATATGGGCGTAAAAATTTCTGCAATCAATAGAGTGCAAACCTTCCTTTTCTATGAACTAAGAGGCACTAATGGTATAACCAACTTGCATTTTTTCCCATTTGTCTTCCTTCCTTTCCTTTTTCCCTCAGTCTAGTTCCTTTTCCCTTTTAAATAATTTCTTCCCATTTCATAATATCTATTGTACATTTTAGGCCTTATTTACTCTTTCAATTTGTCACACCAGGGAGACAATATGATGTTTACACATATGAGTGTGATTTATTTCACTTATGAGTATGATCTCATTGAATCCATTTACTTATAAAAGTCTCAAGTCTATCCTTCTTTATCACTGAGTAGTACTCCAATGTATAAAAATAACACATCTTTTTTTTTATTCATTCTTCAGCTGATGGTTATTTGGATTATTTGCAAGACTTAGCTATTATAAATTGGGCTGCTATAAATATGGGCACACATCTATTGCTCTGGTATGATGTTTTTAATTCTTCTAGGAATATATTCAGAATGGAAATAGCTGTGTTGAATGGAGGAACCCTAACTTTTTGAGGAATCTCCATACTAATTTCTACATGGTTGTACCAATCTGCATTCCCACCAATAGTGGAGAAGAATTTCTTTACCCTCATAGCCCCTCTGGCATTTGTTATTGGTTGATATTTCAATGGTAACCATTCTTTCTTGAGTGAAATGAGATGTCAGGGTTGTTTTAATTTGCATTGGAATCATTTCTTACATCCAAAGATTGGTAGCAAACATCAGAAGCTATGAGAGATGCATGGGATGGATTCTCTCAGAGTTTTCAGAAACTACCAAGGTTCTCCCACCTTGATTTCAGGCTTTGGGTCTCCAGAACAGTGAGTGAATACATTTTTGTTGTTTTAAACTATCAATTTGTGGCAATTTATTACAGTAGCCCTAGGAAACTAATATAGGGTCATTCAGCAATTAAGGCAGAAAGGAGCATATTAGCAGACAGAGTCTAAGAGAGGACAGAATGACTGTGGGCTATTGGGTGTGGACCTCATAAGCATCCAAGACTCAGGGACAAACTTCGGCCAGAACTCTCCTTTCTCTTTGTTTCACTGTATCTTATTGTAAACTGGCTTTCTTCAGTTGACAGGAGACATTGCTGCCACTATCACTTGGATTTTCCATTCTTTGGCTTACATCATCTCAGAAAAACTAATTCATTTTAAAATTTCCAAATCCTATGGAAGTATTCTATTTTTCCATTTTGGGTTGTTCTTATCCCTGAACTAAGCAACAGAGTTTAAACGGCCAATATTTATTAAATACGGAAGCTCCTAAGGACCTTTAAGGACCAAGTGGAGGTTTTGAAGATCCAGATGTCCAGCACCCAGTTTCCTGCCTGAAATACCATAGCTGTTTTTTTCTTAAGCACAGCAGTGTGGCATTTGCAAAGACATTTGTTTCTGTGGACGAGATCTGCGAGTGAGTCTGAGCTCTGCCATTTATAGAAGGTGTGACATTATAAGTCACTTGACTTTTCTTAGCTTTCTTATCTTCTTTTGAAAAATGGAGGTAGGTTTATTGTTTGATAAATATCCTGTGCCTAGAAGGATCTTCTGGTAGATTGACAAAGGGTGGTTAACTTGTAACAACCAGCTGAACTGAATCAGTGTGGTGCTGGGCGTGAAGGGCCCACCTGAGGGTTGTTGCCAACAGCATAAAAAGGAGAACTGGGGAGGAAGAGGTGCTGTTGTTGGTTCTCCTGGAGGAGCTCGTCATGCTAGGTTTCCTGATATGAACTCTGCTGTTCTCATCAACGGAGGAGCTTGGAACTATGTTGCCACTGAGAATGGCTGAGGTTCATTTTTGAGGAGCTCTTGTCCTTACTTTGAGCATTGTTCCCCAACTCCAGAGGGGAAGATGATGCACTGTTCAATCTGGAGAAGCTTGTCCCACTGGCTTTCCTAGTATGAACTCAGCTATTCTCATCATCGGAGGAGTTTGGGACTTGCTGTCACTGAGGATGGCTGTGGTAATTTTCGGGGGAGCTCTGGTCTTTACCTGGAGTGTTGCTTTCTGGCTTCAGTGCAGATCAGTCAGCCTGCTGGCACAGATCCTTCATCCCCCTGGCAGAGACTGTCTAGCTTCAACCACTGACCTTTGGGCCTTCCCAGTGGAAATCTGTGAAACAGGCTTGCATGAGACATTGTCATGGACTCTAGGCCTCCAGTTGGACTCGTGAGGGGCATTGCCATGGGCTCTAGGTCTTCAGCTAGACTCATGCAGGACATTGCTGTGGGATCCAGGCCCTCAGCTGGCTAGTTTGAGTCTTTAGTGTGTGGATAGATTTCCTGCACTCTTTTGTATTTGACTCTTTGGGTGACTACTATAAAATAATACTATAAATTATGTGTCCTGTATTAAATTGT
This sequence comes from Chinchilla lanigera, assembly GCF_000276665.1. NCBI lineage: Eukaryota > Metazoa > Chordata > Mammalia > Rodentia > Chinchillidae > Chinchilla > Chinchilla lanigera. Next base: position 23,001,390 of record NW_004955412.1, on the reverse strand, counting down.
TTCCTTTGCAAACCCAGACTACAACAGATCTCAACAGTGTTTGTTAGTGAAGCTCTTAGAAGCACAGAACTTGAGTGGACCTTAAAGAAAGACAAGGTCCATCACAATATTTTAACAGATAAGATTTTGGAATGTAAATTGGTGAAAAATTCAGGGCAAGGGTTTAAATTAGTTAACTACCAGGCTGGTGCTTCTTTGTTGAAGGATCTGTTCCTATTCCTCTGGATAAAAAACAAGGTCTCCTCTGAAATGTGTCATTCAGTTAAGGACAAAGCACCTCCCATCTATATTAGTTAGGGTTCCATAGAAGAACAGGGTGGATTTATTAGGTAGGCTTATAAGATCAGAGATGGGGAAATCTACAGTAGCCACCTGCACATTAGGGAGCTGGAGGATTCATTACCCTCTCATCCCGAGAAGGTGGGAGCCACAGAACAAGAGAGATCAGTGTTGCAGCATCAGTCCACGGTTGAAAGCTGGGAAGCTCACTGGAGAGTAGCTGGTGAAGAAACTGGAGACCTGGGGGCTGATGTCCAAGGTCATGGCAACAAAGGAGGTGCCTACTCAAGAAGACTGGTCTCTTCAAAACAGATGCACTTCCTTCTTTTCTTTCCTTTTTTATCCCATCCAGGATACTATTGGTTGGGGCCATCCACAATGGGCATGGGGCTTGTCCCCTCAGTTTATTAGCCTCCTTGTCAATCACCCACACACACACCTAGACTGGTGTTTTACTAATCTGCTGGGTGTTTCTTACCTCAGTCAAATTGATATGTCACAACTAATGACATACTAGCTCTTAGAGAAGACACTGATATTCGGTGTTAGGTAAGACTGTGATCAGGGGGTAAAGATGTTAAAACAGAAGGTCCACAGAAATGGAATCTTGAAAACTAAGCTATGAGGGACCTCACAAGACTGGCACAATTTTCCCTGTCCTTGAGCCTATAGAAGGTAATTATTTTGAGACAGTATTCATAAAAAGGGTAAGAAACCCGTATCTGATCAGAACCTTCTAATTTTCAAGCCAGATGTGGTGGTACACACCTGTAATCCCAGCACTTGGGAAGCGAGAAAGGAGGATTATTGCAAGTTCCAGACCAGCTTGGCTACAAAGTGACTCAAGGCCAGCCTGAACTTCATAGCGAGACCCTATGTCAAAAAGACAAAAAAAAAAAAAAAAAAAAAAAGAGAATGCTGTCATTTTCAAACCTCATTATTTATATCCCCCTACCACTTTTCTTTTCCTTTGCGCATCTCTTATTATACAATGACAACATTTGAAGGACCCCCTTATCTCAGTCTTACAACGAAGAAATCAAGAGAAAGATTTTACCTCTTTTGTGCCAAAGTTAAGCCAAATAAGAAACTACACTATGTCTAGGAACTACATGTCAGTTCCTTTTTAAACTTTATAACAACTTAATGCTGAATGCTTCTGTTTTAAGATTTTCATAAGATCTACTATGCTTTCAGTTTTATTGGGAACAGAAAGGTCTAGTTCCTGCAGATCACCATGATCAGAACCAACAAGACCTATACACTATTACATATGTGTGCACCAATGTGTATTTGCTGATACATCATTTGTAATGTGACATTTACAAAACATATGATTCTCAATCAAAATGGATCCAAGATATAAAAATTGAAAGAGAAACATTAACTCTGCTGAAAGATAGAACAGGCAGAACTCTTGAAGACATACGTATAAGTAAATACTTTATAAACAAAACCCTGATCACACAGGAAATATTACAAAGAATCAACAACCAGGATCTCATCACATTAAAAAGCTTTTGCACAGCAAAAGAAACCACCAACAAAGTGAAACACAACACAAAGAATGGGAAAAATTTTTTCCAAGGGGTTGGGGATTTAGCTCAGTGGCACAGCTCTTGCCTGGCAAGCGCGAGGTTGTGAGCTTGATTCCCAGTACTGGAAAAAAACCGAAAAAAAAAAAAAATTTTTTTTTTTTCCTCAGACAAAGGGCTAATATCTAGAATATATAAAGAACTCAAAAAAATCAGACCACACAAATTCAAAGACCTAATCCAAAAATGGGCATCTGAAATGAATAATACTTCTCAGATTAAAAAGTAGAAACAGAAAATAAATATATGAAATAATATTCAACATCACTGTTTGAGAGTTCTAAATTAAATCCATGCTCAGATTTCATCTCACTTAGGAAAGAATAGCTATTATCAAGAAATCCACCAATAACAAATGGTGGTGGGACTGGTGAAAGGGACCCTTCTCCACTATTGTTGGGAGTATATACTGGTGCAGCCACTGTGGAAATCTGTGTGGAGATTCTTCAAAAACTAAAATTAGAGGTTCCATTTGACCCAGTTATTCCCCTTCTTGGTATCTTCCCAACAGAATTAAAACCATCATACCACAGTGGTGTATGTGCACGCATGTTATAGCAGCACAGTTTATAAGAGCTAAATCTTGAAAATAGCTTAGGTGCATATCAGCAAATGAATGGATAAAGCAAATGTGATTTTTATACAAATGGGATACTATTCTGCCATAAAGAATGATAAATGAGAGTTTTTTTGGTAAATGGATGCACCTTGAAATCATACTTTTAAGTGAAATAAATCAGACACAAAAATTTAAATATTACATTGTTTCTCTAGTATGAGAAACCAAAAATGTTGAGAAGGACCAAAATGGATAATAGATACTGGGAAATGGGAAGAAAGTGTTCAAATGGGAAGGGAACAAGGGAAGCAGGAGGGGGGAATGGAAAAGAGAAAAAAGAGGATGGAAGAAAAAAATGGAAACAAAGATTTTGTAAATGGAGGGAGAGGATTGAAGGTTAGGGAGGGGAATGGAGAAAAAAGAATTAAGATATATTATATATACGTACACATCCCCTGTGATGAATGTGATCAATATGCATGACAAATATGTACTAATACAAAATAAAGTTAAATTTTTTTAAAAAAGCAAGGAAGTGGATTTTCCACTAGAGCTTCCAAACAAAACTCAGCCATACCAGGACCCTGATTTAACCTGCTGGGGCCCATTTCACACTTTTGATTTCTATATCTACAAAATAATAAATTTATGTTGTTTTAAATCTCTGATTTTCTGTTAGCTTGTTCATTAGCAATAAAAAGCTAGCAAACTGGCTAAAGAAATAGAATATGAATCCACAGTCAACTATTTTCAGATAATATTTTATTGTGCAGCTACTACATTTCAGACGCTGAGCTGAGGGTGGCGATTCAGAGTGAAAACACACAGCTTTCAACTTGACACTACAATCTCGAAGCAATGACAATTTCTTTAAAATGTGCAAAAGCTATGATTAAAGCTAAACACAAACGATGTGAGAACTTGTAACAAGGGACATCTAGTCAGACTGAGAAGAAAATAACAAGGAGAACTTCCTAGAGAAAGTGGTACTTTTATGATTATTAGCAACTAATTTGGCAAAATGAGAGATGATACTATTATAAACATAAATAATGTCAAGCTCAGCCATAAGAGAACTTGACATATCAAGGGGAATGTGAATAGTTTCCTACTCACTGGGAGGTAAAATGAAATCTTAAGAAGCCAAAGACCTACATATGGACAAGGTATATAAATACCTTGAACAAATAAAAATGTGTTAATATTAATTAATGCTATCAATGAGGTGTCAATTACCTGCACAGATTTCAGAGGCAGAGTTTGATTAAATTTGACAATTGAGTTCACTTGTATAACCTAAATCCTCAAAAGACACAGTCAGTTCTGCTCTAATATGAGTGTGTATGCCTGAAAAATCACCCTTACCATTTTTATTGCAATAAAAATTACCTGCGATTTATGCAAAAAGTGGAATGGGGGCAAAACACTCAAACACACCATCAGTGACCCATAAGAATAGACAGGTGCTAAATAAATAGAACAGTGCAGTTTTACACCTTAGGTGATTAAGAAGTTTATATAATAAATATTATATTTTGCTTTCAAAAATATCTGATGTCTGCTTGTGTGGAAGTGGACACGAGAAAGGTTGCACCGTACAAGTTATGGTGAGATGGAGGAAGCGCAGTTATCTGAAATCAGATGAAACAATGATTGGGTGTGGGCCGTGGTAACTCAAGCGATCTTGGGTGTCTACGAGGTGTCTGAAGTGTTTCTGTGAATGAGATTTGCGTGTTCCTGAAAAGCTCAGTTCAGCTAGGTGTAATTTTCAGCATTCATCTCATGTTTTCTGAAAGCAAAATCATGCATAAGCCAATAAAAAGAATCTGCGTCATGCTCAAGCTTTTATTTTTTATTAGCATGTTTGTGGCACATGATTTTTTATTTAATACATCAATTGCACTGAAGCAAATTGACACTTTCAAAACAACTGTTATAGCAGAATTAACTGTGTAGAACTTTTGCATCATCCCTAAAAGATGTTCCTGCACCAATCACTAATTCGTATTCCCAGACTCTTCCAATTTCTATTATTGTAGGTTGGTTTTACCCATTATAGGACTTCAAATACCATGTGGAATAATACAATATAAACTGTTTCACCTCCCTGGGGCTCATTCCTGTGGCTTTCACCCGTAGTTCATTCCTTTTTTTTTTTGTTAAGTAGTATTCCATTGTATGGGTACCATGGTGTGAGTTTTCATTTTCCTGTTGACCCGCAGTATGGTCTCTTGCAGTTTGGAGCTGTCATATATAAAGCTGCTGTGAGCGTTTTTGTACAAATCTATTTACATATGTTTTCATTTCCCTTGAGTAGAAACCTAGAAGTGAAATCATTGAATCATAGAGTAGGCGTATGTTTAATTTTGTGAAAACTTGGCCAAACTAATTTCAAAAGCAATTGTATCATTTTGCACTATTTCCAATAGTATACTGTACATAAGAGTTGGAGTTCTTTTCCCCAGAAATGTTTGATGTGGTTGATCTTTCAGCCGTGCCCCTAGGCGCAGAGTGGTGTCTCTTTACCACTTTAGTTTGCATCTCCCAGATGCCTAATGATATTGAACACTTTTTTCTGTGCCAAGTGGCCATTCATATAATTTTCTTTGCTTTATATTCATTTTATTGGTTGTTTAACAATATTTTCTTTATGCTTTGTACTTTCAGAGTCATAACTAAGAAATTCTGGTCAAATTACAAATCATGCATACATCCTTTTAGAAGATTTAGAGTTATAGAATTGCAAATTTTAAGTTTGGTTTATAATCAGTCTCAAATTAAATTTTGTGTATGGTAGGTTTCTCAGTTTCTTTTTTTCCCCTATATGGATTGCCAGTTACTCTACTACTATTTGTTTAAATTAATTTCTTTTCACATTCAATTGTTTTGATACCTTGTTCAAAACTAAATCACATAAGTGTAGTTCTCCTTTATATTCTCAATTCTGCTCTATCAATCTATTTGTTAATCTTTACACCAATACCACACTCTTAATTTCTATAGTGTTTCATATTCTTATGATATTGCAAATGGTGTTTTTATAATTTTGTTTTTCAATTTTTAGTTGCTCATTATAAAAGTTCAGTTGTCTTTTGTATATAGACATTGTATTCTGTGATTATAGTAAATTCATTTATTAGTTTTATAAGTTTTGTTTTGTGGGTAGAATTTTCTACATATGCAATATACAACTAAAGATAGTTTTCCTTTTTGTTTTCAGTTCCTATGCCTTTTATTTCTTAATATTGTCTTGTTATACTGGCTAGGATCTCTAGTAGAATGATAAATAGGAGTGGTAAGATGGACATCTTTGCTTTGTCCTATTCAAGGGGAAAGAATTCAGTACTTTATAATGAAATATGTTGCATGTACTTTGAAAAAATTAAATGTCCATTAACAAGTTGAGTAAATTTCTTTCCTTTTAATTTTCTGATAGTTACTATTATTATTACTACTCTATTTAAAACTGGATGTTGAATTTAGTAAAATGCTTTTCTTTAACAAGATAATAAAATGAGTTATTTTATCCTGTTGAACTACATTAATTTATGTTGAATATTAAAATAACTTTGCATTCTGGGATAACCTCTTACATCATGTTATATTAGCTTGATTATTTTTTTGTGTGTACTAGGAATCGAACTCAGTACCTTGCACTTGTGAGGCAGGTGCTTGCACCACTGAGCTGTATCCTACAACCTGATTATGTTTTGTTGGATTTGTGTTGGTAATAATTTCTTAGGGATTTCTTTATTTGCATTCATGTTAAATAAGAGTATTAATCTGTAATTTTTGTGGTCTATTTGAATGGTTTGTTATGAAGGTAACACAGGCCTTATAAAATAAATGGGAAACTATTCCCTTCCTTTATATTTTTGAAAATATTTACACTTTTAATTTATTTTAAAAATAAAAGAAGGAAAACATATTAACAAACAAACATCCATTTTAAAAAAATAGCATAAGTACAATACAAGCAATACAGAATTACAAACAAAGTGGTAGAAAATTAACAATGATTGTTGTATTACGTATTGATATCTTCAAAGTGGTTTCTCAGGAAAACAAATAAAGACATGCAAGATTGATCAAATAAGTAACCATCAACTGTTCCTTTCAGTAAAGTGATAGAAGTCAGTAGTACATCTATGTTAGCTATCCTGTACATACAAACATACATAATTTCCCCTTCTTTCTTTTCTCTGTTCCCTCACCCCAGTTGCTCTTTACTTTTGAGCATTTTCCTTTCATTTCACAATGTCTATCATACCTCCTAATTTTTATTCACTCTTTCAGGTTCTTACACTAGTGACACAATACGTTGCTTACACATGGAGGTCAGGTTATTTCACTTATGAGTATGGTCTCTAGTTGTGACCATTGACCTGTAAAAGCCTCGAGTTTATCTTTCTTTATAGCTGAGTAATATTCCATTATATAAAAGGACCACAATTTTTTTATCCATTCCTCAGTGGATGGACATTTGTGTTGCTTCCACATTTTAGCAATTACAAATTGTGCTTCTATAAACGTGGGTGCATATATATCACTGTGATATGATGTTTTTAGATCTTCTGGGAAAATACCCAGAAGGGGAGTAGCTAGGTTGAATGGACCTCTAGACCTAGTCTGCTGAGGAATCTCCAAACTGATTTCCACAGTGGTTTCACCAGTCTACATTCCCATCAGCAGTGGAGAAGAGTTCCTATTTCTCCGCAGCCTCACCAGCATTTATCATTGGTTGATTTCTTAATGATAGCCATTCTTACTGGGGTGAGATGAAATCTCAATGCTTTTTAAATTTGTATTTCTCGAATGACTAATGATGTTGAACATTTTCTCATGCATTTATTTGTCATTTGTATTTTTTTTTTATCTGAGAAGTGTATATTCATCTCAGATGCCCATTTTTGAATTAGGTCTTCGAATTTGGGGGATGCTGATGTTTTTTAATTCTTTATATGTTCTAGATAGAAGACCTTTGTCTGAGGGAGTCAGTTAAAATTTTTTCCCAGTTTGTGGGTTTTCTTTTTACTCTGTTGATGATTTCTTTAGATGTGCAGAGACTTTTCCGTAGGATGAGATCCCAGTTGTTGATTCTTTGATGTATTTCCCGTGGGGTTTAGTTTTTGTTCATGAACTTTCTACCTACCCCTAGGTCTTCAAAATTTTTACCTACTTTCTCTTCCAATAGATTTAGTGTTTCTGCTTCAATATTGAGATCTGTGATCCATTTTGACTTTAGGTTGGTGCATGGTGATAGACTTGCATCTATTTTCGGTCTTTGGCAGGTGGCAAGCCAATTTTTCCAGCACTGTTTATTAAAGAGGCTATCATTCTTCCAGTGAGTTTGTTTGGTCCCTTTGTCAGATGACTTTACTGGTCAATTTTATCAGACAATTAAAGAAGAAATAATGCTAATTATGCATATTATAAATGTTTTCATTGCATCCCATGCAACTTACTGGAATCTGTGGGATGCAATGAAAACATTTACAATATGCATAATTAACATTATTTCTTCTTTAATTGTCTGATAAAATTGACCAGTAAAGTCATCTGACTTTGGAGTTTTCTTTGTGAAAATGTTTTAAAATTATGAATCAAAGTTTCTATAGATGTAGGGCTATTCTAATTTTTTATTTCTTCATGTGTTAGCTTTATTTATTTATAGTTTTCAAAGATTTGTTCTCTTAAAGTAAAATGTAGAGTGTTTCCTCAAAACTGATAGTATTTATTTTTCAAGTTTTTAATTTCAACTATTTCCTCTTTCATTTGTAATATCAAAAATTTATATTTTTTGATTAGTAGAGCTGGAAGGTTATCAATTTTATTAATATTTTAAAAATAATTTGTATTTTCATTATTTTTCTCCATGTACCAATTTTCCATTTATTGAATTTCTGCTTTTATTTTTATTATTCCTTTCTCTCTCTTTTTTGTTTGAGACAGGGTCTCACCATGCAGTGCAGGCTGGACTTGAACTTATTTAAGTAGCCCAAGCTGACTTCAAACTCACAGCAATCCTCCTACCTCAGCCTGTGCTGTGATTACAGGCATGTGCCACCATTCCTAGCTTCCATTCTTTATTCTTTCTTTGAATTGATTTATTTTTATTTCTCTATTTAAGATAGAATTTATGATCATTGCTTTTAAGTCATTCTTATTTTCTAACATAAACATTTAAAGCTTTAACTTCCCTTTTTATACACTGTTTTTAATATACTGACAAATTTTGATATGTCATATTCTTATTTTCATTTAATTCAAAATATTTTCTAACTTGTTTTTAATTTTTTGCTTGTAATATGTTTGCTAAAATTTTTAATTAACTTCCAAATATTAGGGGATTTTTTCAAATGCCTTTCTGTTATTGATTGCTAAAATTTAATGCTTTTGTGGTCAGAAAACATACTGTAAATGATTTACATTTTTAAAAATTTATTGACAGTTTTATTATGTGACCCATCCTAGACCTTCTCCTTGGTGAATGTCTTTGCTTACTTGAAAAGAATGTGGTTTCTGCAATTATTGGGAGTATTATACAAATATGATTAGTTTGTCAGTTGTGATGAGTCAAATCTTCCATATGCCCATTGATTTTGTGTCTAGTTATTCTATCAACTGAGAGAAGAGTGTCAAAATCTCTTTAAGTAATTGAGTATTTGTCTATCACTCCCCTTGTTCTACTTTTACTTCATGAATTTTAATGCTGCTATTAAATACATTCATACTTCTTGAGTCTGTTATAGCTTGTGTCTAGATGTCCCCTCAAAGCCTCATGGGGTTACCAATGGGGCTTTTCAGAGGTGGCTGAATCTAGAGTGTGTAATGATGGGATTAAAAGTGTGATGCTGGGGTTAAAAGTGTTTGTTACTAAATTAGCTCACTGATTGGTTTGGCACAGTTCTCGATGTGGATAATAGGAAGGCCTACTCTGTGTGTGAGTGCTACCCACCCTAAGGGCATGTAGCCTGGATAGACTATAAGGGACAGAAAGAAAGCTGCCTTAATTGCCTGCTGCTTGCTACTTCGCTGCTGGTTGCCTTTCACCTGCCCTGCTTTGCCATTGGCTGTTTCTCCTCTGTGACACCACTCTGGCACGCCACTCCACTTTGAACCACTTGATTATGAACTGAAACCTTGTGAACCAAAATAAATTTTTCTTCTTTTAACATCGAGTGTCAGATATCTTTTTCTGAGCAATGTGAAAAATAACCATGACAGAGTCTTATTATCAAATATTTCTATCTCTGTTAAAATTACATTTTTCTGGGCTCTGCTTTGCTTCCTATTCATATAATCATTTCATCATTCTATGGTTAGTATTTTTCATGGTTTATTTCCCATTCTTTCATGCTAAATGTGTTTTTATAGGTTAGTTTCATTGATTGGATAATGCTTAGTAGTAAAATCTGACATTTTTACCATTTAATAAAATATTTAATATGGTTACATTTAATTTATTTATTAAAGTGATTAGATTGAAGGTTTTTATACTGCTATTTGTTTTCTATTTGTATTTTTTGTCCCTCTTCTCTAACTTTAGATTAAATTTATTTTTTTTTACTATCCCATTTCAAATCTCCTATTGGCTTATTATATATTCTTCACTTGAGTTATTAGTGATTGTTACAGGATTTTTCACATATATCTTTAAATTATGATAATCTGCCTGGAATTAACGTCAGCTCTCCTCATGCAAACTACAATAAACTTGCTTTACCTTCTGTTTTTATTTCCTTGATATTGCTGTATGTTTCACTTTTGCATGTTAGAGAAGGGCTGGGGATATAGCTCAAAGGCCTAAGCACCTGCTTGGCAAGCACAAGGTCCTGAGTTCAATTTCCAGTCCCAAAAAAGAAAACAAACAAACAAACAAATACATGTTAGAGAAGCAACAATTCATTGATATTTTTAACAATGACATCTTTTAAAGAAATTAAAGAAAGAAATATATCTCATATTTACTCACAAAGTTGCTCTTTTTGTTTATTTTAGAGAGAGTAGTACATGAGAAACAAACAAACAAAAAATAGAACAGTAGCAGCATACCACTATCACGAACATAAACAAATCAAAGCAAGAACATTCAAAGTGATACAGGGTCTCAAGACAAAATAATACGAATCAAAAGTGATTGTTTCATTACATATCACTATCCTCAATTACATTGCTCAGATTACTAGATGTAAGAATGAAAGATTGCTCAAACCATTAAAGAGAATAAGAAAATAATTCTTTGATAAAACATTAGAGGTAATACAGAGTTTCACTAGACAAGATGGTAGGAGTTCACCATTGTAGTTCCATTGCATATTGTTATTTTCAAATCAGTTGCTATTCTAAGTGCCTTTTATTCCTTAGAATAAGTCTGAATTATTATATTAAATTATTTTTTTCTCAGCTTTAAAAGTTTCATCATTTTTTGTACTGTAGAACAGGACTGTTACTGACAAACACTCAGGCTTTTTTAATGAAAAATATACTCTTATCTTTTTATTTTACAGTGCTGGAGAGCTTCATTTTTGAGGAATATTTTCTAATGGGTATAAAATTCTATATTAGCTGTTTTTTCTTCTAGCATTTAAAAATTATAGTTCCATAATCTTCTGACTTACATTGTTTTCGATTTAAAGTCAGTGGATTTCCTCATGACTGTTTCCCTCTAGGTAATGCGTCTGTTTTTTCTGGCTTTTTTTTTTTTTTTTTTTTACAATTTTTCTTCTTATTCCTCATTTTCAGCTATTCAGAGATGATGTACATTAAAAGGTTTCTATGGGTTCATCCTTCTTGAGCATTTTAAAGCTTCTTAGATCTCTGAGTTTATAGTTTCTTTTTAAATCGTTTAGAAAATCCCCAACCATTAATTGCATCTAAATTTTTTCTGTTTCCCTTTTTCTCCTATTCTGGTGCTTTTAATCTCGGCCAAATAATTGAATGTTGTCACAGGCCACTAATTTTTGGTTAATTTTTTTCAGCTTCCCCACCAGTTTGGATAATTTTTATTTTCCAGTATTCAAGATAATGTACCTTTTATTTTTCTGTTAAACTTATCAACGAATTTTTTTAGTTGTGTATGTGTGTGCATTTTAGGGGAAACTATAGGATTTCTCTTGGTTCTTTAATAAAATTTCCATCTCTATTTGTTTCTCTACTTATTACCTCACTCTGTCTATGTTTGTTTTAAATCTTGAGCATATGCAATAGTTGTTTTAAAGTTTATGTCTGTTAGTTCCATTATCCTTGCCTTTTCTAGTTATGCTTCTCTTCACTGAATTTTTTTTCTGGTTGTGGTTTTTATATGTTAAGTCATTTCTAATTTGACGTCAAAGTGTAAATTCTATGGTGTTGAATGTCTGTCTTTTATTGTTTTACTTAGTAGAGTGGTGAATTGTGCTCTAAAAGGCAATTAAAGGAATGCATCTTAATTCTTCTGAGTCTTGTTTTTAAAAATTTTTGAGAGGTCTAGAATAGCTACAATTTTAGGGATAAACTGGCTTTTTTCTTCCTTTTTTATGAATGGGATTTGAATCCAGGGGCTTTCCTATAAGCTACATTCTCCCCCTTTTTAAATTGTGAGACAGGGTCTTGCTACGTCACTAAATTACCCAGGCTGGGCTCAAACTTATGATCTTCCTGCCTCAGCCTCCTAGAATACTGGGATTATAGCTGTACACCACTAAGCTGAGCTAAATTTGCTCTTTGCTTAAGGCATGACTTGTCCGGGTTTTCTACTAAGCACTATGGGTGTTTAAAGAGATCTATATACCCAGGTTGGTTGGACCTTCTCTAAGTCTCATGTAAGCTCTAAAACATGTTCTCACCGATCCTCAGCAGTTTTCTTTTGCTGGTAGCTATCTTTTTTCATTCATTGTTCTGAACTAGGTTTCATGACTTATTGCTCTGCATCTATGAAGCTGTATGCTCAACCACACTCAATATAGAGTTTTGAAGCTCTTCTGAATGGTTCTTTTGTTTGGCAACCTGACCCATAAATTCTTGCCAATACAGGAGCTATAAACTCAATTCTCTTTCTCTCTGGCCAAGAAGATGATTGTGTTCTGAGCTCTCTCTTGTGCACTACAGATCTGGAAGTACTTCCAAACAGAAAGGCAAGAAATTATGGAACAAATCTCACTTCATTTGTTTCTTCAGGTAATCACTATTCTTCTGTTTCCTGTTCAACATATTAAAATGGATGCTTCATTTCTTATCCAGGTATACATACAGTTGTTTATGTATGTATACATAAGAAGAGTATATATATGTGTACAGCATAATGAGATTTCAGAAATCACAAGTCATAATAATCAGTTTTTTAAATGCATAACCTCATTATCAGTTCATTTTTTTTCTTTCTCTTTTTCTTTGTTTGTTTCTTTGTTTGTTTGTTTGTTTCTTTCTTTCTTTCTTTCACAGTACTAAGAATGGAATTCAGGGCCTTGCTTATGCTACACAGGCACTCTAATACTGAATTAAAGCCTCAGCCCAAGTTTCATATCAATTTTGTTAACTTGTGTATTATTTAACCTAATGTAAGTTGTAGTTATGAAAACTTTTTTCTACTTTCTTTCACACTAAACTTTATTTCTTTTTATAGTGCATTCACCTAAGGTAGAGAATAATTCTGTTGATGGGAGGGCCAATTAGAGTTAATTATACCCTAATAGACATGGTAGACTTTACATGAATGTCTTAGTTACTGTCTAGATGCTAGGACAAAACACCTGACACCTACAACTTATGGGAGTAAATTTAACTTTAGCTCACAATTCATAGAGGTTTCAGTTCATTGTTAGCTGGCTTCAAGGCAGGATGGCATAACCCAGGGGAATAAGAGAAAAATATTTCATGGCATGGAAGGGAGGAAGTAGCAAGACTTTTTTCTTCTTTCCCTTTTTATTCCGTCTATGCTACAGGCCTATTGGTTAGTGCCACTCAGGGTAATTTTTCTCATCACCCACACCCAGAACTATACTAAACTAATCAGTGGACTAATCCAGTATTGCACACCCATGATCCAGTCACCTCCCCAAATACCACTCATGAATACATGATATTTTGTACTGTAGCAGTTAGATACGGGCCATAATAATAAAATTCATTATAAAATGAGTTTGATCTTTGTATTCATATGATTGACCAGAAAGAAGAAATGCTGCTCACAATATTTATAGACATCAAATAGAGTGTCCATATCGGTGGAACAGAAGTGAGCTATTTGATTCATGTATATGCCTATTGTTCCAATAATAAAAATCTATGTCCATTAACTTGTGAACTGATCTCATGGAGCAAAAATGTGTCTATCATTTTGAATTCTATGTTACCTGGTATTATAGACCTTACCATGTTAGATCTTATTTCTATGATACAGATCTGTTTAGCAGTTTGTCTTAAGGGTTGTTTTAGTGTAGGCCTTACAAATGTGGAGTACCTGATAATATTCAAACAGACATGTTCAAAACCAAGGTTGTAAATGCATAGATTCCTTTGCCACATAAACATGAATATTTTTAAATGTATCTAGTCATTCAGCAAATGCATTTTTGATGCTAGGTACTGTGTTAGATTCTATAAATCATGGTGAACTGTTCTGGGTACATAATAGAATATATTTTGGAAAAATCCCCTATGACTTGTTAAGATTTTAATATAAATAATCTTTTTGATTACCTACACAATGCACAAGCCAAAAATTTGAGAACACACATTTTGAGACTCTCATTCCAGAAATTTGAAAATTATCATTTACCTTTGAAAAGAGATTTATTTACCATTGAGATTTTTTCTAAAATGTGAAGCTTCATTGATAATATTTGTCTTATTTATCTCATTGCTGGGATAAAATACCCAACACCCAAAGTTAACGGAGCAAAGGTTTATTTGGCTCACAGTTTGTAGAGATTTCAGTCCATAATTGGCTGGGTCCAAGGCAAGATGGAAGGCAGACAGACATTGCAGAGGGGAAACAGTTCATGGCAGGCAGAAGGTAGCAAAGCAGCAAAGGACTACCACAATTCTTTCTATCCCTTATATCTCACCCAAGCTATTTAGGACAGGCAGCACTCACATCCTTAATCCTAGTGCCCTTGAGCCTAGCACTGCACCATGAATCAATCCCAGCATAACACACTCTAAATCCAGCCACCTCCCAAAAAGTCCCACCTATGACTGCTTGAGGCTTTAAGGGGATATATAGAAACAAACCATAACAGTACCGTTGCTACATTTTATACTTGTTAATTTTAAAATCAATTTTAACTATTAGTAAACACTGTGAGCTCATCCTTTTGATTCTTTCTTTTTCTTTTCCAAATTTTAGGTCATAATGTCCTTGGCGTAAGGAATGGATGAAAGAGTTTGTTACCAGTAGTAATTTTTCTTATTGCTATATCAATTACTCTCAGTTTTAACATAACTTCTAAAACTATTAAGGACCAGATTAATTTTCCATTGCAGTTGGTAGAGTGTAACATCATGTAGCATTAAAGAGCCCTCTGAGTGGTAGATGACTGGATAGTGTAGATATTTCCTCGGATGTATCTGGTAAAAGTTTAATGTTTCTAAGGCATTTTCAAGGTAAAGAAAGAGGATAATATATTTTAATCAGCATTGAAACCTTTCTTAATGAGGACAGGAAAAATATAATCCACTGACTTATAGTCATGGATCTCACTGCAATTAACACTTAAAACATGTATGAGAAGCGAATGCCAAGCAATTTCTGTGATTTTCATCTGAAAATACATAAAGCCCAAGTTGTCCCCTGGAGATTGACCAGTATTATTAATAGTGAATGTCCTCCTTCACTTGATATTAGTAAAGAGTTTATATCTAGTCAGGCTGCTTGTATATTTGTCCTGAGTGACACTTTCAACAGGTGGCATAGTATAGGAAAAATAAAGACGAGTGTGTCTTCAGTATTTAAAACTTTATTTAAAGGACATTACATCCAAACCTTTAAAATCTAACGCTCAGATATGTTAAATATAAAAGCCAGAGGTGTAATGTGTTTTGTATATTCTTTCTCATCTCCTGAAGTCATTGCTACCTGAGAATATATCTGAGGATAATTACTTATGTAGGGCATACATTTGCACATATACAAATGTTTATATTTTTTAAATTCTTTTAAATATTTATTTGCTCTTGGGGCTGGGGATTTAGCTCAGCGGCAAAGCGCCTGCCTGGCAAGCACAAGGTCGTGAGTTCGATTCCTGGTACCGGAAGAAAAACGAAAAACAAACGAACAAACAAACAAAACATTTATTTGCTCTTGAAACTCCAAGTACATCATATATATCACATCAACATAGAAATAGACCTAATTTGAAAAGTAAAAGTTTTTAATAGTTTCATTTATGCAATTTCATTTGCCTGAATTTTTGTACAATTAATCATTGCTTTGGCATCATGTAGATATTTTGAAGAAATGTGTTTGCTTATAATTGTTAAATGATAAACTTCTATGTAACTTTATATATATTTGTATATCTATCTGTATCTATATCTAATCTATATCTCTATTTAATGTATCTATATCTATTTCCCCACTGGGTTCTTAAATGACAACCTGTGAAGTTATTTATCCAGCATTGAAATCAGCTTAGGCAGAATGATACCACCACATGTTTTTGTCTTCAGTCTTAAAAGGCCAATGAGTAGCAGAATTATTTCAGTTGAGTGTTAGAGATCCATACAGCTCCACAGAAGCTCTGAGTAGGAAAGGCCTATGTGGACAGTTTTCAATAAAAATAATAGGAGGCAAACCTTCTTTTATGGCTATTTAATTCAAAATAGTGGAGAAAAGTAATGCTAGTCCTTATGAAACCCAAGAAAGAAATAGGCCAAAAAATACTAATAGATGGAATTATTAATCATATGTTGTTTAAAAACCATCTGAGCATAGCATTGTAAGATATTGACACTGAAGTTATTCACAAACAGACAGAAAAGGACACTTTATGTGTTTAATTCATATTTCCTTTCTCCTCTGCTCTATATTTTGTCATTTTTAAGAAATCAACGTATTCTGAAAATATGCTTTAGCTTAAAATAATTATTACATCTTGTAAACGGTGTATTAAACCACTTTGCATCTTCAGTTCTCTTGGAAGCTATGAACAAGGAAAAGTGGGTTTTGGAGGGATCCTTTCATTTTATCCTCAGCCTATGATGGGTACGACCCAGCCATATACATATTATTTTTATTTAACCATCACACAGACAGTATCCTTTGGTTTTCAATTAACTTTGATATTCTTATTTTTAGGAGCTTTCCAATTGTGTAATCACTATCTTCAGTATTTGTGGATATTCATGTATGATGTAGGGTGACCAGTCATTCTGATTTGCTTGGGATTGAGAAATCTGAGATGTGAGAGTTGAAGTTCTAAAACAGTAAAAATTAGGGATACTGACTAAAGTGGCTAATATAAGCACAGCTAGTATCTATTTAAGGAAGACCTAAATTTAAGGTATTATGCTAAACACATAACTCTTGTCCTTTCATTTAACCTTCATGCTAAATTTTATTGCTATTTTGGAAACGAGGAACCTGAGACTTAGTTAATATAACATACAGGTTAGCTAAAACATGTACATTCATATACGTTCTTTAAGTTAGTTTTAGTATATCTCAGGCTCCTATTACAATATGACATATACATTACCATTTTCTGTTAAGCTTGATGGGCAAGTGAATAAAAAAGTAAATTTTAAAGAGAATTACTTCACCTTATAGTAGGATCATCCATTAAAACAATTCACCTTTACTCCAGTGGAGTTGACTGGTCTTGTAATATTCAGGTTAACAGAGATGAAGTCAACCACTGTTGGTAAGTAATTTGAGTCTAATTCATCTTTTCGTAGAAGAGTCGGAACTTATGCTAACATTCACTTGATTGTCAGACAGACAAAACCTAAATTGTACATTGAACTTCTTTGTTATGCTCCTCCTCCTCCTTCTCTTCCTCTTCCTCTCCCTCTCTTCCTTTCCTTTCTTCTCCTCCTCGTTCTCCTCGTTCTCCTTCTCTTTCTTCTTCCTCTTCTTTTTGAGGATTACAAAAAAGAGATAATTTAAAGGGGGCAAGGAGAACAGGGAAGATTCAGAAGGGCATGAAAGAGGAGTGGAAGTCTAGAGAGGAAAATGACAGCTGCATGAGCTGGAGTGAGTGGGAGGGAACGACAAGTTCTCCTCCAGTTTTCACAGGCCCAGTGCTGGGAACACCAGTATGCTGTGGGCAATTGCCTTTTCCACTCCATCCTCCCTTAAGACCTAGCACTATCTGATGCTGGAGCTTGATTGCTAAAGATATTATGACTATGGGGTTACATGTTAATCCCAGTTAAATACTTAATTGGGTAGTAGAGTTGATAGGGAAAATTTCAAAATTCCTTATAGGGGATGGAATTTTTCACCCTCAGGCTTGACTTAAACCCTAGTAGATGGGTTTTGCTCTTTGCCACAGCTTTCAGAAGGGTAAATGTAAAAGCAAAGAAATGAACCTGGGAAAACAGGCATATATTATTTGTCTTCTCTATTTTTTCCAGTCTTTTGGAAGACCAAATGCTGAAATTAAATTATAAATATTTTCCAGATCCACTGCAAAAAAAGAAACAAGTGAATGGATAAACAAAAAGTGACAAATACTAGGCTTGAAAAGTGATAAAATTTGGATACATACTATAACATAGATAAAACTGGAGAACATTATTTTAAGGAAGATAAGCCAGTCATAAACAGACAAATCCTGTATGGCTCCATTTTTATGATGTATTCATAATAGAAAATTCATAAAGATAGAAAGTAGAAGAGTGAATGCCATGGGCTGATGGAAGAGAAAATGGGAACTTACTGTGTATTGGATACTGAGTGTCAGTTGTACAAGGTAGAAAGCACTTTGGAGGTGGTTGGTGATGATCATTGCACAACAATGAGAATGCACTTAATGCCACCAAAATGTACACTTCAAATGGTTAAAATGTTAAATGCTATGTGTATTTCACCACAATTTATAAAAAGAAAGCAGAAAAGCAGCCTGAAACCTTTCAGTAGGCACCATTTCTCATACCATCAGAAGAACTCCTGTATTTTTGTCTTTATTCTGATAACAGTTTACTAAATAGTAAAGGAAGTTCCTGACTTGAAAATTCTTTGGCTTTCTCATCTGTAAGTGGGCAGGAGAAATCCTCTTATTATGCAATTGTTTCTTTTGAAGAATAGTTGGGTTTGCTCTTAAAAGCCAAATGAATAAGATTCATCTTTTGTCTTCTTATCTGCTGCCCTTTTTATGATTGAAGGAAAGAATGTCCCATCAAAGTCTCCTGTGTTCAGAGGTGGGGCTTTTGGAAGGTGAGTGGATTGTAGAGGCACTTGTGTCATGTGTGGATTAATCCATTGCTGAGTTAACATTTGAATGTTCTCTTAGGATGGAGGGCCTGGTTGAGAACATGGGTTACCAGATATGTGCCTTGGCAGGGCATGTGTTTCTCTCTGGCTCTTCCTTTTCCATGTTTCCTGGCTGCCACAGTTTAAACAACTTTCCTTTGCTATACTTTTCTACCATGGTGTTTCTGCCTTGGACCCAGCTGACCATGGACTGAACCCTCTGAAACTATGGGCTGAATAAGCCTCCTCTTTCTTAAGTTGCAAGTGTCAGATATTTTGTTACATTAGCAGGAAGGCTGAATAATTCATCCCCAATCTCCCCCCCCCAAAAAAAAACCGCAATGAGAAGTTTGATCATGAAGCCAGAATGTTGTATCAGAACAAGTGATTCAGATTTTACTGCTATACTTTTGGAAATGGAAAGTGACTACAGGGCTGGGTTGTCAAAACTACTCTGACATTCTGCAAAAGTTACCTAAAGTCAGGACATCTTTCTAAGCAGCTTCTAGTCTCTGTGAAAGAGCCTAGGAAATTTGTGATTTACCCAACACTATAAGCTCCCTTTCTTAAATCCTTTCCAACTTCTGTGCATAGCAAAGTTCTTATACCTTCATCACAATGTGATGTTTATTTGAGAAATAATCACTAAAGCAACTAGTGAAGCCACTAAATATAATTATTTAAGGGCTCTGGAGACACAAGATCTAGTTTTGAATCCTTCCTCAGCTATTCAGTGGCTATGTGTCCTTAGTCAATTTAATAAATTTCTCAAACCTTAATATTCTTATCTGTATATGAGAGATAATGATAATTTACCTTCTTAAGAAGTTGTAATGATGGTGTCAGAAATTCCTAGTGCATCTAGTTTTAGAGAAAGTGTTTAGTACATGTTAATATTTATTAGTTAAATTACTTCCAGAATAGGAAAAAGTGGGCAGGGAAGATTTTTAGCAATGGTATAGAACACTACATGAGCATTTTCTTCTTGCTGGAGGACATGTAAATAAGTAGAGCCATTATAGAAAACAGCATGCAGATGCCTCAAAAATTAAAATAGATCGGCCATGTGATACAGCAATCCCACTACTGGATATATATTCAAAGGAAATGTAATCAGTATGTCAAAGAGATATGTATGCTCCTGTTTACTGCAGCATTATTCATAATAGGCAAGATACAGAATCCATTTAAGTATCTATCAGTGGATGTATAGATAAAGAAAATATGGTATACTTACCCAATAGAACACTATTCAGTTTTTTGAAAAAAGAAATCCTGTTGTCTGTGACAACATGGATAAAGCTAGAGGACATTATGCTAAGTGAAATAAGGCAGGCACAGAAATACAAATACTGTACAATCTCACTCATAGGTGAGACCTAAAAAAAATTTACCTTAGAAGCAGAGAGTAGACTCATGGTTGCCAAGTGCCAGGAGGAGGAAATTTTTAAAAATCTTACACTTTGTATCAGTTCCAGAGTATTTTTTTGTTAATGGTCCTTAACCACATGGAATCACCCGTATGTTTATGGCTTGTCTCATCAGTTCTCTGTTTTATTCCTTTTCTCCTCATCTTTAAAAGATCCTCTTGCATTGCACTTTCTCTTTGTCTTGAAAAATGTTATCAGAGATTGCGATGAATCACAACAGTTAGACTTGAAAATTGGTCAACATAAAAATTCCAAGTATAATCCATCAGATGATGTTGGTTTTAAATTATTCATATGATATGATGAGGAACTCAAGAGCATTTGTAGTCTGATAGCTTTTCTCCAAATGACACAGAGTACATCTGAAGCAGATCGTCATAATCTTACTTGCCAGATGAGAAACCAAGGCCTAGGAACACATAAGGACTAGACCAATATTGAGCTGGAAATGCAGAATCAAACATCAAATGTTTTCACTAGGGCTCAAGACTAAGTACTAAATCCCTACCCATTCCCTTTCTTGCCTCTATTTCCTGTAGGATAAATGGCTTTATTTTTAAAGGAAGTGCAGAGGTGAGAGGAAAGCATACTATATAAAGGCATGAAGTTAATTCAGATGCTAAAAGTGTGAAGCTCAACTATAGTAATAATAATAGAAAGCAAAAACGTGAACTGAAGCCAGTGCCTAATCTTTCCTTCCTAACTTGGTATGCAAGGCCCTTCAGGATTCAGCCAAGCCTACTTTGCCAGCCTCTGCTTGCCCTCAGCTCCTTCAGTACAAAAATAAATCCTAAGCAACATCATTACCAACTCTCCAAACTCCCAGTATTTCCACCACTGACTCCACCACCCTTCACTTCCTGCCTTAAGTCCTTGGCCTGAGCATCAGAGCCTAGGCAATCATCTCAGGCTACCTCAACTCCTCTTTGGATTACGTTTCCCACTTCTGTGTTTCCAGAGTACTTCTGCATGTAACAGTCATAGTATCTCACACTGTATTAACCTTACCTGCTCTTTTATCTCCCTTACTCAGCAGACCCTAAGCTCCTTCAGGCCACTGAAGCTTTAAAGCCCAATCCATAGTAGGTCTTAAGTGAATCAGTATTTTTCTAGTTCTCCAAGGAGAAGAACTCTACTTGATTTGTTTTCCTTTCAATAATACATAACAATTTTCCCCCTTGCCCACAGTAAATAGTCTAGCAGACTTCTATGAAATAAGTATGACTAACATATTAATAAGGAATGATAGATTAATGGACATAAAAAGATGTTTTAGCAATCATTGTTTCCACTCCCTTGGGTACCAATGTGAATTTTCTGGAAAATTTAAAAGACATCAGAAAAGAGAAGCCACAAAAGTATTCAACATTAAAAATAGACCATGTTGATCTTAAATGTGTTCATATGGTATGTTTGGTTAAGTTTTATTTCCAGGAGTTAAGAACAAAACTTCCTACTTGCTATGCCTTCATGTTGAGACATGCAAGTGGACAGAAAGTAATGCGATTCATATGTCTATGATTCATTTACCCTTCATTCTTCAAGCTGCTTAGTTGCAGTAATATACTTGATACTGACAGGGAAGTTACTTTTTTGGGCAATAACTCATATTCTAAAATTTGGGGACTTTCAGAGAAATTCCAATCCTGTCAAGTCAAAGAGGCTTGTCAGTTGCTCCCCTAACTTTTCCCAGTATAGGTTAATAATCTCAGGGGCTCAGGAGTAATAGTGTTGTAGATGAAATGAGTAAATGCCTAATTGGTTGAAATTCTCAAAGAGTCAGTGATCAACCCCAAAATTTTGAAGCCATTTCCAATTTACTGTATAGGTATGATTAACTTCAAATTATTGACACAATCTGTGAGGTATAATAATGGAATTTTAATGAGGATTGCATTGAATCTGTACAACAGATAGATAATAAGAAAGGGAAAGAAATTGCTTAAAGGAGGGAACAACTGGGATGAGGGAAAGAAGAAAAAAAAGCAGTAAGGCAATATATATATACATATGGATCCATATATATATATATATATATGGATCGGTGGCATAACTGTACTGCTGGTGTCTGATGGCTTGTTGAGCAGAACAGTTAATGATTAAAAGGTTTTTTTTTTATATTTTGACCAATTTTGCATGCTTATATATGGTAATCTGAGCAACTTATGTGATGACAACAACTTCCAGTTTAACAACCATTAGTGAATTCCTACAATCCTGTCTAGTGAAACTGTGTAATGTTTCTAATGTTCTTTTAAATTATTATTTTCTCATTCCCTTTAATGGTTTGATCTTCTATTCTTACATCTGGTAACCTGAGCAACTTTGTTGAAGATAACAATATATAATACACTAATCACTTAAGCCCTATCATTTGGTTTGAAACCCCATATCATTTTTAATGTCCTTGCTTTGTTTTGTTTGTATCTTGCTATTGTTCCTTTTTTGTACTTTTTCTTTCAAATAAAAATTAAAAAAATTATTGACATGTGGCTAGAATGTACAAAAATGGTCAAAAACATTTGAAAAGAAAAATAAAACAGTGGCCATTTAGAAAAGTCCTAAGAATGGATCTATTCAAATGATTAAGTGCATTATTATCTATGTGAAAAGCCCATGCTGAAACTCCTTTTTCACCTTCATTTTTTTATTCTGATACACATAACATAAAATTTACCACCTTAGTCATTTTTAAATGTATAGCTCCACGATATCAAGTACAGCCACTACCACTATTCATTTACACAACTTTTCAATGCTAAATTTTTAATGCCCCAAAATGACCAGGTATAAGGCAGGGTTTTTTGTTTGTTTGTTTGTTTGTTTCTCTGAATGATACAATTCAAAAATGCTGAAAACATTAGACATGAAAGCATACATCTATAATCTCAGCACTCTGAGAGGCTGAGCAAGAAAGATCACCTAGCCTGGGCAAATTGGTGACAATTTGTCTCAAAATTAAAAATAAATAAGGGGGGGTACCTGGGGAAGCAGGTCAGTGTGAAAGCCCTGGGTTCAATCCCTAGTACCACCACCGAACAAAAAAAAATGCTAAAATTAAATCGTCAAGTGAGAGCATCAATAAGAAGTCAGATTACTAGTTATGACTGAAACAAAACAAAACAAACCAAAACCAGATACAAGAATCTAGTGTAAGGCTGATACCTCAAAATGAATGTGATTTCCACAATTGTGGTCTGACTCACGGAGCTGATACAGGAAGGAACAACAGACACCAGACTTATGTTAAGAAGGTATCTTAATCTGTGTGGGCTGCTATAACAACAGACCTGAGACTGAGTAATTTATTTAACAAAAGACATTTATATCTTACAGTTCTGGAGGCTAGGAAGTCCAAGATCTAGTCACCATAGGTTTTCTGTCTGGTGAGGACCCAATCATTGTTCCTAAAATGGAGCCTTAAAAGCTGTGTTCTGTAAAGAGGACAAACACTGTGTCTTCACTTGGCAGCAGGTATGGAAGGTCTAGTTTACCCCCCTCTGGCCCTTTTATAAGATTTCCAATGCAACTCATAAGTGTGGGCCCCTCATGACTTATTGACTTCCTACATCTTGATATTATCACCTTGTGGTTTAAATTACAATATATAAGTTCTGGAAGAGATACAAGTATGCAAACCACAGCAGGAGAGATAGCCTGAAGTTCATAATACAGTACTGTAGTGAGCCAAAAGAAAATCAATGCATTGTGATGAATCCAAATTATAAGATGAGATCTCTTGAAATCTAAGAATCCATCTTATTCCTGAATCATCCAATTCCTGTCCCACAGTGCATTGACATCAACTTGAACACTTCTGGATTTCACAAATCTGTACTTCAGCTGGCCATTGAACAGATGAAAATGACTGTGAGAATTTCTCCTCATATTGTATCAATATTTTCTCCAAGTTTCTTCCATCTGTGTTTCCTTTGGGAGAAAATTTATTCACAATAAGTTGAATTATTTGTTCCCACATCTCCCTGTAGGCCCATCTCGAATCCTTCTACTTTCCCTCATATGATATAGGCTCGAGTCCTTCTACTTTCTAGGTTGTTTTCCTCTGAAAAATCCTTCAGTACTTCTTTTGGTCATTCCATCCTTTAAATATGTTCATTAGATTCAATGCATGAATTTGAAAAATTCATGATGGAGCTGTATTATCTTTAAGTGAACAGTGGACAAGGTTTCTTTTTTTTCATAAGCTCTCTACAAGTCAATATATGTGTATATGTATGTATACATGTATTTTTCCTGTGCTTATAACATCTAAGTGACATGTTTGTAATGAATTTGTTTACTGGAAATTTTCCTCCTATTATTTTCAAATTCTTTTGGACTGTTGAGTGGAAGATCCTGCCTCAGACCACGTTTAAATCATAACATCAAATGTAGGCATAGATTTCAAGGATAAATAAACCACAAATTAAGGTAAAAAAAGAAAGGGACTCTACATCATTCAAAAGCAAAATGAAGTGTCATTGTTTCAGGTGAGTGTAGGTGGTCATTGACAGAAAATTCAAGGTAGGATTAGTGAAGAGGGGAAAAGCCTTATTCATTTATTTTTTCCACACAACTAGGTTGGGTAGAAATAAGGTATATCTCAACCTTGGGCCTATATACACACACAGAATCAATCAAGAAGAAAATGTAGGGCTGCATCAGTATGTTGTGATTTTTATGGTTATTTATTGAGCTTCATTCATCTATGCAGTGGAGAACAGCCCATAGGCTCCATGGGAAAAGTTTGCATGACATAAACCTTAGCAGAAAACAGATGGTCATCTGATCTTAATAACTGTGTTTAAAGCGAGCTGAACTGCTATTAGTGATACCATCAACAATGCTTTATTTGGGAAGCATGGTGAAGGAACTTTCACCCCTATGGAATATTTTTTTCTTTCAATATTTGTGATTTTCTTTACAACACTGAAAACAGCTGCATACAAATCAAACCTTTCAGTTCATTATCTCCAAAGCTCATAAATGCAATACTAAGTAATTGAATGTTAGAAAGAAAAATGCAACTGGCTAAATTGTTTAGAGATATACTATTTGCCATATCTGAATGATTATGCAAAGGGTTGGTTCACAGGCACCTAGTAGGCCAAAATAGAGATCTAAATCCAGTCACTGTGATTGTTAAGAACCTATGTGGTTCCTTACTATGGTACAGTCCAGATTCTTTAAGGAAACAGCCTGTCATGCCAGCCTCATCTACTGGTCCCATCACTCAGTGAACTTTACAATCTAACAATACAAACTGTGCACTGATTTTTTAAAAGGACACTTAATGACCTTTTGTGTTTCTAAACATGCCTTAGATCATCTTGTTCTAATTTTTCTGCCTGACAAATTTCCAATTTTCCCATCCATCTTTTGAGACCATGTTCAAATATATACTCCTTTGGAGAAGTCTTCACTAACTCCTTTGTACCAAATCATTTGTTTCCTCCTCTGTACCCTTCTGCTACACTTACGAGAGCCACTTTTACAATTGTGTTATCATTCTCTTTTATTGGACTATGAGTAGTAAGCATGCCATTTTAAGCTTTGAATTCCTTGTACCTTGAATAGTGACTGACTCATAACATGTGTACCATTATAGTTGAATTAATTAATTCCAATTCAATGACAAGATTTTTATCCTAACAATTTTGAGTTCTTTTTCAGTAATTCACTCAAACTATATAGATGATAGAATAGGTTTCAATCCAATATTGATTGAATTGCATAAATTTAACTAATGTGTTCAATCAATTTGAATTCATTGACTGCATATTTTGCATTTCATGTTTTTATGCAACTGCATAAAAGATACATTTTATAGTACTTGAATTATTATTCATAAAATATATTTCAGTACATGTGTACCCATAAAACATGGCTTATGTGATGCCTGAACTCTCTTTAGGAATTTTCTAAATCTCTCTAGAATGCATGATACTAAAAAAAAAGACAAATGTTAACTACATACTAACCTTCATAGAAGATATGTTCATAGCATGAAAAGCTATAAAAGGATTATGAAATGGCTTATTCATCTATTCCATTCTAAGCATTCAAGAATTTTCATGTCACTTTTGCTTTACATATTTGGTAAGAAAATTGTTTCCCATGTTATTGTTTGTTCTCTGTGTGTATGTAATAGCAACTTTAAATATGTGCATATTTATGTATCTATACTGTATATTTTATGTTCATATGTGTATTTATCTATGAAAATATAGGGATGCACATTTGCCTACATATATATACATATAAGTATGCATTTACATTTCGTGAAACAGGAACAAAACCCAAAAGAGAAAATGACTTTATACCCCAACCTCACCCACAACCTCTCAAAACATTCTAATATTTTTCACTTCTTCACCAGAATCTTCAGTAGAAAATGGACAGTGTGGCATGAAGGTTGATACAGGAATAGTTTCACCAGGCTTAAGGGTATGAGATAATGAAACTGGCTCCTGGGATAAGCATATTTATTGGGTTTGTTATGTATCAAATGTAACAAAAGTAGAGGATCTGAAGAACACCCTGTGTGGTTCTTTTCACACCCTTTGATCACACAATTCCTCTTTAATTCAGATGCAGTAGAGCTTAAGTGGCTTCATTGATGTGTTAAGTGTGGAATGATTTTTGTATAAAATAAAAAAGGCTCCATTATGTGTCCAGAGAAGCCTGTGTGTGCTTGTTTATTGAGACAGGAAGTCGGTTTCCCACACAGAACAACAGTTCTGCGATGCTGCAGCATTGTGTCTGAAAAAGGAGTAAAGGAAACTTAATTTTCTACCTGGCAGAAATCGGCTTCTGGAGGAAGGGGCAGACAATGCGATTGGACTTCAGCTGAATAAGAGGACTTGATTGATTCTCAGAAAATGTGCCATGGATAGGGAGCTTGCCTGGAATACTTTTGTTAGGAAAAAAGCACATTTTATAAGTAAGGGCTTGGTTTTTGGATCTTACTTAAAATGAAGCTTCTCAGTGAGCACTTACCACCTCCTCCAAAGAGACGATTTTTTTGGAATTTTCTCTCTGAGATATTATCTCTATGTTATTGTTCTTGTGATTTGTTTTTCCCTTAAATTGGCTACCATTTGCCTTTTTTTCACTAGCATGAATATTTCTGATACTTTCCAATGTGAAGTTTATAAATCCATCCATAGTTTAGAAGTGGATATAGTCCCTATCTGCTAAGAATAGATGTTAATCTTGCTGTAATCTAATGGAAGGAACCCTATGCTGAAGCACAAGATAAAATTAATCTCATTCTCATACTCCAAAACCAGCCTCTTTTCCTCTGTATTATGCTGACTTAAATTATATGAGGTAGAAAGATTTGTGCCATCTTCCCCAAGGCTCTTGTAATTCCCTTGCCTACCCTCCTGGTTACTGCCCTCTTCCTCATCCTCATTATGAACTGCCTAAAGGCTATGTTTCTGAGCTGGGAATTCTAAGAGAACCCATATTACATAGTTATTCCATTCAATGATTTTATAATATAAAACAGACAAAAGTAAAGTAGACCTAGAAGAATGTATGGAAAATAAAATGAGTTTAGGGAACTTTTCCATGGGTAATGTTTATGTTACATTTTGGAATAAGTGAATTTTCAGGATGAAGAGCTTTGGAAAGGATAGTCACAACAGGTTTGGATCCAAGAAAACTATCATTAGGCTGTGGACAATGTGATAGTGGTAGGGGGAGAATGGAGATAGGATTAGAATTGATATTTAATTGAAGCTTAATGAGAAGTGGCTGGTATAGACATAATCGTATTCCCTTAGTTGACCATCTTAGTTGTATCCTTTTCTGCTCATATGTCCAGATATTTTTCCAACCTACTATCAATACAATTTGTATTTCATCTTACCATTAGATGTGGGTGGATTTTTCCTTGGAATTGATGTCATAATATCCTTTTGATCATTACACATCTGTTTATAAAATAATTTCAGAGTGAAGGAATTCTAGGGGGTAAGCTTTGGACCAGAATTAAGAATATTCTTTAAAAAGGTCCCAGGTTAATAGTGGCAACTGTCAAGTTTCTTCCCCTTGGTATGGAGAATGAATTTCTCATCCCTGACCACTTTATTAGCCTACTCTACTTTACTACAATTCGTAACAGCTTTGCCCTAACTATAATCCTACATATTTAATACTCCTCCAAACACTTTTCATATACCTGTCATACACATCGCATGGAGATTCTTCTTTAGCCTCCTCCATCTATTTCTAAAATGTTTTGTATGTAACTATTGCTACTAATGACAGTAATAATAGGCTCTGAACAAGTCATATGACTTCAGTCTCTTGTCAGACATCATTCCTTTTAAGGAGATTTTGCTGTTTATAAACTGAACTGTCTTATCTCAATACAAGATAGTTTCTGAATATAAAATGATACTGAAATTTTATTACCCATATTGTGAATAATTTAGTAAAAAGATAGTCAAGGCAGGAATCTATGAACCAACCCTCAGGTCTAATTGACTGCTTAATCTCTCTGTTCTTTAGTCTTTTGGTCCTTTAGTTTCTCCAAGAGAAATTGTCCTTCTTTCCTTCATATTTTCCTTTTTTCCTTCTTTCCTCCCTTCCTTCTTTACTTTTTTCCTTTCTGCTTTTCTGCCTTTCCCTCCCTTCCTTGCTTGCTTTATTCCTTTCTCCTGATCTTTCTTTTTTCCTTTCAATAAATGGCATTTTGATATACTGTTTTAAGCTCAGGAAAACTAAGAAAATCACAGAAGCAGAAAAGTCTTTTGACCTTCTGTCTTAAAGATTTTCCTATGACAGGTGTCTATTCCTATGTCAAGAAGGAAAGAATATTACATAGGTCAAGAAGATTCTGAACAAACAAGTCTAAGTTCCTCACAATTTATTGCCATTAATTCATACCTCTGGTTTCTTTTACCATGCTTCCAAAAATGTAACACTATGTCCAATTTTGTCAAACCTAAGCATATTTTATCCTATTTATAATAACTGCAAAAAGTAAAATAAAATACCTAGAAATAAATTTAACCAAAAAATTGATAGATCTCTACAATGCAAACTATAAAACACTATTGAAAGAAATTGAAGAGGATACAAAAAATGGAAACACATCCTATGAGCATAAATTAGGAAAATCAACATTGTTTAAATACTCACACTACTCAAAGTGATTTATATGAAATTTATATAAAATTCCTATCAAAATACAAATGACATTGTTCATAGAAATATAAGAAGCAGTCCTAAAATTTATATGGAACCACACACACACGCATACTGCTAAGAGCCAAATCATTCTAAATAAAAAGAACAAATCAAGAGGCATTATACTTCCTGGCTTAAAAAAATATATTACATAGCTGTAGTAATCAACAACAGTACTGTATTACCACAAAACCGCTATAGAATAATGGAACAAAATATAAATCCTAGAAATAAACTTGCACATATATAATTAACTGATTTTCAACAAAAATAGTAAGAACACAAATTGGAGAAAGAAGTCTTTTCAATAAATGGTGCTGTAACAACTGAGTATCCACATAAAGAAGAATTAAAGCAAACCCTTATCCCTCCCTATTTACAGAAATCAACCCAAAATGGATTAAAATCTTAAATGTAGGACTTAAAACTATGGAACTGCTGGAAAAAAAGCATAGGTTAACTACTTCATGACATCAGAATGGGCAAGAGTTTTTTGGACAAGAGCATCAAAGATGAAATAAAAACAAAATTTGACAAATGATATTATATTAAACAAAAAGCCTCTGTGCAGCAAAGGAAATAATTATAAAAGTGAAGAGACAACTTACAGAGTAAGAGAAAATGTTTGTAAACTATATATGAGAGAAGAGGTTAACATTCAGAATATTTGAGGCATTCCCATAGCTCAAGAGCAAAGCATAAAAAGCATGTAATCTGTTTAAAAATGGGCAGTAGTCCTAAATCGACGTTTCTTAAATGATATATAAAAATGATCAACAGGTATATGAAAAATGCTTCAACACTAATCATCAGATAACTTCAAACCAAAACCAAAATAAAATGTTATCTTATTCCAATTAGAATGATTATTATCAAAAAGACAAAAAATAACAAGCTCTGGCAAGAGTATGAAGGAAAAGGAGACCTTACACATTGCTGGTGGGGATTGAATTAGTATAGCCATTATGGAAAAATATGGAGATATATCAAAAAAATTAAAAATAGAACTAATGCAGGAGTCTCACTCTTAGATATATATGTATACATATATGCAAAGGAAATGAAATCAATATACTGAAGAAACATTGGCATTCCCATGGTTGCTGCAGCACTATTCACAATAGTAAAATAGGAAACAGCTGAAATGTTTATCAACTGAAGAATAGATTAAGAAAATGTGCTACACATATATAATAAATACTATTCAACCATAAAAAGAATGAAATCTTGCCATTTATGACAATATGAATGGAACTAGAGATCTTTACCTTACATGAAATCAGTTAAACAGGGAAAGAAAAGTACAGCATAATCTCACACATATGTGTATTATGAGCCCCCACAATGTATGTAACCCCCCTAGTATGAATATAATCATTATATACTACAAATATATATAATAAAAAATTTTACACTTACAATTTAAAAAGTTGTAAATTAATAAGTAAACATGAGGAAAAAAAGTTGATTTCATAGAAATTGAGAAGAGAACATTGGTTACCAGAACCTGGGGAGTATAGCGAGAGAGCAATGAGAAAAGACAGATAGGTTTAACTTAATTTAAATATTACACAATGACACTGCATGGTAACTTACTAATACATATGATTTTTAGGCTTGTATGTATCAATTAAAAACAAATTTAAACAAAACAGTTTCTTTGGGTTTTCATTTCTGAAGCCTCCTGTGCCACATATAATTTTGTGAAATAAATTTTTATTGTTTTGTTTTTGCTATAGGCCTGTTAGCCATATACTTTATGATGGAGGAGGAAATATATTACTTTTTCTTCTCTGCATTGCCTTCCTTCCTACCATCCTCTCTGCATTCATTCACTAATGAGTTCAGCATCTGTGTGTGCTTTTTGGAGGTGGGGGCAACTTAAAGGTGGATCATTAGTGGTATGACCTGGAAAGATATATCTCCCTCCTTAACACTTTCCTTCTCTCTGCTTCCTGCCTGCTACAGTGTGACAAGCTTTCCTCAGCTATTCCCTACTGTGATGCCACTCTCCCTTGGACCCAAATGACTGTGGACTAAACTGTGAGCCAAAATAAACTGCTTTTTCTTATTTTGTGTGTTTTGGGTATTTTCTCCCAGTAAAAAGAGTGTGGCTAAAATGATTTTGGTACCAGGAGTGGGGTAGTTGCCAGGACTGTATCTAATCCTGTGGTTTAAATACCTTTGGAAGTAGTTCATGGGAGGAGTTCAGAAAGATTTGGAGATGTTGGGTAGAGAAACTAGAATGTTGTATGCTGAGCTTCATGGGAGGTTCTAGTCAGAGGTCAAAAGACCAAAATTTTGATTGAAATGTGGATGGTAAAGGCCAAGATCAGGAGGTTTTAGTTGGTAATAAGAATCTATCAATAGTTGGATAAGGTCATGTGTATTATGCTCTGACACAAAATTTGTCTATATTTTGCCCATGTTCTGAGGTGTTGCAGGAGACTGAGATTAAGGGTAATAGGTACACTAATTAATCTGCTAAAGAAAAGTTTAGGTCATAAACAATCAGGTATAGTATGACTACTGCTTACTGCTTTTATTGAGATCTACAATGAGAATCAAGAACAAGTGTCAAAAGGTGCACAGCTTCAACAGAAAGGAAGTGCCATCCAAGTTGGGGCCTTGGAGAACATAGTTGCTGAATAGATTAATATTAAAAGGAAACCAAATATGTTACATAAGGAAAATAGGAAAGTTGCTTTGTGGACATCTCAGGAAGCAGCAAGACCTCCACACTCCAACAGGCTCTAAGGTGCAAAACATAAAGCTTTGATATGAGAGGAGAGAACCTGCTGGACAAGGGTTTACTAGAGAATTCGTTCTAGGATTTGGTTCACAGCTCCCACTCATCTAGAAATTCAGAGGTTTCTGTAACCTTGATTCAATAAATGCATATATTAGTTAAGCAGTTGGCAGACCTTGGTGTCATCCACCTTGGTATTGCCTTAACAAGAATGCACAATTCAAGAATTGTGGGATCCAGGAGGCTTCCACTCAGATTTCAAAAGAAAGCCTGGGAAGCCAGGCAGTGTGCCCTTGAGAGGGAAATTTATAATACTGATGGAAGCAGAAAGTGTAGTGGAGGCCCCAGGAAGATGGACAAGCCAGGAACATGAAACATCTGACGAGGAAAGCCATTGACAGTGGGCAGAGTCACCTGAAGAAAGTCCATAAGGACTGTAACTGGCAATAGCATAGGGGAAGGGCTCTGCAAGCCCTTTGGAGTTAAAGTCTTGCCACAACTTTCTCCAGGTTCTGGGTAGGAAATGATATGATTTAGTGTTTGCCCTGCTGGTTTTTGTTTTGTTTTTGTCCCTTTCCCTTCTGTACCTCTTGTCTTAGTTACTTTTTTCTCATTGTTGACATAAAATATTCAATACCACTTTAGGGGGAAAGATTTACTTAACTCACAGTTTGTACAGGTTTAAGACATTAATAGGCTGGCTCCAGGGCAGGGTGGCATGGCAGACAGGTATTGTAGAGAAGAAACAGTTCATGGCAGGCAAAAAGTAGAAAAAGCAAGCAAGGGACCTTAGCAGCTTTTTAACGCCCCTTTTATATTCTATCTAGGCTATTAAGATTAGGGTGGTGCCAAACCAGTCAGTGGGCTGATTTATTAATCACCCAGCCTTAATCCTAGCACTCTTAATCCTAGTATTGTACCATGAATCAATCACGCACTCTGGATTCACTAACCTCTGAAAAAGCCCCACCTGTGACCACATGAGACTTTGGAGGGACATCTAAACACAAGCCATAACACTTCTGTTTCTTCCATTTGGAATGGGAATATTTACCTCATACTGTTGTATGTTTGCAATGTTTAACTTTTTGATTTTTACAAGAGTTCACAGCTAAGTGCTTGCCATCAATGTCAGAGGAGTGTTTGGACTTAGACTTTTAAGTAATGTTAGAACTGTTAAGGTTTTGGTCACTCTTGGAGATGAACTAAATGCATTTTGCATAATGAGATGGACATGCATTTTTTGGAGGGCCAGGGGAAGAATGTTATAATTTAGATCCAGAATGCCCTCCAAAACCATCTTCCTTTCAGAGGTGGTGCTTTTGAAAGGTGATTAGATCCTGGGGTGTTATAGTTATCAGTGAATTCATCCACTGATGAGTTTAGTAACTGAGCATAGTTTTAGGATGTTGGGCCTAGTTAGAGGGAGATCACTAAGCATGTGACCTGGAAGGATATATCTCCCTCTCCAGCTTCTCCTCTCTCTCTGCTTCAATAATATGAGTAGCCTCCCTCCACTATGAACCTGTGCCATGCTGGTCTCCTTTGAGCCAGCTGACTATGGCCTAACTGTAAGCCAAAATAGCCCTTTCCTCTTTTAAATTGTGGGTGTTGGTTATTCTGTACCAGTGAAGAAGAAATGGCTAAGTCATACCTAGTAAATAGTAAATACCGAACAATAATAGTTGTCATTATTGTTATTATTATGTAAGACAGAGTAATTTGCATAATGATCACTTTCATTGTTTAAAATAATAATAGTGTCTTAAAGGGAGCAACTGTTGTTGGAGGCTAAGAAGTCAAGACCTTTCCAGAGTGGTATTAGTTTGCTCAAAAAAGGCAATTTCTGGTAGGAGATGCAGAACTCTAGCTGGATAAAGCACAGTAGAGACTGACTGATTTGTTGATTGGCCACTTTTTTCTATCTTCCCATGAGCATACCTTTCTTAGTTTTTCACTAAGTTTACCCAGTATTGTTTTCTTAATGCTAGAGACTTTTCTGAAGAAAACCAGCCAATGGCTTGAAAGTCTCACTCTTCTTATATTTATCAAAATCCTGCTCGTTCTTCATACCCCATTTGATATAGCATCTCCTTCACAAAACCTTCCTGGGTTATTCTAAAATGCCATACAGGATGCCCTTTCAGTTTCCAGGGCACTCTCAGCAACAATTGCATTGTGGTTATGTGAGAGACAGTGAGTGAATTTCTGTACCATAATGATATTAATAATTCTCATTTCTTTGTTACATTTGTCTGTGAGCTATTTGGAGGCAGGAATGATATTGTATTCATCTTTGTACTCCACTCATTATCTTAATTCTACCTGTTCCTACTACTCCATAAAACTAGACAGATAAAATGGAATCTTTTCCATTGAATGGAATTCAGTTCTGTGAAGTAAAACACAATAGGTCTATTCTAAATGTCCTTTTAAGGCCTAACTGAAGTGGACTTAAGTGTACACAAGAAGGAAGGAAGGCGCCTGGGTTCTGACTTCAGCTCAAACCTCTACCTCTACCACAAGCTTGCTCTGGAGCTCAGAATCCCTCCGTCATTGACTAGGTGGCCCTCAGTCCCTTGTAGCCTGGAACTAAGCAACATTTGGATTAATGCCTTGATGACATAGACTCTAGAGATCATGAGACAATGAGAATATTCCACTTAGCTTAATTTTACAGTGTGCTTATCAGGACCTTCAGATGGCTGGAGTTAAAATGAGAAAAGGGTGTGGAGCCCACATTTGGCTAAATGTTGTTACAAAATGCCTCAGCTAAAATACCAAATAAAATCTTTCTTTCTTTCTTTCTTTCTTTCTTTCTTTCTTTCTTTCTTTCTTTCTTTCTTTCTTTCTTTCTTTCTTTCTTTCTTTCTTTCTCTTTCTTTCTT
>NW_004955412.1:22950433-22966193 GCF_000276665.1 Chinchilla lanigera | reverse complement strand
TTTCTCTTTCTTTCTTTCTTTCTTTCTTTCTTTCTAAAGTTTATATAAATTAATCTAAAAAAATCTTTTCAGTGCAAGATAGAGTTTCTTTTCCCCCTGGTCTTGGAGGGTTTATCTGCTTTTAATCAGTATTGGCCTGATATGATTCAAAACAGCTGAGGCTAAAATTCCCTTGAAAAACAGTATCTTCAGTTGAAACTATTAGAATTACCTACGTTTTCTACTCTTTCTCCAATATAGTATGTGCTGTGAAGGGTAAATATTGGAGATTATGAGTTTTACCTTTAAAATATTTCAATGCTCTGCAGAATTATGTTGGTGTCTTAAAGTTTTGTTAACCATAATATAGCCAGTTTTTGATTATCTACAAAAAAGGAAATGAATAGTGGCACAGATAATCTGAAACAGAAAAACAATCAAAATGTTTCTTATATTTTACTTTGGAATGCTTTGTATGGCTTTTGGGGATTCGGATTTTCCTTCCCACTTATGTTGCGCTCAGGGAAAAGTTAAAATGAGTTTGCATTCCCTATGCCCACACTAAATAGCTGAGGGGGGATGTGGCCCAGCCGCATGCTGAGTAGCAGAGAGAAAGCAGCCTAAAATCTGAAGGGAAAAATTCCACTGATAATCTAGAAATGGAAAATGTTCATATGAATAATTATGTGCTGCCTGGAATATAACTTGACCTTGTAAATTAGTGAGGACAATTTTCTAGCCCACATTATTTAAAAATTGGGTTGTCTTCTTTAGAAAACTTCACTGGTACATAGTAAAAACAAATGACCTTGAATTTCTTTATTTCTCACAGGTCACTTCCTGTGGCATTATGTGAAGAAGTCAAGCCCTGTGGCTAAGGCCACAGGGAGATAGGCCTCAATCTGTGTACTCAGCTCCATCCTATCTCCTTTGCAAGGGAATGTAGGTAGATTTATAAAACTCCACCTCTCCAAGTAAACATAGGTAGATTTGTAAAATAACAGAGCATGTACCATTGTCTCACCTATTACTGGAAGTTCCCATTTTGTGGATAAGAAATGCAAGGCACAGACAGGTATATTACTAAATTAACACACAGAGCATAAGACTAATTTTGCCATCAAGGTGCAGAAGCATGGGTCTGTCAGACCCACGTTTATTCTTTAGAATATTTCTGTTGATAAATTATTAATATTAAATTTATGAATTGTATTATTTTAAATAATGAGTACATAACAGGAAAGAATCACAGAAATAAAATATTGAAATTTTAATATTTATTGAATATTTATAAAATAGGATCAAAATTTTCAGTATTGACTGGTCTTTGGTGTACAATATCTCAAAAAGAATATCAGAAATAAATTTTTATATGAACTATGATGAAAATACCAATAGCACTCTACAAAAAAAAATTTGTTTCCATTATCACACCTGAGGCAGGTTTATTCCATACTTGACATCTTAGTGGTCTTACTATTTTGGTAAAAGATTCTCACATTATACAGTGTATAGTAAACAGGAGCATAAAATAAATTGTTAAATTCTTAGTATATAATATGCATTTAGAATAGACATCAACATTTTTATATCAGCTGTGTGCTTGCTTACAAAATGTAAAAGATAACATCAGAAATAAATTCCTATATGAATTGCAGTGAAAATACCAATAGAACTCTACACAGAAATAAGCTTTTCTTCAGCCATCACATCCAAAGCAGTCTTTGCACATGATAATTGCATTTTCCATATACAAATATTGTTTACACTGATAGCACATATGTTTTGTTCTTTTTTATTGTCTTCTAAGACTCAGTTGACATCTTTTTTGTTTTCCTGTTGTTGTATTAGATCTTTGTGACACTGTGCCTGCCTGTTCACTAGTGTGCTCCACAATTTTTTTGCATAGTTCTCTGAGCAGAAACATTTTGCTTTTCCTCTGCTATAAATGACATCTTCTGAGCTACAGTTCCAACCTTCTAAGAAAATGTTTCCATATTTTGCACTTGTTATTTTCTTTGTAGACTATCAAACTATTCATACATATTTAAGATCGAGTAAAATACAACTACTGGCCAATGCATTGTGTTTCAAGTGACATCATAGTTGCTACCTAACTTATCAAAGTATCTCCACCTTCACCTGGTTGTTGAAAGTTTCCATCTCAGCCTTCTATTTTGTCCAGGTTTCCCTATCAATATTTCCATTATGGTGAAATGTTGACATCAGCAGTACCAGTTTGGTTTTCTTTGCAATATATGAGGCCAGTGTTATCTCTTTGTGAAATTCATAGATTGTACTATACAAATCTGTGTTTTGAAATTACAATGTTTCATTTAGAATGTCTGTTTTTTTCCTGTGTATAGTTCCTGCACTGGTCAACTTGCGCTCTGTCAGCAAATGTAACATAAATTGGAAACCAGTGAACCAATTGTCAAATATTATATTCTGATTAGTTTGGGAGATGGGATCAACAAGTCTGTTTACAATATCATTCAGTTTATTACTATATGAAGAAGGACCTGATGGCTAAGTTCTAGGATAAATGTCTAAATTGAAAGCATAGTAAGTCTCAACATCTACAAGAGCATAAATTTTTATGCCATATTTTGATCCATTACTCTTCCATAACTTTTTTACATTTCTGAGATCACTATGAGAACTCTGTGGTAAGTATAGCAGACCTATCTTTGAATACATTCAGTTCAGCTAGTGAGGTGTCATAATGAATACATTTTTTAATATGGCTAGTGGTACATACAGAAAGTTTTACTTGCACTTCAACCTTTGTGTATTTCACAGTATCTTGTAGTATTTTGTCTGTTACAATTTCCAACACTGAATGGCAGTACTGGCATTCTCTCCAATACATTTGACCCCTGCCAAGACCTTCACTATATTTTTGGACCTAGCTCTAATATTGGATCATTCCATTTGGGTGCATGTCATTTTACAATATTTGGATAGTCAAATATTTTCTCACATTGCTGCTTATTTTGTCATCTGAATCGAGGAGGTCTGCATTCTCTGTGTCTGTTATCAATAAATTCTTGCTCCATTTCACTGTCACAGGAACTTTGGCTTACATGGCCAGTCTCAAAGTCATCATCATCATCACCATCATCATCATCATACACCCATACCACCCTTCTGTTATGAAAGCATGCATTTTACCATAATGGAGCATCTTCATCATACGTGCATGAGTAATCTGATGATTCACTTTTCACCTCCTCTAAGATTTGAAAATCTGGTTTTTCATGTGTGATTGTTCTGAACTGGGCTACATCTACCAGAAAAATCAAAAGAAAACTTTTAAAAAATAAATTCTGGAGTGGTGTGAGTCTATTGGACCCTCTGTAATGTTTAGGTAAATATATGCAAAACCAGTTAGAGCATAAAGGTGGGTTCAGATCCCATTTTGACACTCCTTGCCATTTGTTATACCATGTGGATAAACACAGAGATTCCTGTTTTCCTCAGGGAAAGGTACTGAGACTCACGGCTGGCCACTATTACACTAAAGTACAAATTTACAGTGGAAAAGTAAGGGATGGGCCCACTGAGCCCAGTCTTATGTTCTAAGAGTTTTAAGTTCACAAAGCTAGTCAGTGAGAGATGCCAACTTCAAGCCTTATGACTGTCCTATCCCATAAGAATCAAAAACTAAGAAGTTTCATTTTTTAATTGAAATCAAATTTTAATCAGAAGTTTTAGTGTTTTGATATTTACCTGGGTTCCCCTCTATGTTATTAGAAAGTAAACTCATTAAACAAATTTGTATGAGCTCTGAATACTAGTCTACTCAGATAGATACAGAAACAGACCCATAAAAGATAGAAAAATAGGTAAATAGTGTATTCCTGATATGTTGCAAAAATTGTAATATTTGGATACAATTTCTGTCTTCATGAAGTTTTCAGAAGAAAATAGAAATCAGATGAAGTGACTAGGCTAGGCTAGAATAGAATAGAATAGAATAGAATAGAATAGAATAGAATAGAATAGAATAGAACAGAACAGAACAAGAAATTAGATGACTATAAGTAAGGCAGAATTTGACAGGTGCAATAAATGGCAGGCAAGGATCAAATCACAACAGGATAGCGAGAATAAGCAGGAAAGATGTCACAAAGGAGGTAAATAAATCAGTGAATACAAGTTAGTGGGTAATTACAATGTGATATGTATGACATTCCTACAGTTATCAAGTACACACTGTTATTGGGATGGGCCATAACAACTGGGCATAATTTTGTTAGTGGGTAATTACAAGTGATATGTAATTGTCATATGGATGTTATGAATGGTATGAATGGATGGATGGATGAGTGTATAGATGGTATGAAATTCCAGGTGATGAGAATACCTTCGAAAGGTACAGGTAAGAGAACACCAGATGTATTTAGAGAACTACACTTGGGTCTGAAAAGAGAACCCGCTCAAGAGGAGAAATGCAAGCAGGAATGAAAATAATAACAAAAAGAAGTGTGTAAATAACACAATAGTCTTGACATAGAAAATTGAGCAGAGGAACATGAATGATACAGATAAGACAAGATAAAAGGGAAGTTTGTTGAAAATATTCTCTTGCTTTTGACAATGTACATTCTTACTTTTTGATGTGTTAAAGGACAATCAGCATATCTTTCAACAATTTTAGTGCTGTAAGAAGATGAGAAAACTAGGTAAAAATAGAGAATTGATAAGCCCAACATCCCCTAAATGGTTGAGTATATCTACACACTCAGGTCTCCTGACTCCTATTTTACTGAGCTGTTACTAGATAGGCTGGCTTTGGGATACAATGTTAACACCAAGACCAAGATTCTGGGACACAGCACAGTAGTTTTCTTTGGAAGAAATTAGTGCTACTACGAGGCTGACAAAATATAACTAAAGACTTATAGATCTCCAATTTGTTCTGGAGATTTCCGTAATCATCTTAGTTAATCACATTCCTTTGGGCTGGGGATATAGCTCAGTGGCACAAGCACCTGCTTGGCAAGTGCAAGGTCCTGAGTTCGATTCCCGGTACCAAAACAAATCACATTCCTTTGCCCACACTTTTTTTTTATCATGATCCCTTCTTTTATGTTTCCTCTATCACTTCCACTGTCTTTTACTCTTTCAAACGTGGTTTCACAAATCTTATGAAAAAGTACAGAACCATAGGGTGATTTACCTTCCCATGCACCTGTCATCTCCTAAGTCTCTGTCTCTTCAGTTTCTCAGGCCTTATATATCACTGGACCCTGTTCCTTGATCCTATGAACACTTTCATACCACTATGGGCAAGACCACCATGAAACTGGCTGCAGTATCTAGGTTTCCACAATATCATGCTATTCTTCTTCCTGAACGGATCTCTGGTGTGCCACCTCCTTAGGGATCAAGGTCTTGTAGCATTTGCTAATTACCTTATAGTGAGCTGTCCCTTGAAATTGCTTTAGCCAAAGGAAATTTCTTTGCCCAAGATCATGTCCACTTTCTAGAGGTAGCTACTATCTAATGCCTATCCTCACCCTTTGCCAAGATACCAGGCAACATTGAAGGGCCATCAGGACTCCAGACTTCCTCCAGGGGTTAAGTTGACCCTCACTTGTGAATCTATCACCATTTAGCGTCCCTCTGCGTGGTTCTGCTTCATTCATTAGATCAAGAGCGTCACTCCTGAGAGCACTCCTAATGAATGTCCTTCATGGACTTCTTCACCTCAGACTCCACTTGCAAGAGAATATTTCCATTACCCTGTGCATATTGTAGATGCTATGTTGTTGTGTTAGCAACTTGTCCTGTCAAAAGGAAGAAATTTAAAAAGTTTGAAGGGGTCAGGAATCTAGGTTTTCATAGACTCTATACAGCAGAATGTATTAAGTTGGACAAATAGCCTAGTTCAGCCTTGAATGAGTAATTTATCATTCTGTGTACTGGTCTTCTTTGGTTCAAATGGATAATAAATCTATAAGATGGAGTAGTGAGGAAAAAATGAGAAGTTACATATCCATGCACAACCTCGGGCTGCTATGGGAATGCTTAGATTCTCTGGCGAAAGCTCCAAAATCTAGTCCTATAGACTAAAATTTTACATAGTCTATCTCTTTGGAGGTAGTTTTGAAAATACCCTTTGCTTCACTTTTGTGGATTGTGAAACCACAAAATTCCTCCAGAGACTCAACCACACCCCAAATCCTAGCCTAAAATCACTGAGTTTGACACACATTCACAGGAATTTGGCAAGAAGTTCACCCAACTTTTCCATCAAATTGGATCCAAATGTTGCCTAGGTTGGCTAAGAGTTCAGTCAGAAAAGAAGGAGACCCGGGCCAATCAACTGCTAAATGGTGATATTTGAAACTCAAGTGAGTTTGGTTTTGCTTTAGAACTAAGAGGAAAGTTTTGAACCATACTCTATGATATAAGCCCTTGTCCAATTTAAAACAATTTCTACTTTTTTCTCAGACTGACATTTTGTCCCACTCATATAAACAGGGCAGTATGTTTATTCCAGATGCCAAGAACAGTTTCAGGAAACTCTAGCCTTAGGTAGGTTCAGAATACAGTGGGGACACCAGTTCTCCTTGTTACTTCAACCCACCCCGGACACAACAGAATAGTGCTCGACTGGTGGCAGTTGGGATCACTGTGTTTGAGAAGTACTGTGGAAATTACTCTAGGCAGCTGGCTTTGTGGGCTTTGTGCCTTGTTCCTGGGACAGAATTCTCCCTCTTTTGTGTATAAAGTGTTGGCCTCTTGCTTCCTGAAATAGTGCCTATACATGCCATACTGGTTTAGACACAATTGTGAAATTCAGGAAGTTCTATTTTGCTGCTCCCATCATATTTTCTACTACAACTTCCTCCTTAAACAATTATCCCCCCCTCCTATTTCTCCTCCTTTCCCTTTGCTACTGTTTGGGTCTTACATGTCCCCTAACCAAAGGACTACATGTTTGGTCCCTATTGGGAGGAAGTAGAGCACTCAGGAGGTGGATCCTAGTGGAAGAAATTTAGGTCATTAGGTTGTGTTCTTGAAAATGACCTTACCCCACTCCTCTCCCTATCCCTAGTCCCTCTGTCCTTCTTTCCATCTTTTCCTCTCCCCTTTCCTGGAAACCCAAGGTGAGAACTCTGTATGATGAATGCAATAATTATGTACATAGTAGTAAAAATACAAATTAAAAAGTTAATCTATAATGAAAAGAAAGGAAAGCTTTGCTCCACCATACATTTTCTACCACTATGTTCTGCCTTGTCACGGGCCCAAAAGCAACAGAGCCAACCAACCATGGACTTAAGCTCTGAAATCATTAGCCAAAATCATCTTTCCTCCTTATAAATTGATTACCTCAGGAATTTCGTCATGACCGTGAAAGCTGAATAAGACACATTCCCTCTTTCCCCCTCCTCTTCCTCTTCTTTTTTTCCTAAGCATCTCTAACACAATCTTTACTATCTTCAGGCCTCACCCACTATTCCCCCAGAATCCACCCATACTGCAGCACCCCACCTCTAGGCTGGCCTTTCTTGAGCACTGTTTGTGCTTTGAGCTTCTCTATCTCCTTTTCTAGCCCCATACAATTATCTTTACACCTCTGACACACACCTCCGACAACCACTAAGGTTAATCTCTTATACATCCTGTCTCCTAAAGCCTTACTGGCTTGAACACACCAATACATTAAGATATGTGCACTTATGAAAAATATCCCATTCTAAAACCAGTATCAAAATATGCTTGAGCCTCATCTTTGTCTTGTACAAACCACGTAAGATTAAAGTTGTGAAGCTTCAGTTTCTTCACTTCTGAAGCACAACTAAGAAATGCTTAATTTACAGCATCTCACCTTCAATTTACCTTTAAAAGCATCTCTTGATCTTCCAAAATAAGATTAAACATTCCTCTTCTAACCCTCCATGTCATCTTGACATTCCTTTATCATACAGCTTGTCACTTTGCATCTTAATTGC
The DNA here is from genome assembly GCF_000276665.1 of Chinchilla lanigera. Taxonomy (NCBI): domain Eukaryota; kingdom Metazoa; phylum Chordata; class Mammalia; order Rodentia; family Chinchillidae; genus Chinchilla; species Chinchilla lanigera. The sequence continues at coordinate 22,958,244 of NW_004955412.1, read as the reverse complement.
CTGTTTACTTTCTGAATTGCACCAGAGATTTTGAAGGGTAAGGACTGTGGCTGAACACCTTTGAAGTCCAGTGGTAAACACAGTGTCTAACATGTAATTAGTACTCCAACTGTGCATATTGAATGAAAGGGCCAGCTCTGGGAGCATTTGTTAATAGTAGAGATTATTTCTCTCAGTTAATATATTTGTATTGGAATTGTGTCCTTTTTAGACAGTGATGAAAATGTCAGGTGCAGGAAGATGATTTGGGGTGCATCAGATAGCTCCACATAGGTGGCCTCTTGCTTTCTCCAAACATCCAGCTGGCTCTGGGCCCATGCACCTGAAGGCAGATATCTGTGATTTCATACTTCCTGCTTCATATCAGAGACATCAATTAGGCTCAGTTTTCACTTCCAAGCTGGGCTCCAATGTTCTCCAAGTCTGGAGAGAAGAAGGTGCTTCACCCTCTTTTTGACCTCCTCCACTTTAAATTCTCTTGCCTCATGTTTTTCATGGAACTTTAAATTAGATTCCCAGAGAAAAGCTTTATTCTATGGTCAGGCCAGCAGCCTTCAGAAACGTGGGCTCTGATGCTTCTCCAGACATATCAAAGTGAGGATAGAGAGTTTCTGATGAGGTGCTTGATAATTGCTATTAGAGAAGAGAAAAGGAGGCTATAAAGATATTGTATGAAATTCCAAGTTCACAAGGTAGTGTGATGTTGTGCAGAAAATCCCTACTGCTAAGGAGCCTGGTGAGAGAACAGTGAGAAAATGGATCGTTTCTGTTATGCTTTGGGGGATACAGTTTCCCATGTGTCTCACATTTTCATGTCTGGCAAGCAGCAGCACTAACTGCCTTTGTTCTGGGATATCTTTTCAAGAAAATTTCATAGTAAACAGCCTTAGGAAACTGAACTAGTCCAGAGCACAGGGTAGGCATGCTTACTGCCCACTTTACAATGTTTGGACCCCTTAAGCTCAGGGCTTCTCTCTAGGAATGTACCCCACATCGTGTAGATATTGCCGGCTCTCTTCAAGTTGCCCTATGGGAACTGGAGCTCATAGAACCAATATAAATACACTGATGCTCATATTATTCACCATAGTGTGAGTACTTAACTCTGTTGTCTCTGACGCAGAAGTTTTGTGTTCTGTTAGCATCCATGAAACTGTCAGTTTTGACTGTGACCTTGAAGTTTTAGGCTTTAATAGTTCTTGACAAAGCTCTGTCCTCTTGAACTAAGAGGCAGCCTATAAAAGAATTCTGCTGTTATAGATTTATGTGAACCCTACTTCTTGTGAAGAAAAAGAGAGAGAGAGAGAGAGTAAGAGCACATATTTATTGAATGTCCTGAATTTACTAAGCTGTGGTGGGCTAAGTTGAACCTTTCATATATTATCTCATTTAATCCTCATGGTGACCTTAAGAAGAGACATTATTCTATTATTTTTACAAATAAAGAACGCTAGCCCCAGTAAGGTGAAATGATTTCCCAAGGTCCCACACAGGGTGTGAGATTTAAACTGACACCTGTCTGTTGAAAGAGCTTCTGACTTTTATGGGGCAGCACTGGGGAAAGTCAGTCACTTCCAGGTATTGCATAGGTGACCAACCCATGAGAGCAGGAGAGGTGATGATGAGTCTAGAATAATTTCTCTTACCACTCTACTATCTTCTTCATCATTTTGCCTAGCTCTTTCCTTGGATATGGTGTCACATTCCTACCTTAATGGATACATTTTATCTTCTTAAAGTCCACTCTACTCTTTTGCTTTCCCTTTTCTATCAACTTAACCCCAAACCACTGTCATTCCTATTACATAACCTTGGTTTACTTGGCCCTGGCTGTTGCTCTAGTTTTTTCCCCCCTACCTGGAGGGAAGGAAGTGAAGCCCTTTCTGATACTATGACAGAATCAGGAACACTCTCCAGACTTTATAGTTCTAAAGAATCTTGTTTGGCTTTCAGATATGACTGAAGTGTTTTGCACCTGGTGCATAACTCACCATGTGCTCAAAGACTACTTAGAAGACTCTCATGCATTCTCTTTCCACATCTGCCCACAGCTGCTGTCATCTGGTGCTCTGTGCCTATGAGGGTTGTTTAAAGTTGTGCTTCAAGCAATCACAAAAAACACTTACTTGCAAACAATCTAAATGCAACATAAGTTGACCTTGCCTTGTAGGACATAAGTCATGGAATGGTCTCTGTTTTATGTAATGCTTGTTTGTTTTCCAATTAAGAGGGTCTATAGTTCTCAAGTTATTTTCCTTGGACTCCTACGACAACAACTTCACATTTCAACTTTAATTTATGTCAGCAGAAACAATCCCTTCCTCATTAATTCAATGAATCATCTAACTATCAGTAGTATTTTCACTGTATTTCTATGTCTAACAATACTAATCATAATAACTACTGTCCTAATGACTCTGCCATTCTTCCTAGAGCTCTCAGCTCTTGCTGTAACCACCACAGGCTTTACTGTAGCATTAGAACTCAACCCAGTAACACATCATTTCAACTATGAATCCTCCACATATATATTTACACTTTCCAACACTTTAGGTTTTTTCCCAGTAAGCTCCAACTGCATTAGGCAGATATGAGGATGACAAAGATAGAAGGAGAGATGCCCTTTCCCTTAAGACAGAGTTTGCCATCTTCCATTCCCACAACATTAGTCACGTAGTCCAAGCATAGACCAGTTAGCAACAGTAATCAGCACAGCCTAGACTCACTGTAAGCAGATTTTGAAACATAAAGCAAAATGGGGCTGGGGATTTAGCTCGGTGGCAAAGGGCCTGCCTGGTAAGCGTGAGGTCGTGAGTTCGATTTGAGTTCGATTCCTGGTACCAGAAAAAAACAAAAACAAACAAACAAAAAAATATAAATGAAAGTATCCTTTTGGGGCTTGTAACCAAGGTAGAAAGATAGTAGTAAATGAAAAAGAAATAACCTGTACCAGACAGTAGGTGAAAAGACACATCTGAGCAGTGCAGACAACAATGTGCTGCAGAAGTCAGGAAAAAAAGTACCATGAGTCTCCCAGTTACCATGACTCTAAACTGTGGAGTTATCTTCCAATGCCATACCTACTTCGCTCCCACACAGACTCCTTCAAAACACCTCTTGCATCTTCCTCTTTCTCCTTTTCATGCCTAATGTCATCACCTTACTTTAAATTTTTATCAATTTATATTTAAATTTTAAAACTCTTCACTTGTTCCTTGCCAAGTGCCTCGTCCCACACAAACTCATGAGGAATACAAATTAAACTTCCAAAAGCACCACTCTGATACTTTTTCTTCTCTATTCATACACTTTCCTGGATGCTGATTTCCAATAAAAAGGAAGTCAAAGCTTGAGGATTGGCATGAAAGAAAAACTCAGGTTTGAAGTGATCTGGGCTTAATTCTGTGATGGTAATTATTGGAAAAATGAAAGGTCAAGCAAGACTCGAAGCTTAGAATATAGGGGGGAAGAGAAGAACTATGAACTAAGAACTATGGTCTCAAACCTGGAAGACTGGCCAAGAGCCCGTGTGGAAGAAGATATGGTGAGGTGAAGAGATTCAGGGCAGTAGTACTGTAATAGTATCCACCACTTAGGATTGACCTGCTGGGACATAGGAAGTGCTGAATAGATATTTATTGAACATGTGAGTGAAAGAATGAATGGAAAAGCTTCTCATTTGCATTGTGTCTATCATTTCATTTTGTGTTCACAGAGGCTCTGGCTAGTAGATCTTATGGTCTCTGTTTTACTGGTGTCTAATCTGAGAGTCAGAGAGAGTGCATCGTTCTCTCAGCATCCCACAGAGCATGAGTAGCACAGCCAGAATGTGCAGACAGGTCAGCCTGATGTCACAATTTATCTGTCATATTTTCTGCTGGTAACACCCAGTAGTGCAGTACATAAAGAAATGGAGCTAGTAAGACAGATCATAACTAGAGAAACAGCTGTGGGACTCTGTTTTGGAAGGTGGTGACTTCATGACTGAGGTCACAGCCATGAATGAGAAGCTGGAGGATTGTTCTACCAGACAAACGTAGGTGTCCCTGACCTCAGCTATGGGCAATACCAACACTTTAGAGATAGGTAGAAGAACAAGAACCATTATGGAGAAAAGAAGAAGAGAACAAACAGAAGAAGAGTATGGAACTAACAGAGAAAGGATATTTGTCAGTGAATATGGTTATCAACCTCTGAAGCTGTAGAAACATCCTTGAAAGGAACATGTAGACAATGGAGTTTAAGTGGAAGGAAATAGCCTGGTTTAGAACCATGCTTCTGTTTTAACCTTGAACAGGGAGGCAAGAAGCAGGGCCTGGCTGATTCTCAGATAATGAAGACAGATCAACAAGAAAAGAATATAACCAATTTAATTAACAATATTTTACATGGCACCAAGCTTTTAGAAATAAAAATTTAAGGATTCAGAAAAAACTACATTTTTTAATGCAAGTTTGATGAAAGAAGTGGATAGTTGTAGAGAAATATGATTGGACAAAAAGGGCTAGAATGTCATGGTAATAAATGACAGCAGGAGGTAGAGGGACTCAGGATATTTGTTCAGGCTCTTCTTGGCATTTGGGTGTAGGTCTTTTTCATTAGGTTACTAGACCAGGATACCTGTTGTGTGAGGATTTTATGACCTACTTTCAGGGAGGGTGGGCCCAAGAATTCTTTATGTCAATTCTTATACACAAAGCAGGAGGTCACAGTGGCCTTCTTATTCCTGAGACCCTGTAAATCTCCTTCAGTTCAAAGTACTTTGGGGTACTGTTTTCTTAGTCCTGATCAGCAAGTTCATTGATCTACCTGTAATTTATTTTCTTTCCTTATCAAATGGTGGTGTTACCCATTAGGCAGGACTAAATGTGATAACGGAGGGAAGGGACCTTATAAGAAGTAAAGGACTGGCATGCAGGAGGTAATAGCTAATGTAACAAGGTCCAAGGTAATAGTTTCTTCAATTATCATGTACTAATTTATTTAATCAACATAACCACCCGGTGAGGTGGGTTATGTTTTAGTTAGCATGAATGCAGATGAGAAGACACAGGCTCAGAGAATTTAAATAACTTGGGTAAGGTCACACAGCTTTTGGGTAGAACAGTTGGGTTTTTAAACCAAGCAGTTCTGCTCCCAGATGCTATGTCCTTCACCACCACACTGTGCTAAATTTTGCTCAACTAATGATCCACAAATATTATTTCTTTGCCTGTTGAGAACAAGATAAGTGGGCTACATTATTTTCTTCAAGTAGGTAGATACATATTTAAACCATGGATCAACAAAAAGCCCAATCTGACTTACCACATATTTCTGAATGGAGTGAAAGCTAAAAATGGTATTTATATTTTCTATGGTTGACAAAATTTAAAATATAATATTTTGAGACATGTGGAAATTATATGAAACTCAAATTTAGGGTCCATGTATGACACTGTCTTGGAACACAAACACTTCCATTCTACCGTGTTTATGCCATTTTTGCCTGATAAGGGCAAAGCTTAGTACCTGTGAGAAGGACCACAAAGCCTGATATATTTATTATGCAGCCTTTACAGGAAAAAAATTGCTGACCTCTGATATAAGAAAAAAAAGTCTTTTGCAAAGGGAAAAGAAGGGACCTAAGGGATTGAATTTCTCAGGAAATTCTTTGCTCCTCCTGCAACCCCTTCTTTGAAATTTTCCCTAGCTGTATGCACACCTGCCTTTCATTACAGGGTGGTTGTGGCAAAGAAAGTGATCACTGAGGAGAAGCTGTGCTATTTCTTGGGTGGAGGAGCAGGAAGGTGTGCCAGCTGGAGCTGGGGTGAAGGTGAGGCTTCGGTAGGCATCCTGTATCACAGCCAGCTGAGTATATTGCCTTTCTCACCTATAAGCTGTGACTTAATAAGCAAAAGAAATGCAGGAGCTTAGTAGTCAGTGGAGGAGACACAATAGCCAACTTGGCAAGTGTCTTCTTTCCGGGCTAGTCTGCCATCAGCAAAACACCTGCTCAAGCTCTTCTGTGCATCCACTCCAGCCATTTTCATTGCTTACCTAAGGAATCCACCGGGACATGAAAAGCCTTGGGTGATGCTGTGTAGGACCTGGAGCCAGTTCAGTGTGGGCTTTGTCCACGGTGGGCTTTGTCAGCAAACCTCGAGTGTCCGGGTCCCAGGATCTAAGCTTTGTTATGAATGTGATTAGAAGACTGCTGGTCAATCCTTTCAACCAGTCCCTAGCACCTGTAATTATTTCCTGGATTGGTTTAATCTAGTAAAACACTGATTTATATTATTTTCCTTTTCAAATCTTGTTTTCTTCTTATGTTTCTTTCTAGTGTGGCTTTCTTACTCTTTCCCCCCTGACACACACCACCTGCTTCAGATATAATTTAGAGCACTTTTTGTACTTCTTTCTATATCTCAGGTAAAAAGTGCATAAAAAATGCTGGACCATGAAGTTAGACAGGAAGGAATAGCAAAAGAAAACTCATTCAAGAAAATACTGGTTACCTTCAAAGGTTAGACCACATTATGCTTTTAAGTGTGCTTCAAATCAGGTCATCTCAACTATGACTACTACTTCCAAACATTCAAAGAAACCTTATTGGAATTGGAACAAGGAATATTTGGTTTCCTCTGAAGGATTTTTAAAAATGTAGTTAAGAGCAGACCTCTGAAATGTAAAAGTGCAGGGGAAAATGACTTACAAATCATTCTCCTAGTAAGTGATATTAAAACTGCTAAACTATCAACATTTGTGATCTCTTAGTAACATCTCACTTATTCAGCAACTTCTTTTATTAGGCAAAACTAATCAAGTGGAAGTGAGCAGGAGAAAGAATCTAGAACAACGTACACAGGTGTTTAAAATCTACATGGAGACATCAATTCAGATAGGTCTTGATCTTATTTTAGGCACAATACATGCAAATAGGGCTGCCTAGTTCCCTCAGAGGACAGAATAAGACCAATAAGGGCACACGACTAAAGTTAGCTTAAAACAAGCACAAGGATTCTTCTTAGGAAAGAATACCATTGGCTTTACAAGGAAGAGATGTGAAAGGAAAGATCCTCAAACTCTAAAAAGCAAACTGACAAGATGTGGAGCATGCTTGGATTATGTAAGAAGGAACTAGGCCCACACACTCACACAGCCTCCAGGGCAACTCCAAAGGAAGGCACAGAATCAGTGTCAGTGTTCATAAAGAGCCCTCCCATCAGTTCAGGTAGACTTTTAACATTTGGGTCACAACGTGGCAAAAATGAGCTACTCTTGAAAATTTACCTCTGCAGAAATAGCTGTGTCTTCTTCAGCCATGATGTCAGTTAAATGAGGCAGAAGACCATATCACCTAATCTTAGCATAATTTTATATTTAATTATAGTAATAAAAACTTTAGAGAGCTTATCTGTTTTTCCATATATTAAGTATGATGTTAGGCAAGGCAGTTTTCTTATCTGTCAAATGATGGTGATAATACTAAGTATGCCATAGGTCTACTGGGAGGATATGATATGATAGTGCATCTAAGACACCCAGCATTTATAAGGTTCATGTTTCACACATCAATACTGCTTCTTCTGTTGTTATCACTGTCACCACTGCTACTGCCCATGATTATCGACCTTTCCAGTAGCACTGCACCTTGCCTTGTATCATGGCTCTGCCATTTACCATCTACGTGACTTTGGGGAAGTCACTTTTGTCTTTCCCAGGAAATTGATTCAGTTTTCTCATTTGGGAAATAAAGACAATATTATCCATCTGAAAAGTTCTTTTTTAATAAGATCTTTAATAAAATTAATTAAATTATTAATTAAATT
>NW_004955412.1:22918319-22950333 GCF_000276665.1 Chinchilla lanigera | reverse complement strand
TAAATAAATAAAATTTAAAAAGATCTTTAATAAAATACAACCAGGACAAATACCAAATAAGAATTCAAGTAATAGTAGTTTGCAATTACTCTTATTTTTAAAATGAACACATAATCGTATGTGTTTGCAGTGATGACAGTGATGATGTTTCACTACATGCATACACTGTGTAATGATCAAATCAGCATATTTAATTTTAACCATCACGCTCTTCTCGTTTCCTTGTGGCATAACTATTGACTGCTGTTTTACTCTTAAGACCACGGTTCTCAAAGTGTGATGTGAGGACCCCTGGTGGTCCCTTTTTCAGGCCGTCTGGGAGGTGAAAATCGTTTTCCTAGTGGTACTAACATGCTGTGTGACTTTTCCCTTTCCTTTTTCTGAAGTGTATACAGTGGAGTCTACCAGTGGCTACATGAGCTGTGAAACCTCTGCAGATTGTGTGCAGTCTTGCTCTACCGCTTTCCTATTAAGTGGTAAACAGATTTCAAAAATGTAAAATAATGCTCTTCACTCTAAACTTTTTGCAAAATACAATTACTTTTCATAAAAATATATTTTATGCAAGCATCCAATCAGTGTATTGTTGTTATTTTAAAACATTTTAATATTCAACTTTAATTTCTAATGAGGTAAATACCAATAGATATACTCCACATAAACAGAACCTCTTTGAAGTTCTCAATAATTTTAAGAGTGTAAAGGGCTACTGAGATATGGAAGTTTCAAAATCTCTGTCTTTAGTGTAGTAAGACTCAGAATTGTTCACATTCTCACAGTTACTTGCTGGAGATTCAAATACAGATAGTGTCAACTTCAACCAAATTTTCTTGATAGTGAAATTTAATGGTCACTATAATATCCTACATGATGTAGGACCCTTTACGATTAACCTCATCCCAATCCTTCACCATTTTGTACTATTACAGGGCTCTATATCAGAAGGTCTACTTAACATGACCCTGCTTGTAACATGGTATTCAAGGCTACTAGGTATTTTCTGACAATTTAAGTTTTATTCTAAGTGGCCAATCATGGCAGTACCAGATTTACATGCAGTTTTTGCCTGATGATCAAGAAGAGTGAACTGGGGGGCTGGGGATTTAGCTCAGCGGCAAAGTGCCTGCCTCGCAAGCGCAAGGTCGTGAGTTCAGTTCCCGGTACCGAAGGAAAAAAAAAAAAAAAAAAAAAAAAAAAAAAGAGTGAACTGGTGTTATGGTTTCAAAGCTAAAACTGATTCCCATCATGTCTCCAATCTCAAATGTCAAGCAAGAATTCTCATCCATTCAACAGCCACTTTAAATATGCTTTTCAGGAGTTCAAGGAGTAATCCCTGCAGGAACAGGGTCAAGTTCTTCCCAGTCCTTTTTCTCCAGCGCAGATGGCTAAGCTTCAGACTTAAGGAAATACTTTGGACTACAAGGGCACACTTAAGAAAAACAAACAGGTATAGTCTTGCACAAACAAGATGTATGTAGTCCCTCTTGGAATAAGCATTTGATACTTGAGTGTATCACTGGAACAAATTGGTTTTAAGTATGAAACATTCCAATTTCAGGTTCCCATCATTGTCTCAGTGCAACTTTGACACCTGCTATATTATTTAAGATCTTTTGTGTCAGAAGCTTCAATTTTCACACACATATACACGCACATATACAGTGTATTTAGTTGGGTTGGATTGCATTCTTTGATAGTAATTCAGAGAGTTTGGCTGATGGGGCAATGGCACAGGTTTGCATGCATTATGCAGAATTTTCTGCTAAATGCAATGGGCTTTTGGAAATTAAATTAGCTTACTTCAATCCATGCTTGTTTGACATAAATGTCACATTTATGCTGAATAATTCTATCATTCTTCTATTTCTGCTCCAATAATGTTAATCTTTAAAATGTTACCCCAGATAGGCTAGGGCTACACAGTGCCAAACATCCATCTTGAAGTAACGAAACTTTGTTTTAGGATGCTGATATTTCCAAATCTGATATTTGTTAAGATGGAGTTAAATTACCTAGATCTTTAACTATTTTCATTTACACTAAAATGCAATGGTTTTATAAAAAAGCAAATAAGCAAATAAATATGAAATGAAAGTCAGTTTAACCAAACTGTGTAGCATCACGGAACTAAGCAACCCTTTTCCCAATATTTTAGTAAATTTAATACTTTCAACCAAATGTGATCAATGAACACAATGTGCCAAACAAAATTAATCCACCATCTTACTGTTAAAATAATGTGGAAGGAAGATAAAACCTAGAGAACTGAATGTGAGGTATGAAGGGAAAACTAAAGAATAAGTATTCTCTCTCCTCCCCTCTATAGAGGGTCTCGGCAGAATTGGCTGTCTGTAGCTACAATTAGGAGCACCAGTGCTTTATGATTCTGCAAAGGAGGCCATTCTTGCAGTGCCTTTATCTCAGAAAGCACTATGATTTTGAAAGCATCCAAGGGGGAGATCTAACCATTGAGGACATAAAGCTAAGGGATCTGCCTCTATGTTTCCAGGCCAGTGGCTCCCTTCATACTGAATACCTGCTGGCATGATACCTGCTGGTGATCCATTAATTCACTCCAGATCACTGCCTTAATTTAAGATTTAGCAATTAACACAGTAGATTATTCCAACGCCCACCATCCATTATCGATGCCTGCTAGTTTATTTTGACCTAGGAAAGTACTTAGGTTAGATACTTCTTGAGACCTACAACCACACAGAACAGACTGGCCAGTATGAGAACAAGCCTGTGAAATCTGGCGAGATTTGATATAAACCCCCAAAAGTTGTTGAGGCATTTAAGTATTCTAAGATTCCTATGTAAATTTGCTTTTGTCATGCTTCGAGTTTGGCCTGGCTGTTCTCCTACTTTTATCAGGCCTACATTCAAATGGAATTCAAGGTGAGTCATTTTATCACAAATTTAGAAAGAAAGTGAAGTCATATCATATCCCCAAGCTTTCCTGTTTTCTCAGCTAGCTGGGCCAAAGGAACTACCGCATGGGTTTGGCTTAATGACCCATCTAAATAATTTAAATCTGTGTAGCTTTGTTTTTGTTTCTATTTCTAATGTGTGAAAACAGAAATCTAAATAAAACTTTAAGGTAAACAGTGCTGGCAAGTTGCCAAAAATGACCACACTTACTTAAATCTCACCAATAAAATAGAAAAAGTAATTTTTGACACATTTATACAATTTTGTTAAGCAAGCAAATCAGTTTCCATTTATTTAGTGACTATCAGGTGCTAGTTTCATAAGATGAGAGTTCCTATTATCTGTCTTTCATTTTACTCTTATTTATACTGTAATTTGAATTTCTCCTATAAGAGAAGTCATGTGATGTAAGCTTGTATATCTGACTTATTTATTTTTATGGTCTCAAGATGCATCCATTTTCCTACAAATAACTCGTTTATCCTTCTTTATTGCAGAATAGTAATTTATTGTATATAAACACCACATCTTCTTTATCCATCTAGCTGTTGATAAACATGTAGGAAGTCGGGGACACAGATCTTTCTCAAATGGGAAGGAGATTGAGAGATAGAGCAGGGTAGGGGGAGGAAAAAACGGATGAAAAAAAGAATTACAGTGTATTACACACATGAACCAACTCCACACCAGGAAAGTAAATATCATGTACTGCAAACATGTAGTAATAAAAGATAAATAAATGAAAAAAGAAGGTGAGAATTAAGAAAAGATAGACACATCTTCAAAAGCTCACAACCTAAGAGGAAACACAAATACAAACACAGCTTATCAGTGTGGTTTATATGGAAAGATACAGATGTACCTAATTTGCTTTGTGAACAGAGCAATGTGTAATGTCATTTTCCTTATGATTATCTTTCATAAGCACCATTTCCCTGTGCTGAGTACTCACTTGAAATAACCTAAAAATTCTCGGACCTGCCTTATTACTTCCTAATTCTCTGTTGCCAAGGCTGCAATGATTACTCTTCAAAAAAGCTACAGTTTAGCACCTGTTGAATGATATTAGAGGGAATCATCTGTGTTGCAAATAGAGAATATGTTAGGGAGGCTGGACTCAAATGGATCCAGGTTTTGATATCTTTCTCCTTCTGTTTTAGCAGACAAATAATCTGTTGCAACTTTGCTGCTTCTCTTCCATAGCTTGGCTCTGTTCCCGTGCACCATTTTGTTCTAGGGGAAGCCTAAACTGATTCTTCAGTGTTAGCCAAAACAAATGAGGAGTTTGGCTCTCGGTCTGGTTGCAGCAGCTGCTGTGATTGAAGTTCTCTGCACCTAAGATAGTGGGGCAGCTTTCCGTTTGACAGACGAACACATTTTCATTACTACAGAAAAAGGAAGCATTGCATACTGGGCAAAAAAAGGGAGAGAGAGAAAGAAAGAAATATTTGGAAAGTCGCTTTGTTCTTTCTTCTTTCAATCGTGGTTATTGTTCAGCTGAAATGTCGAAGAGGAGGTTGATGGAGTGGGAGCCTGATACCATGTCTAAGGCTTCTCTTTGCTTTAGATTGTAGCTGTGAGCTGACAGCTGTGTGGTTCCTTGACCTCAGGTTGCCTCAACAAGAAAAATCCTTGGCAAATCTTCACTGGCAGTCAGCTTCGGTTCATACACGCAGCAAAGGGTGTGGAGAGGTTAAGAAGTCTAGGGGAACCTATGTATAAAGGAAAAGGAAAGAAATATTTAGCCATTTCTTTTGATCTTGTCATGCAGTGGTACTAAACAGTAAGGTGGGTATTTGGAGCCTTCTCAAATTTTCCTGAGGACTTGGGAGTTTGCAAATAATTCAACCACAGGCAGACTGGCTATAGGTTCTTTAGAGAACAGAACACATCTCCAGTTGTACAACATTGTGACAGCTTTTCCTTCAGAACTTTGTATTCAGAATACTTTTCTTAAAAAATCAAAATGGCAGCTTGAGAGACATCCTTGAGTCCCATGTTTTGTGTATTGAGTTCTTAGAGAAATATTGGTGTCATACACTACTGTAAGGAATCCAAGAAGCATAGGAAAACTGTAGGAAGGAGAAGTAGAGGATGATGAGAAGAAGATACACAAACCTAAAATGTCAAATTACAAATAAAAATAAAATTTAGCATCAGTATTGAGGAATGTCTTTAGGAATACAAGGAATCTAGAATCCTCACAGATATATTATTTTTGAATTTTCATTTCCAACTAGCACTATGACAAGAACCTCCTGTCTAACACATAATCTATTAATGAAGTCAGATTGCCATTCTAGGAAGAAATGCATATAGTCATGCATTACTTGCTCAATAACAGGATATATTCTGAGAAATGTGTCATTAGGCAGGTCTTTTATTGTGCAATCATACAGCATACTTACAAAACCAAAGATGGCTATGATGTCACTAGGCCACTAATTTGATGGAACCACCATTATAGATGTGGTCATTCTTGAAAGAGACATTGCTATGCAGTGCATGACTATATTAAATAACTGTCATTTGTCAGACACTATGCTGGGTGCTTTAAATAGTCACATGCCTATAACAGCAAAAAATATGTTCTAAGATACTTTGTTATATAGGTAAAAAACCTGAAACACACAAAGTATGTGGATAATTGCAAAGCAAATCTTTCAACTCAACTCATGGTAACTTTAAGGGGCTTTTAGGATTTGAAGCACTCTTCTACACACATGTCTTGCCATTTCAATCTGTCTTAGTTACTTTCCTCATAGCTGGGACAACATATCTGACCACTATAAGGTAAAGGAAATAGTTTCTTTCGGGTCACAGAATTTGTAAAGTTTCAGTCTATAATCAGCTGGCTCCAAGGCATGGCAGAGGGGAATGATAGACGAAAAACAGCTCATGGTGTGGTAGGCAGAAGGCAGCAAAGAGCAAACAGCAAGAAGCAAGCGTGCCTTCTTTCTGTCCCTTTATATTTCATCCAGGCTACAAACCTATTTATTGGTGCCACCCATACCCAGAGAGGGGATTCTACTATCCACAACCTTAATTCCAGTGTCACACATTTAATTCACATTCACACCCTAACAACATTCTGCCACTGGCTCCCAAAAGACTCATACATGTCCCTTTATGCAAAAGAACTTTAGTTTATATCTAAAAGTTGCCAAAGTCCTACCAGTTTCAGTGAAAAGTCCAAGTCTCAAATTTCCTCTGTGATTTAAGGCAAACTCTTATCTGTAAATCCTGAAATGAAAGTTAAACAGTTCTAACATACAATGGCAGAAAACAAATATTTCCATTCCAAAAGGTACCAATAGAGGAATAGAAACGAGTGGAAACAAAGCAAGACCAAAATCCAGCAGGGCAAAGGTTAAATCGCTTAGTTCCATGTCTAGCATCCAATGTAATCTGTGGCAAGATGTGAACTTCAAATGGCTCCAACTCTATGGCCTGGCAGTGGTTGTGGCTCTCATGACTTCTTTCCTGTGTTGGCTCTGCTCGCTCTTTGTGACTTTCCTCAATAACCTACATTTCTGGCTTCTCCAGCCTTCTAGGGTCTCCACTGCATTTGTGGCTTCACATTCACAGCTTCACCCACTGTCCTATTACCAGAGGCACCTTGCCGGGCCTCCAAACCTTCCTTCTGAAATCTGGGTGGAAGCCCTCCTGAATACGCAACTCTTGCATTCTGCACACAACTAAAACCAGCATTATGTGAATGATGCCAAGGTCTGCTGCCTACTGGAGTAGTAGCCATGCTTCCTTCTCTCTTGGGTGTATGAGTTCAGTGCTTGGACTGTTAAGTACTATGAACCCAATCTGGAAGAAAAAAATTTCTATACTATCACCATTCTGGAGCATGGTACTCTGGGCCTCTCTGCTCAAAGCAAAGTCTTCCATCTTTGCAAGTTTTAGGCTGCAAATGGTGGAGTCCTGCTGTTCCTTATGATGTCCTCAGGCCATCTTTTCTGTTGTCAAGTTTTCTGCTCCTCCTTTGCAACCCATAACTTTACTGGAGTTTCCTTTCTGGCCAAACTCAAAATGTTTTAAATCATTCTACTGGGCTCTTGCTCTTGATTCTCAACATACACCTGACTAAAAAGTATTCACACCTCAACATTAGACTACCTGGAAATTTATCCCACAACACTTAATTTTCGTCTCAAGCAAAGATTCTGGACAAGAGCAAAATTCAGACAAATTTTCTGATGAGGGATAACACACATGGTGTGGAGCACTCAATCCAGTCTTTCTCATCAACAGAGACTTCCTGAACCTGGTGTTTAACCACAGCATTTTAATTAGCATTTTGGTCTTCTGAGCTCTGACAAGACTCTGCCGTCAAGTTCAGCTTACAACATTCCATGATTGCTTTTTCAGCTGGCATCTCCAAACTTCCCAAACTCTTCCCATGAGACAATTCCAAAGATTTCAGAACCATATGGCCAGATAGCATCAGAGCAATGACCCTACTCGTCTGGTACTAAAATCTGTCTTTGTTACTTTTTTCATTGCTGGGACACGCTACCCAACACCTATACATTAAAGGGACACAGTACCCTACACCTACAAGTTAAAAGAGGAAAGGTTTATTTGAGGTCACAGTTTGTAAAGGTTTTGGTCCGTAATCAGCTGGCTGCAAGGTACAGTGGCATGGTAGAGGAACATCACAGAGGAGAAAGTCCATGGTTAGCAGGAAGGAGACAGAGAAACAGCAAGCAGCTATACCAAGCCTGCCTTCTTTCTGTCTCTTATATTCCGTCCAGGTTTTAAGTGTATTGTTTGGTGCCACCCATATCTAGGGTGGGGCTTCTATTATCCATACCCTTAATCCCGGCATCATATCTTTAACCCACATTCACACCCTAATCCAGCTACACTGAAACTCCCCTTTATGAGTGTGTGAGGCTGTATGGGGACATTTACATACAAACCATAACATCTCATATATTCTGTATCCTCAATAACCCACAGCACTCTTTCCTGCTTAGCTTGGTCAAAGTCCCAGATGTCTCTACTCAGGACTCTAGGCTGCTAACAATTGATAGGTGTTGGCACACCCGATGAATCCTTCATTAAAGTCCTGTGGACTTACCAGTGGGCCAATTGGGAAGAAGAGGAACCAGTTCTGCTCTTATATGTATTTATCAAGGATTTGTGATATGCATACTGGGCACTGTAGTATCATTGTTTATGCCTCCATTATGATAATTAGTAGGCTCTCTTCAAGGACAGCATCATGTCACATCATATGCCTAATTCATATTCTCTGGTCTCCAGGTGAAGAACTCAGTTTACTCATGCAAAGCATCTCAAGCTAGAATTTCTGTCTAGTACTCCATATGTATAAAAGCACTTGGGTGAGGTATTTTTGGTGGTGGTGATTGTGATGTGAGAAAGATAGTGGGACTTGGTCATTGTTTTGCTGAAAAGAAGTTGCAAAGTGAAGCAAAACTCTCACTCTTTTGTTTTCCAATAAATAATTTTCCCCTCATAAACCAAGATTATAAAAATCTCACAGAGATCTGTGTTTCTCTTATAGCCTCCTTGGGCTCCTTAAGTTTTTGCACAGCCAATTATTTTAATATTAATTGTTTTAATAAGTGTTGTACATCTAGAATATGTTTCAGATAGACTTTTTTCTCTTTTTTGTCTAGTATCTTCCTCTCTTCTAATCTCTAAATTACCCCTTGACCTTAGCTCTGTGCAACAGAATCAGTTTCCAACTACAGCCAAGACATTTTTGTACAAATGTTTCCTTTGATAAACAAAAAGATGATGTATATGAGTTCCTAAAATTTTCAGACTCTGCATTTCCTTATTAGTGGTACAAAACATCAGTACTTTAAATACCAGTACTTTGATTAATTAATTCATTAGCTGCAACTAGCAAAATGCCTGATATACAGTAGGCATTTAGCAAATATAAGTTTTCAGTATTGCTCATATTGATGATGTCTCTAAAAAATGGCATGAAAAGGAAAAAATATTAGCATTATAACCTCATCCCATAAGTTTATTATTTTTATAATTATAATTCCCTCTTACCGTATATTACTGATTGCAAGATAATTTCACTGTGACATCTGTTTATCGAGCAATTGACCTACAATCAGACAAATCAAGGTCAATTATTGTTTCTGCTATGCCTACAGCTTTAACTCAAGGAAGCCACTTTGCAATGCAATTCTTGCAGAAAGACTTAGGAAGTATCCTTAGGCATACATACCCTCAAACAAGTGGCTCTGCTTCTAGCCTTACCAAATCTGGCCATGGGTGAACAGTTGATTTGAGGATATCCCATTTCTTGGCTAGCTAGTGGTTTATAAAATTACTAAATCCTTCTTAGGAATAAGTGAGGTTGATGAGAATCTCTCAACTTTGTAACTAGCCTTAGGAATTGTGGAGAAGACTTTCCGTCATTGTGACAAAATGCATGAGATAATCAACCTAAAAGAAAGAAACATTTATTTGGTTCACAGATTCAGATGTTTCAGCACATGGTTGGCTGGTCCATTGCTTTGGGGTCTGGGGTCAGGCAGAACATCATGGCGGGGAACACATAATATAAGAAAGATGTTCATCTCATTGCAGCTGGGAAGCAAAAAGATAGAAGAAAGGGCTTGGTCCTAATATCCCTTTTAAGGGAATATACCCAGTGACCTAGCTCCTCCCAGTTAGTCCCACCTTCTAAAAGTTCCACCACCTTCCAGTAGCAGCACAGGCTGTGAATCAAGTCTTTAAAGCATGGGTGTGGGACCTTCAAGAGCCCAACCCTAACACTAGGCTGTATTAATAGTGAGAGATGAATTCTGAAAGGAGTCTCAGAAAGAGATCATGGAGTAATAAGAAAAAGAGTGGCAGAAGCTATGAGGTTACATTTGCTTCTTATGATTATGATCTCTTAGTTGCCTCCAGTTTAAAAATCCACACAATTCATTCCACTTCATTCCCTGATGTTTCTTCTGGGCAGCTCCATATACCCAGCTGTTATCTCACCCCATGTTGTGGTTTATTGAACTCAAAGCTATCCTGAGATACATCCGTCAGTTTCCTTCAGCCATTGGTATTCTACCATTCAAATATAATATTGGACCAGGAGCTTCTATGTGAGGCTTACAGACTTCCAGACTGTACAGAGCAATATAGAAAATGGTACCTTCTATGTTGAACTCCTCCAGGTCGTCTGTTGTTTCTGTCAGGTGTCTCTTATCCTTGTTATCTCCAGTCACAGCTAGGACCTGGACACTTCTCAGAGACTGAAGAGCAATGCTATTAATTTCTCCTTTCCACTTCTCTGATAAATTTTCTTCTCATTTAATGAATTATGATGATCAGTCTTGTTTCTCTTCAATTGAATAAATCTTTCTCCTTATTAATGAATTCTGATGTCATCAAATAGTCTTCCTTACTCTCTGGATATGGTATATCTCTAGTGGGAGTTTTTTTTTTTTTTTTTTGGCTTGCTGCTTAGTGGTTGTCCCAGAGTTTGCAATATACATTTATGACTAATCAAAGTCCACTTTTAAATAACATCGTACCACTTCATAGGTAGTGCAAGTACCTTATAGCAAAGTATTCTCAATACTTCCTCCCATACCTTATAACTTTGTTGCCATATTTTACCTTATCTATGACGCATAATTTGAATGCATTGTCACTGTGAATTTTTTGAATAAATTGTTATGTTAGAGCAATGAAGAATAAGAAAAGTTAAACGTTGCATTTTATCTTTATTTTTCTCTAATGTTGTAATCTCTTCATGTTCTAAGTTTCTGACCTCTGTCATCCCCCCGCACACCTGGAGTACTCTTAACAAAATACAAAGAAGAGCTACTGGCAATGAATTCCCTGAATTTTTGTGAGAGAATTTTTCCTTCTTTTTTAGAAGGATAATTTTGCTAGGTACAGAATTACAGTTTATTATTTTCTTTTAATGGTTTAATATTTCATTCACCTTCTTCTTGCTTACAAGGTTTGTGAAGATAAATCCAATATCCTTCTCTCTCTGTAGGTAAGGTAGCTTCCTCCCACTTCACATTTACTTTCTTTCAAGATTTTCTTTTTTTATTTTCTGAAGATTAAATATGATATGTGTAGGTGTCTTTTTAATTTTTTTGTGTGTTTAGTGGAAGCATTTTATTTTTTATTTTTTTTAACTTTAAGAAATAAAAGAACTTTGTCTGTAACTCTGTTTTGTTTGTACTACTCTTATGCTATTTTGTAAATGGATGTCTGTCTTTTTTTATACTTATCATGGTTTGTGTTCTCTTATCCTTCTAAATCTGTGGTTTTGTATCTGCTATTGATTTTGGAAAATTCTCAGTTAGTATTACCTCAAATGTTTCTTCTATTCTTTTATCTCCTTCTACTCTGCTCATATTCCCAATACGTGTATATTACACCTTTGAAATTGTCCCACAGTTCCTGAATATTCTGTTCCATCTTTTTCATTCTTTTTTATCTTTGTATTTCATTTTTGGAAGTTTTTGTGACATATCTTCAAGCTCACTGATTTTTTTCCTTAACCATATCTAGTCTACTGATGAACTTAACAAATCAGTGTTCATTTCTGTTACAGTGTCTTTGATCTTAGTATAGCCTTTTTTTTTTTTTTCTTAGAATATCACCCTGTTTACATTCTCCATCCATTCCTACTATACTGTGTTTTGAATCCTCTAGGCCTTGGCTCTTCTGCATTTAAAGTCAAGAAGCAACTAAAAACCAGTTTTGTTTATTTAAAATTTTAGTTTTATTTTGTTTTTTCTATTTCAAGTGGTTAGTTCTTAAAATAAAATGGTATGAATTTTAACACTACATTCCTAGCTTTAGATCTACCCCAGTTGACATAACTGCTCCCAAGTGAGTAATTTAACTCTTTGTTTATTATCAGCTCTCCTTAAGGTCAGCATCTGAGCAAGTTATTATTATTGTTGTTGTCATTGTTGCTGATTATTATTATTATTATTATTATTATTATTTTGGTGGTGAGGATCAAACTCCATGGTCTTATGCATATTAGGCATACTAAAGTACATACCCAGCCTAAAGCAAGTTCTTGATGCTGATCAGATAGTTAAAGAACAGGAAAATGAGGTAAACTGTAATATTAAAATATCCTCCTACTATATTTTGCATCTTAAAAAGTTTATAAAACATACAGGACAAAATTCACACTGTGCTGACCCAAGATAGGTGCAAGATAACGCTGACCACCATAAACTGATAAGACAGTAGGAGTAACTACATCCCTACCCCAGGCATTATTTCCTACAGGCTCATTTACCCTTTTATTTGACCAATTGATTCATACTCCGGTGGTCATAATGAATAGAAGGAAAGCAAGATACACCCCAATTATCTTCAAAAAACACCTCACACTGAAGAAAACCAACTGATTTGATAGCTAATGAATAACTCTGAAGCAAGAATGTAGTTCATTGATACAGTATGTGCTTAACATATGTGAGGCCCTCTTTTCCATCCTCAGCACCACAAACAAAACAACAAAACAAAATAAAACACAACAAATATCTGGACGAGAAAAAAATCAATACAGAGCAAAATAGTCTGTAATTTTGTCCACTACTCTTCCTACTAGGTTGATTGTGTAGCATCTATGTCATCTATTTCAGATGAGAATGTTACCAACTCTAATGCTTCTGTTGATATTTCAAAAAGATTCTAATCTCATTGCAGTAATAGCTTCTGTCATTCCTAGTGACACATATGCCATAACATTCCTAGTTAAATTGTCAGAAATATTAATGGGTTCAGGTTTTATATTATTTGGACCACTGTATATCTATCTTGCTTAGTATTCAATTAACTTTGCTTTATACAGAGCATTAGGGACTGGGCTTTCCAATTCCTGTGCAGTTAGTGTTGTGTACTAGAGACATTAGCCTTCTCATTTCTGTGTAATTTTGGTCTTCCTTAGAAGAAGACTTTTTTTACAGCTTCATGGATTTTCTTCTTTAAACCTTATGTTTTTCCATTTTCTGTTACGCAAGTGAACATGCTATCTGCTTTGCTCCTCATTTTCATCTTATTCCAGTAGATCACTGCCTCTCAGATTTGACTTGTATTTATGATCTCTGCCTGAATCTGATGTCTAGAACTGTCCTATAACCTCCCTGCCTTTCTTACTCTCCTTGAACTCCTTCACTACCTTCCAGTGTATCCAAGAAGGACTTGCTTTCTCTGATTCACCCAAGAATATTGTTTTGAATCTCTTTGTCACTTATTTGTTGGCCCTGTATATGTCTGAGTTACACCAAGAGCAATATTTTAGAACAGGTGTTATTTATGACAGTTTCTCAGTCTGGAACCAGAATTCACACCGAAGTAAGGGTATGTGCTACTCTCAAACACTTTTTAAATTTAAGTTGAACTTTAGAAGAGTAAAAAGGTAAAATAATGTAGGTTAAGGGGCACTGCATTCCTACAATAGAATAAAACCTTATACAATTTTCCAATGAGTTTTTAATGCCAAAAAAATTGTGAAAGTCATACTAAGCTCAATATCTGACACCTACTTGGTACTCAGTAAATATTTACTAAGAAATAGTAGACATTTTCACAAGAATTTCAAATTCCCCCTACTGAAATTTGATGCTAAGTCATGGGAATGCTAGGGCAGCCTAGGAGAGTGGTTTAGGAGACTCAGTGATTGTCTTAGAGTGTGTACAGTGGATGAGGATTGGGTAGTGGTGGAGAAACGAAGATAGAGGAACTAGAAAAATTTCCTCCAAATCCTATTTTCATGGCAAGCAATATTTTTGCCTGCCGTCTGTATGATGATCAGTTAATATAGTGAGGTTTTCTAAAGATATTTCACTTGCACACAACATAAGAGTGACAGAGTACCCATTGTTCATACAAGAGGTTACTATTTTTTTGTAGGATAATTTGGGAAGGTTAGGGAAACTCTTGGAATGCTAATGCTCTTCTCAGACCAAGACACCACTATTACTTAGATTTTTATTAGATATGTTATTGTTTTTGTCATAACAAATTCTGCATTAGGTGCACAATATTCACAGATTATAAAATATGCAAAAATACCCTCAATCTCTGAGACGCAACTGTCTAATAAAATAACAGGATATTGTTAGTTGGAATTGTAAAGAAATACTTATGATATGCGTTATATAATGTCTGCTACCAATTGTCTTTTATCTTGGCAATGGTTTGTTCATCCCATATAGTTCTATATTTTAAAATCTCTGTGTCTGTCTCTCCTACAGATTCTTCTCTGTTTTACCTGTATTGTATTGTCAGAAAGAAACTATTTTCCTCACGTTAGGTCAAAACTGGTCATTTCCAGGTTAAAAAAAGTGCTTCTATCAGACAGATATTTATTCAAAACAATTTAAGCATTCTCACTGCTACAGATGTTTAACATTTTACTCTCTAATCATTCCAGGACCATTAACGCTGAGGTTACATGAGTGATAATTTTAAAGTGTAGAATCTAAAACAGAACCCAGTACCACAGGTGAGCTCTGAGCTTTGTTTTTCCTTAGCTTGAGAGGCATGTAAATTTCATGGGGTCGATATTTTGGACTTGAAAGCTGATGACAGGTTGTTTTTATTAAGCATCTTCTGAAGAGAAAACATTAATATTCAGCCTCAGAGGATCAGCAGATTCAGAGACACTCTTACAGAAGACAAAGCATCTTCCCCCAGGAACTTTGATGTATGGCAGAGCTGAAGACGAAGCCACCACTGACTGTTGACCATATCTCCATCCATTCTTACAGAGAAGAGCTACTGGCAATGAATTCCCTGAATTTTTGAGAGAGAATTTTTCCTTCTTTTTTAGAAGAAGTATCTCTGTCACCTGGTGAAACCCCTTCTACTGGTATTGGTGAAGCCATCAAAATATGAGACATTTAGGTTTGTAATGACAAGATGCATGCTACAATAAATATTTGGGAGTGAGTTGGGAAGAAGGAATAATTTAATACTTATTTAGGATGTACAGTATGCCAGCACTATCTACTTAAATGTTCAGAATGCTCCTATAACTGTTCATTGTTATTCTTGCTTTGTGACTGAAGAAACTAGGTCCCAAAGAAAGATTAACAAGCATGTATTTCAATAACTAGCAAAGCCAGAATTGATACTGAAATGTTTTATTCCAAATGCCCTGGTCTTTTTCCCTATAAATGCTTTCTAGGAGGTAGCCTGTGAGTGAGTTGAAAACTATGTCTGGATATAGCATTTGTAAATATATGTGTGCATGCTTATCTATGAAGGAAAGCATAAGAGGAAGACTCTAAAATTACAACAGTTGATAATTCTTAATTGTTACAATGATTCTAAATTAAAATGTACTAGAACTTACCATGTTGTTACTAAACAGATATAAGCAAAGCATTTTAGGTACATACCACTACATTCTCGTTGATGTATTAGCTGTATTCTGCACATTTTTCACAAACTATTGGTGACTGAACAATTTTGAATGTAAGTTCTCTACACATGCTTTCTGCCATCCATTTTTTCCCCAGAAATTCTTATTTCTTATAACCAAGAGAAAGATTCCCTTTTTCATTTTCAATGTTGACAGATTGTTCGAGATGAACCCTTCTCCTAAATGGTTTTTATTGCAGATAGAAAGCTTTCATGCAAAGAAAGCCACAAATGTGCAAGAAATCATAGATAGTAGAACTAAAAGGGATTTTAATGCCATTTATTCAAGCATCCCATTTTTATTATTGAGGAAACCAAGAATCAGGACGCCCTGCAAACAGAATATTACATTAACAGCTACCCTATGTAAGAGATGCCATTCATTTCTGAAATTATGGCACTTTTCAAGTGAAAGGGTTGTGAACAGGGTGGGTAGTAGGGAATGGGCACTTGTGCTGTCCCAGGAGACCAGGACATACAGTGATTCTAATCTTTTGAATTTTTAAGACAATGAAATGAAATAGCATATACGACAATGACTTGGTTAATACTACATCATATACCAGAAAGCACAAATCAATTTTGGTTAATTGTGATCTGAAAGTCCAGCCACCTGAAAAGTTCCTGGAAGATTTGTGAGTGATGCTCAGGTTTTCTGCCTTTGGAAGTTAAGAATCAGTAGTACCAAATGAAAATACAAATGACAACTAACCACGGGTTTTGTTTATTTAAAATTTTAGTCTTATTTTGTTTCTAACATAGCAAAACCATCTCTCATGGTTTTCAGCTTTATAGGTTGACCAAGTCAGTGACAAGGCACAAAAATATATAAGTAGATGAACATGCAGACTAATAAATCCTGCAGTAAGGAAGAAAGTAACATAAAGAAATTAGGGAAGGAAGATAGGACAAAGGAGAGTGTCAAGAGCAATTGTCTATGAGATATAAGATTATATGGGATGTACATCCAGACAAGATGTTATATATTTTACATGGAACTACTTTAAAAGAAAACTAGATCAACTATAGCTTTGTAACTTAAAAATGACATGTTTATAACTGCTTCATTCTACTGACATTTTATTGTGTAAACTTTGTGCGTATATCTCTGCTTCTGTTGGATATTTATTTAATGCTGTCTGCTTTCAGAGCCCTTGAACTCACCCTGGCTCCACTTTTTCCATAAAAATAGTTTCAGCTCATTCTTTAACTTATGAAAAACACAAGTGAGTGACCTAGTGTTAACTTATGAGTACCCAAGCATAGTTAGAAAGCAACAACTATACAGAATTCCTTACTAGGGTATATCATTAAAAGCTCCAAGTTGTACAAAAAAGACAAAGAACCATCCCCTTCTGTATGTTTGACTCCAAGATGTTGGCTCCCTTTAAAGACTTTCTAGCTGAAATCTTATCTGAAGTACTTGAACAAATTTTTCTCCTTCCCACTTGTCTGACAGCAATGAAATTTCAAATGTGATCCAGGCTGTGAAGTCTGGCCCTTGTCAGCTCCTGTTTTGACCTTTTCACTATTCCCTGTTCTGGCTGACTGGCCATTTGCCAGCCTCTCCTGAAGGATGGTTGAGTTCTAAGGACTGGAAGAATGGAAGCACCAGCTCACCAGAAGACCAGCTACTGAAAAGGTCAAGATAAGCTTGTCTTCTTTACAGATGCATACTAAACCACACTAGTGTACACATGGAACTTAGATGGACAGTGACAACACTGTGGAAACATTCTGTTCTAGTTTTATTGCAATACAAATGAAGACATTTGAGTAATATTGATCATTTCACCCTGGAGCTAACTAATGTAGAGAAAACTTCCTTCCACTATATAATTAAATTATATAGTTTTTTGAAGGTTATGACTGTTTTTAACTTATACTCAATATTGGCTTTTCTTCAAATAAAACTCTAAGATTTATTTTTTCAAGTAAGAATTTTTGAATAAGATTCCCCTCAGATGACTTTTCCTATGTTAGCTTGAGATTTGTATTTTTAAATTAGTTTCTGGTTTTCTTTTTTCTTTAAATTATAGCTTCATCTTTGCTCAGTGCAGGCACATTTTCTTCCATGTACAATCAAGACTGCCAAAAAGTGAATCTTAGGTTTGATGATGCTACATGTTGTTATAAACATATTGTTTTGGTAAGGATATGGTAGTTTAAACTATGGTAACAAGTTAATCCTGAAATCTCAGGGTTTAACACACTAAAGCTTTACTTCTTGTGTGACATTTGCAGTTTGGGTTAGTAGGAGGCTGGGTTTTACTTGAGCTCACAAAACAGGCTGGTGAAGATTCCATCGTCCTACTGACATGCCTTAGGGGTTTGCCATGCTTACCTTAAAAGATATTTATTCTTTTATGCTTAGGACTAAGATGAAAACACATCACTTCTGCCCACAGTGCTTTGGCCTGAATTTGTCACACGGCCCCACCTAGGGTACAAGTGTGAGTGATCACTTGGATAGTCCCTAAGAAACAGATGTCTCTGCCACACACATTTATGCCAATGTCTTCTGTAAGCATAATAACTGTGAGTTATTGATAATTTTGCTACATAATGATATAACAACTGTCAATCATTTCTCAGTTTTATATCAGGAATGGAATCTTGAGTCCTCATTTTACTCATCTAAAAACTGAAGCTCCTAGAGAAAAGTGTATCACTTCAAGGCATCCCAGAGGCAGATGTCATGCTGGCGTGAGAAGTACAGGAGGTGTATTGGGGGCAATCCCCCTGAAAAATATGAGAGAGAGAGCACTAAGGTAGGCACAAAGAATCTTTGGTCTATGCATAGTACAGGTCTGAAGCTGAATGTACAGGGAAAGGGAAGAGCCAGCCTCAAAGTATCTCAGCAGTTCTGAGAGCTGTGGCTTCCCAGCAGGAGTTCCAAGAAAAGATGGCTAGCTGAGTGAGTCTCATATCTGAGCCCTCTCATGCTCAGTTACTGGCTAGGAGGCATCTCACATAGCTGAGCTTCGCACCCCTGTCATGCTCAGTTACCAGCTAGGAGCCAATGCTCTTCACTTCTGCATGGAGGCAGATCCCAAAGATATTGCAGCTGAGGTTGTCAGAAGACTGCAATTGTCCCAGCAGTCATGCTTGTTGAAGTGCTGTCATAGGTAGCTATCCAAATAGCAATTGGGAGAGCAAGAATTCAGATGGTCCCCGACTTACAATGGTTTGACTTACAAATTTTCAACTTTATGACCATGCAAAAGTAACTGAGTGGAAACCACGCTCCAGTTTTGAATTTGGATCTTTTCCTTGGCTAGTGATACGAGTTGTGATACTGTCTTGGATTGCTAACCAGTAGCAGTAAGCTGCAACTCCTAATCACAAAGATAAGCACTGGCACTCTACTGTGTGCTATGCTGCTAATCATGATGTTCAATAGATTAGGTATATTGAATGCATTTTTACATTTCATATTTTCAAGGTCTGATAGGCTTATCAGAATATAACCCCATAAGTTGAGAAGCTTCTATATGTATTCTGGTGTTCTGGTGCTGAGACATTTGCCCCTTCAGCATGCATTGCTGGCTATCGCAAAATGTTTGATGTGATTCACCTGGTTAAGCAATAAGATAAAGAAAAGGATTTGAAAAAGATAAATATGAAGTATAAATAGTCATGAAATCACAATTCTTTTTTCATTTCTGCCCATGACATGCTATGTGACCTTGGTAGTCATTTAGTCTCTGTGTTAGCATTTACCCAACTTCTTGAGGGATGCCCTGCTCCTCTGTCAGCATTATTAATATAGAAAGGGAACCCTTTGCTTCATAACTTGCTGTGACAGGAATTTCCCCCACAGTTGAGGTAGATTGTCCTCTCTTTACCAAACGCGAATAAGAAATTCCCAGAGAGTCAGTCTGTGAGATATTTTGTGGTATAGGACAATAAAATGATGATATGATCATAAGAGAAAAACAAGGCATGGTTGGCCAAAACACATTGTAATTAATATATCCCCGGTGCTCAGTTGGCTTCCTTCTCTGGTTGGGGCCTTAAGGAACAAAGGAAGGGAGGGGGGAAACCAATGCAATTAAAGAAAATGCAGCTCAAGCTAAGGTCAAAGTCATGCTCTTGGGATCTTTCATTAAACACTTGAAGGCAGGTTCAGAATGGGCTAATAAAAGCCTTGACCTCTGGTGTTAAGAATACATTGTCAGGGGAAAATCTGATTCTTAGCTCAGAGAAAAGGGAAGAAACTTTGTCTATGATTCCATTAATAGAGGTACATAGAACTGGCAGCTGGAAGATGGAGTTTATCTGTGTGAAGAGTGCAGTGGAAGCTGGTCAAATTGGGATACCTTGTTTTTGTGGACAAGCATTTCCTTTACACAGATGGCTAAATTGAAGGGATTAAAACACTAGATTATAGGAAGTAATTCAAAACTTAAAAAGGAATAGTCTCAAAGAGTAGATAATGTCAACTAATTTACATTTTGTTGTAGAAGAATTTCCTAACTCATTTTCAGCAGAGAATCTGCTTATGCCTTGGCATGTTATCCAGTTGAATACTAAAACCTGCTTGTATCCTCTGGATCCTCAAATGTTATAGAGGGGTGGAGGTACCAGAGAGTTCTATGTTGTGAATGTAAGGTATGAGATGAGTAATGGTGCTTCAGGTGAAAGTATCAGGTATATGCACGACCACAAAGGTAAAATCCTACTGTCTTAGCCATGAAATCTTTAGATGTTTCCACATCTCTTGTGGATGCTCCATCGTCTCAAAAACCTAGTATATATGAAATAAAACTTACCTTTGTCAAAAAGCTTGTAAATCTCATGGACAGTCTAGATTCTTCCCTCTTCCTTTCTACTCACGTCCTGGTAATCATACCTTTGTAACGATAATAATCCCCTCTCTTTCCATTTAATCTCTACCTAGGCTTGTCAAGTCCAGCATCTACAGCATCCTTTTACACCTAGAAATTGCTCATCTGACAATAGAGTCATCATTCAATTTCATTCCTTGTAGTACTTCCATATTTATCTTTAAAAATTAGTCCTCTGTCTGAAGGACAGCTCAGAACTCTTTGATTCATCATTAATGGGAGAGGTTGCTAATGACTCAAAGTCCATTAAAGCCAGAGAATATCCCTTAGAAAAATAATCATGCACAATGTTCTTAGCTGAGAAAACCACCTTTCCCAGGTTTCCCTGCAGTTATGCTGGGTTATGTGATCAAGCTCTAGCCAATGAAATGTAAGTAGCACTTGTCTTTTGGGTTACCTTGCTTGAAAAGAAAAAAGTAATTGCTTCATTGTCCTATTCCTTCAGTTATGGCATATGATTAAGTTGCTGGAACTGCAGCAGTTGGCTTAAATCTTAAGAGTATCTTGAAGGTGGAAATCGGTTCTGAAGATGACTGAATCAAAAGAGAGAAGGAGACTAAGTCCCAATGACTTCATGGAACTGTCATACTAACCTTGGCTTCCATGATTTTATAACTTTTATCTCTACAAGGGAAATTAAACTCTTGTTTAAGTTATTGTCCTGAGGGTGTACTACTTGAGAAAAACATTAATCTAGTCTGATATACTATTATACCCAAGATGCTGCCTGACATTCTTGATATTCACAGTGGCAACTCTGCCTGCCTCTAAGACTAATTCTACAACACTTCTTCCACCAGACGCATTTCTTTAATCAAGTTAATATTCTCCAAATGTGCTCTGCATGCTCCTGGTTCTGAAATTTACCACATTATCACAGATACTGTGACTTTCAATTACCCCCAGGCAGCTAGCAAATATCTTGTATGAGAATTTAAATAAATAATAGGATAATGGACTTTTCAAGATAGAAGAGAATTTAAAATTTCTCCAATTCAAAACTTCCCATACAGTGAAGGAAAACATTTCATATTCTTAATACTCAAATGTGTTTGGTGACCAACACCATCTTACAAGATCCCTAATTATTCAGTGCACTTTGAGGTTTGAGAGTGTTGTGTCTGCAACATCTTTGATCAAATGCCACTCAGCTGCTGTGTAGGTTGCTTACAAATATGGAAGATACCTTCACTTTCTCTGATTCCAGGACTGCTCTGATTATTAGCAAGTCACTCTATATAATGAACTGAAAATTACTTCCTTGGAACTTTCACCTGTGACTTCTCTATTTTCAGTCTCTGGACTAACAGTGAATAATACTGATGCACACAATGATTTGAAGGTAGCTATCACTGGTTGTAAGCCTTCTATTTTCAAAGCTGAATGACCCATTGATATTCTTTATATAATGTGATTTTTAACTATTTTGTCTTCTTTTAGTGCATCCTACACTGTTAGCACCCAATTAGAAACAAAGCTAGAATTCAACACCACATTTACAGAGTGAATAGTAGTAGATGCCACAAAAGACAGAAGGCTGTAACTTCCTTCATCTACAACCTATTACATGTGACTGTCCATTAATCACTATAGTTTTGGTATTGCTCTCACCACTAACACATCTTTTTTAGTTATATAAATATTATAAGATCAGTTTTCAACTCAAATGTGATGAAAATACCAGAAATCACATCTTGTTTGTGCACACATTTATTTTATTTTATTTTATTTTATTTATTTTTTTTTTTTTTGGTTTTTCTCCGGTACTGGGAACCGAACTCACGACCTTGCGCTTGCCAGGCAGGCGCTTTTGCCGCTGAGCTAAATCCCCAGCCCCTCATTTATTTTATTTTTAATTAATTCTTTTTGAGACAAAACCTCACTGGGTTTCCCAGGACAGCCTTGAATTTGCAGTCCTTCTGTTTCAGCCTCCCAAATAGGTAGAACTACAGGTGTGTACAATGCCTGCATACAAGTATTGTTTTAATCAGGAAAAGCTATGTGTAAATTAAGATTCACCTTTTCTAGAAAAAGAGCTGCATATGCTTCCACTGAAAACTAAAAAAGTTCTATTTAGTACCCTGCTCTTATTCCAGTGTATATCTCAGATTCCTCCTGCCTGTCAGATGCTTTCGCTTAGACAAAATGCTTGCAGCTCAGCAGGCTTAAACCTCACCTTCCTGTTCATTCTAGTTGTGACTCATTACCCTTTTGAAGTGTTTTCTCCCTGGAAAGAAGAATTCATATTTCCCACAATGCCTTGCATTGTCATACTAGATAAATATTTTTAAATGAACAAGTCATTGTTTATTCAGTGGCACATAAGACATTACTAGATTTGTTTTTTTCAGAATCAGTTGTGATAGACAAACCTATAAAACACCCAAGCTCTTCTTGCTATCTTTAGGTGAAAGGTATAGCTCCCACTGGGATTGTCCCAATAAAGGAGCTGACCTAGTTTAATACAGTATAAATGTAGTGTGTTCCCAAAAGGTCCCCAAACACCGGGTACACTAGAGTATCTTCAGTGTTTCAAGTGGTGCAACTCACATAGATTGACCCACTTAGAGTGAGCCCTTTTACAAAAAGTGGATTCTATTGAAAGCAGAACCATTCCACAGAATTCTTGCTGATTACTGTCCAGCAAGATTCCACTCCTTGTCTCCAAATAGTTTTTGAAAAATTTTTATTTACCACAGAACAAAATTAAAGCAAACAGACCAACAAAAACAAACTGACAACAGCAAATTTTACCAAAATTATGTCGTTCTTAAAAAGAAGTAGAGGTAAATGCAGCAACGGAGAACATCTAACTTGAGCTTTCCCCATCACTTTATAGTTTCAATTTGTACAAACTTACTCACTATACCATTTATATTTTGTAGATATTTGCTCTGTGGTTATATAGTTGACAGTTGGAAAGTATTATTGCTTTGTTTATGGTTTCACAGAGTCACCAAAAACGTTGGCATCTGGGCAAAAATACCATTTTGATTGTATAGTTTTAGAAAAAGGTACCATTTTACCAAAACAGGTAAGATAAAATTTGATATTATTCACACCTTGCTCTAATTAAAAGATGAGTGAGATTAAAACAACTATTTGTGGTGCGTTCTGTATTTAGGGAAAGGTCATACACTAGCCCTCTTCTCTCAGTGTTATACCAGCAAAGAAAAGCTCTGATTTACTAATTAGCAAGGTACAGAGTTCTTTTGCACTGCTTCCTCTTCTGTCCATCCCAGTATGAAGCTGATGTCCTAAAGCTGGCCTGAGATCATCTCCTAATCTGGAGGGCTCCAGTACCTTGGAAGGACAGTAAAGGTGGTGCTGGGGAAGAAGAAATGGTGTGGATGATGTAGGCCAGCTCTGTTTTGGGCTTAGGGACAGGGTCTCATTTTTAATTCCCACTGTGAAGCTATAAAAGCAAACTAAATGAAAAATAAGCCTCCTATTGATGGAAAATTTGGGTTGCGTCCAAACTTTTGCTATTAGTAACAATGCTGCGATAGATATTCATGTATATCATTTTGCATGTGGCCTGGTATAACTTTAGGATACATTTCCAGAAGTAGAATAGCTAGGTCAAAGGGCATATGCATTTGTAATTGCAATACATATTACCAAATTGCCCTCCTTAGGGATCATAACAATTTGCATTCTCACTAGCAAGGTATAAAAGTGACTCTTCTATAGCCTTCCCAAAAGATTTTATCCAACTGAGATTTAATACAACTTGATAGGTGAAAATTTTACCTAGTATAGTTTTTAAATTGCTTTTCATTTGCGAGTAACTTCATGTATTTAAAATATTTTAAATTTCTTTTTATATAATTTACTCATGTTCGTGTTGACTTTTATAAAAATTTGATAGCTCTTTGTATCTTAGGGAGACATGCTTTTCTCAATATTTGTTGGAAGAATTTTAATTCAATATAACATTTCTATTTTTCTTTGTTTAATGGTATGTTTCCTGCTCTGGCTTTCTGTTACTTTGATGTAGTTAAGTTCATAAATTTTTAAAAATTTGAATTTTGAGATGTGTTTGGACAGGCCTTTTCTTGTCTAAGCCTGCAATATAATCCTTCCATATTTTCTTTTAGTGTTTTTATGGTTTCATGTTTATATTTAAATTTTGATCTATTTGGAATCTATCCGGCTTGAAGTATAGTATATGGATCCAACAATCCAACAATTTTTATTTGATACCTTATCTTTTTCCCTGTGGTTAGAGATACCACTTTTGAAATATATATTTTTGATTTTATTCCTGAATTTTCTCTATTTTTTTTGCGTGAATATGTTGGTCTCTTCATGTACAAATTTCCTGCTGTTTTTACTGTGAAAGATTTGAAATCAAATGGATTATTTCTCTTCTTTGCTCTTTAGAAATTCTTTAAATTTTGTTATTTGTTTTCTTGTTTTGTTTTGTTTTGTTTTTTCTGGTACCAGGAATTGAACTCATGACGTCATGCTTGTCAGGCAGTAAATTTTGTTATTTACATAAGATGCTTTAAAAGATAATTTCTTAATACATTAGATATTTCTATATCTTACCACCTAATAGAGCATCTTTGTTAATTTCAAAATCATAGAGGAATTGTTACTAAACATAGACTTGCCCACAGTCTTCACTATTACTTAGCATTAGGAGGACTGACATGTTTGTATAAAATTATTTTTCTCAAATTTTTTATTTTTTGTTGTATTAGGACATGTTTTTAGTTCATGAAGTTTACATTCATCTTGTGGAGTTGTTATATGTAATACTACAGCTTGTTTCTTTTGTCTTTTAATCTCTATCTCCTTTGCTGCCCCTCACTCCTCCAATTCTCCTATCCCATTTTTCATTCTTATTGATATTATTAATCCTAGTTCATATTATGACATATACTGTTTACATTCATTGAGGATATTGTTTATATACATTTCTATGTAAATTTTAAAAATCTCTTGTCTAAAATGTTGAGAATTTTACCCATTGTAATGATTTTCTAAACTAGGTTAAAGAGACTGACATCTTGTGATGTTCATTCCTTCAGTCCAAAATATGCATATCTTTCATGTTTTAAACTTTACTGACTTTAGTTAATACTACAGAGTTTTCTTAGTATATCATAGACTTTTCATGTCAACTTATCCCCGGGAAAGAAAATTTTGTGTTGCTATTATTAATGGAACCATTCTTCTATTGTATTTTCTGACTATTATTTGCACTTACTAAAACCATGAATTTAGCCATATTATCATATATTCCACTAACTTGCTTTTTGAGTTGACACATTTATTCAGTTGATTTTCTTGGGTTTTCTAGGCTACCACCCAACACTGTAAAATACTGACTGTGGTTTTTCTCCTTGTTTCCAATTTGTACCTCTAGTTTTTCTTTCTCTTTCAAATGTGTTGACTAATTTTTCCAACATTAAACATTAATGATGATTGTGGACAATTTCCTTATTTTTAGAGGAAATTCCTTTATGGTTTTATAATTGAGAATGATGTCCTATTTGGGGTAAGGCTGAAATAGCTTATGATATTGAGAAATTATCTATAACCCTATTTTATTGTTTTTAAAAATGAACAAACTATTTTTTAAAATCAAGCTTATGAAAGTATAATTTGCATACAGTGATATTCAGGTTCAAGAATTTTGATAAATATATTTGAGACATTCAAGATATTAAGAAACATGGAAATTTTCATCATCATAAAATTATTCTTGTGTCATTTTATTGTCAATTTCCCTAATATACTCACCCATAGCAACCACTGACCTGCTGTTTTTTACCTACTAGTTTTATTTTTTAGAATAAGTGGAATTGTGCATAATAACTTAGTATAATGGTTGCCTTAGTCAGTGCTTACTAGAGTCAAATGTGAAAGAGTGCAAGAGATCTCTCCACACACTGGAGACCCAAAGAATCCAGTTGATGGCCTGGATCCCACAGCAGTGTCCTCCATGAGTCCAGCTGGAGACCTAGAACAACAATAACCCATGCAAGTCCCCACCAAGGATCTGCACCAGGAAGGCCCAAAGGTCAGTAGTGGAAGCTAGAAAGTCTGTGTTGGTGGGCAAAGGATCTGTGCCAGAAGGCTGAGGGATCTGCACTACAGGCAGGAACAATGCTCAAGTCAAAGAGCTCCCCCAAAGAGAACAGCAGCCATCATGAACAATAGCAAGGCCCCATGTTCCTCCTAAAGTGAGAACAGCTGAGTTTATATCAGAAAAGGTAGCCATGACAAGCTTCTCTAGGAAACTCAACAACATATAATCTTCCCCTCCCATTCTCCTTTTATGCTATTGACAGCATTCCGCAGTGGGTCTTTCATGCCCAGATCCACACTGACTCATATCAACTGGGTGTTCCCACTTAAACTGACCACTAGTTAGTCCTGTACAATGCTTCTGAGATACATCCAAGTTATTGTATTTGTTTGTAGTTGTTCCTTTTTAATGTTGAGGAGTCTACTCTACAGATGGATATACAAACCACAGTGTGTTAATCCATCCTCCAGTTCACAGTCATTAAAGATGCTATTAGGTTTCAGTTTCCTACAAACAACCTACAGATCTTTGTATGGAATTTTATTTCCATTGCCTTGAAGTAAATATCTAGGAATGAGAAATTGGGGCTGTATGATCAGTATACGTATAATTTTATATGAAATTAACAGGAAGCTATACATTTTGCACCTATAGCAATCATATGTGAAAATTGCAGCTTCTCTGTATCCTTATGAGTATTTTGCTTCTACTTTTTTTGGGTGGAGGGGACAATTTTATATATGTATAGTGTTATAGCATTGTGACTTTACTTTGTGTCTCCCTAATGACTCATGATGTTAAGCATCTTTTTGGGTATGATTTGCCATCTGTCTATCTCTGAGGAAATGTCAGTTCAATTCTTTTGCCCATATTTTAATTAGAACTTTTATCTTCTAATTAATTGTAATGCCTTCATTAATATAATTTAAAAACTATGTTATACATATTAAAAATATTCAATCTGATGAGTTTTGATAGCATGAATCCATACAACCACCAAAATCAAGATAATGACTATATCTATCACCCCAAAAGTTTGTTCTTGACCTATTGTAACTCCTCCCTCCCACCCCCTCAACTTTGCCTCACTCCCAGCAACAAGTGTCATCATCTCTGTTACTAAAGATTAAGCTGCTTTTTCTAAAATTTTATATAAATGAAACTGCACAAAATATGGTAATGTTATTCTGACTTTCACTGATAGAATTATTTTGAAATAAGTCTATGTCATTTCATGCATCAAATGAAGTTGGGTGTGTCCTGGGTGTTATGGCCATAGATCAGTTTGTCCCATGTATCTGTAGTTCATTCTTTTTCCTGATGGATTAATATTCATTTAAGGATATATTTTGACTTGTTTATATTTGTTGATGGCCACTTTTTGGCTGATACAAATATATATGCTACAACTATTTTTGTATAGGTCTTCATGTGGACATGTGCTTTCATTTCTCTTTGGAAAATATCTGGAAGTAAATAGCTGTATCATGCACTATGTACATATTGAATGCTTTAGAACAGGGGCCCTCAACCCCGACGCCACAAGCTTGCCTATTAGGCATCAGGCTGCACAGCAGGAGGTGAGTGGTGGGCAGGCTAGCAAAGCCTCATTTATATTTAGTCTGTATTTATAGCCACTGCCGAATCCTCGAGTTAATGCCTGAGCTCCGGCTCATGTCAGGTCAGTGATGACATCGGATTCTCATAGGAGCAAGAACCTGACTATGAATGAACACACGAGGATCTAGGTTATGTACTCCTTTGAATTATCCTGAAACCGCTCATAACCCCGCTCCAGTCCTTTGAAAAAATTGCCTGCCACAAAACCAGTCCCTAGTGCCAAAAAGGGTAAGGACAACTGCCTCAGCAGACAGTTAGACTGCTCTTTGATTGAAATAAAATTCACATTCCACAAAATTCTCCATTTTAAAATGTACATTTTAATGATTGCTCATATGAAGGTTATACACCAATTGTCACTATCCATTGTTAGAAAATTTTTATTACTCTGAAACAAAATAAAAAATTTTGCATCCATTAGCAATCTCCCAAGTTTCTTCTTTCTCCCAGCACTTGTCAACCACTAATCTATTTTCTGTCCCTATGGATTTGACTATTATGTATTTTCATACAGAGACAATCACAAAATATAGTTTTTTTCTATTACTTCTTTCACTTAGAATAATGTTTTCAAGCTTTAACCATATTGCAACACATCTATTTCTTTTTAAGGCTGTCATATTCCATTTTGTGATTATACTACCTTTTGTATATCCACTCATCACTTGATGGTAAGTAAATATTTTTACTCATTTTCTGTAATGTCTTTTCACTTTATGCATTGTGTCCTTTGATGTGTAAAAGTTACTAATTCTTAAGAAGTCTAATTTATCCATTTTCTTTCATTGCTTGTACTTCAAGTGACTTATCTAAAAAGCCAGTGCCTAATCCATAGTCATATTAATTTATACTTGTATTTTTTCCTAAGAGTTAGAATTAATGTATTTGGATTAATACTGTTTATTTTTTATTTTAAAGAGAATAAAAGATAACAAAACAACAACAACACAGACAAAAGCAAAACAAAGCAAAAACAATAAAAATGATACAGGGTTTCAATACAAAATGACAGGAATTAACAGTGCTTGTTATATTACATATCGTTATCTTCAAAGAAGTTACCCAGAGTACCAGATGTAAGAATGCAAGATTGATCAAACAATTAAAGAGAATAAAGAATAATAAAAAACATTAGAAATGATGCAAAGCTTCACTAAACAAGATGGTAGAAATTCAACAATGGTTGTTATATTGCATATTGTTATCTTCTAATTAGTTGTTCAGATTACCAGGTATGAGTATGCAAAATTGGTCCAAAAAATTAAGCATTAACTGTTCCTTTTAATGAACTATTAGACATTAGCAGTAAAGTTATCCCATATATATATGCATATATGATTAGTATTGTTTAAAAGTCTGTTTTTCCTTGCATATAATTGTTTGTCAAGTTAACAAAACTTAATTTTCCATAGAAATATTGTTTAATTTCACAACTATATTCTTCATGTTTAATTTCATGTGAATACCATACTGTTTTGATTCTTGTAACTGTATAGTAAGTTTTAAAATCTGGAAATGATAGGCAGGAGATGCAGCTCAGTGGTAGAGCACTCATTTAGCATGCTAAAGCCCTGGGTTCCATTGCTCTTCACACACACACACACACACACACACACACACACACACACAAAACTAGTTGTAGGTTTTTCTTTGATGGCTTTTATCATTTTTAGTAAGTTCCGTGGTATGTTTACTGCTTTACTTTGAAATGATTTTTTTCAGATATGTTTTCTGTATCTGTTGATATGATTTTGTGCTCTTCCCCCTTTACTTTATTGTTATGGTTTCACAGACTAAGCCAACTTCACAAACCTAGGATAACTTATAGTTAGTCATGCTGTATAATACTTTTCACAAAACTGGATTCAGTTTGCTAGTACTGTATATTAAGGGAAATAATGTGTACATGTAAGATATTTGAGATATC
Source organism: Chinchilla lanigera (assembly GCF_000276665.1). Lineage (NCBI taxonomy): Eukaryota > Metazoa > Chordata > Mammalia > Rodentia > Chinchillidae > Chinchilla > Chinchilla lanigera. The sequence goes on along the minus strand of NW_004955412.1, from coordinate 22,920,539 downwards.
TGTTTATAGATTTTTTTTTCTTGCTTGGTCTTTTTCTGGTTTTAGTATCAAAATAAATTCTCATAGATTGCATTGTGAAGTATTTCTTTCTCTTCTAGATGTTTGGAGGAGTTTAAGAAGGATTAATGTTAGTATTTCTTTAAATGTCATTTACCAGTGAAGGCATCTAATTTTGGCCTTTTCTTTAGGAAAAGATATTTTTATTACTAATTCAAACTGATAGGAGGTAGTTACAGATTTATATTTGCTCTTCACTTGTCCTTCCAGGAATTTTTCCATTTTATCTGGGTTTTCTAGACATTGCCTAGGTTCATCTGCAGTTGTTCATATTTTTCTCTGAATTGCATCCTTAAAAAATTTATATGTTAAGGTCCCAACCCCTTATGGGATTCTCCCATTAGAGCAGGACCTGTAGGGAAGTAATTAAGGTTAAGCAAGAACACAAGGATGTGGCTGTAATCTGAAAGAACTAGCGTGTCGAGCAGAGGCAGCGACCCCAGAGAGGCAGTGACTCCTCCTGGGGGCAAAGAGTAAAGGTGATGAGAGGACTCAGGAGAGAGACACCAGCACCAACTGTGATGGACCTCAGTCTTGGACTTCCCACCTCCAGAAATGTGGAAAAGTCTATACTGTTTCAGCTGCCCATTCTTTGGTATGTGGTTACTTTTACTGGTACCCTTCATTTCTTCATGCGGACTTGAGTTGGTGTCTATTCTTTCATTTCAGCCTGAAAGATTCCCATTGATATCTCTTATGGGGAAAGCCTAGCAGCAAATTCTGGCTTTTATCACCTAGGAATACTTTAATTTCTTCTTTACTTTCTTAGGAGTATTTTTCTATATATAGAATTCATGATTAGCAGGGTTAAGGATTGTTTTTTCTATTCTTTCTTTTTTCAACCTTTCTTACATGTGAATATGTTATTCCACTGCATTCTGACCTTCATCCTTTCTGATGAAAACTTAACTGATAATCTTACTGAGAATAAATAAATTCTTCAGCCTAGGTAATTTCAATTAATTTCTTTTCAAGTTCACTCTTGCTTTGCTCGCTCATATTTACTTTTGGCTATTTAGTGAAATTTTCATTATACCTATTATATTTTTCAATTTAACAGTTTCTCCTTAAAAAGTCATTTCTGTGTTGGGCATTGTGATACACTCTTCTGGGAGGCTGAGGCAGAAGGATTTCAAGTTCAGCCTCAATCTGAGCAGCTTAGTGACTTAGCAAGACCTTTTCTCAAAGAAAAATGAACTGGGAATGTAGTTCAGCAAAGAAGTCATAGGTTCAATCCCCAGTATTAGAAAAAAATCATTTCTCTTTGTTAATATCCTCTATTTAATGAGACATGATTCTCATGCTTTCAACTATTTGGACATTTTATTTTTGTTCTTTGAAAAATTTTTTAAAAGACATTTAAAATCTATGCCTCTTAAATGCAACATCTGGACTTCCTGGGCTTCCTCAAAGATGGTTTCTATTGGCTACATTTTCCCCTGCATATGGACCATAATTGTTTGTTTCTTTTCATTGCTCTGAATTTTTATTGAAAAACAAACATCTTTAATAATACAATATAGCAACTCAGACAATCAGATTTTCCTCCATCGCAGGGTTTGTTGTTTCTCTCATAGTTGTTGGTTAATTTTTGCTCACTGACTTTATAAATGAATTCTGTGAAGTGTGTATTGTTTGTCATGTGTGACTACTGAAGCCTCTAGTTATACTCTTTCCTTGTCATTTCCAGCTGTTACGGTTTCATTCCTTGACTTATCTGACTCATGGTCCTTTCATCCTTCTTTAAAGCCAGCAGTGTAATACCTTGCTTAATTCCCCATGTTGTCTTCTTCTATGGCAAGTATCAATATTCTTAAGGAATATACATATATATATATATACACACACACACATCATTTTCACTTATAGATTCAGAAGAGTAAGACCTGTACATCTATGGTAGCCATCATTCAGGCCACAATAATCCAGAACCAAAAAATCTTATTCTTTGCCCAGAGGCCATGTGTGTGTATGTGTGTGTGTGGTTGTGCATGTGTTGGAACCCATCTTCAATGCTCAGCCTGTTATTGAAACTTCCTCCTTATCTTTGATTTCTTCTTGAGAAAACTTCATAGTCCATCTTTTTTTGTTAAGCTTTTTGATTACTCTATTATTCATCCCATTCATTATCCCTCACTTCAGGCAGCCACAATATTTTTTTTT
>NW_004955412.1:22900006-22916369 GCF_000276665.1 Chinchilla lanigera | reverse complement strand
TTGACTTTGTATCCAGCTACACTGCTGAATTTGTTGATTAATTCAAGGAGTCTTCTTGTGGAGTTTTTGGGATCTTCCATGTAAAGTATCATGTCATCAGGCAGCCACAATATTGAAACACTTTCTGGTACCTGTTTGACATGCACACCCCAGGAAAAATGATTTTCACCTTGGGTAAGTTCCAAGTTAGATCAAATAGTGGCCACTTTTTAAGTGAAATCTTCTGGAAAACCACCAGACAGGTCAAATATTGACAGTTTTTTGTACATGGTATTTTTAAAAAGCTTTGTTTCATACCATTTTTTCCAATGGTTACCAGGCTGTTCTAGGCATGCAGGATAATATTTTCAAGGCTATTGTAGAGTTGGAGAGTTAAAATAGCTGGGGACAGGATAAGTTAAATACCACAAACCTCACCATTATTACTGAGATTCAGCCATTTTTCTTAAATAAATATTCCCTGGGATACTGTGAACTTTTACATAACTTCCAGAGTTCTGAGAAAGTTTCGGTCTGATCATTTTTCCTGATTTTTATTGCTTTTATTGTTTCCACCACCATTTTTGTTAATAATTCATAAAACTGTTTGAAAAATTGATTATATTATTTCATGCCCCATGGTCAGTGGAAATCCTTCCATCCACCAATACTTTGTTTTTTATTTTTTTATTTTAAAGAGAAAAAAAAACTAACAAAACAATAACAATGAAGACAAAAACAAAAACAATGCAAAAATAACAAAAACAATACATGACCTCAAAATAAAATAATAGGAATTAACAATTATTGCTACACTACATACTGTCAACTTCAAGATTAGTTTTAGAATCTCATCATGGAAGCAAGAAATGTTCATTTTCAAAGATATTGCTTTTAGGTAGAAAGTCCTACATGATGAGAGATTAAAATTTAGTTGATCTGAGAAATTAGCTAAAGCAAAATACCTTCAAGATTTTAATTTGGCTAATAGTCCTTTATTTTTAATCTCTTTAGATTTCTAGGACTTAGATTTATAGGGATCTAAAAAAGATATTAGGTTTAATTTCTCAGGAAACTAGTTAAGTGTCTTCACGTAGACCCCATTGCTAAGTTCCACTTATCATATAATACTTAGCCGACTGTCAGCCCTTGTTTGTTCTTTCACTGGTGCCTGTAAACTTTTTACTATGTCTCTGATGAATTATCAAAGGTATTTTTCTTTGGTGTAGATATGAGAAACAGATTTAGGTTGGATAAGGCTGTGCCTTTGTTAATAACAAAAATAGAAGTAGAATCCGGGTCCACTCAAGGTAAAAAAATGTCAATTATTGAAAGATCTAAATACTAGGATAATCAGTGGGAATCTCTGTCTTTTGCCTGTACATGTATCATCTGCTTTGGGAGCGCTGATTCAGAATAGCAGCAATTGCTTCGATTTTGAAATCCTTGAAAACAAGGATCTGGGTTTACAAAGTACTGAAAGTTATCCATCAAACTGTATCTTATTGGCAGTTACAGAAAAAATACTTTCTATTGGGAAAGGTCTTTTTCCAAAAGCAGCTTATGAAAGTTGCTGATGCTGCCTTCATTTCTTTTTCCCTGATCTTGCCACCTTCCCAGGTATTCAGATTATACCAAGACCATGCGCAACAGATGCTCACAAAGAACTACTGCAAACAAGGGCTAAAGGAGTTAAGACAAGGCAAGAGTCATCATATCAGGGCAATGCGGGGTAAAAGTAGGGGAATCCCAGGGAGCCTTAGGAGCTGGTCTTTAAGAGGAACCTAAGGATCCAGAAACAAGAGACCTACAGAGTCTGTGTATATAGTTCTGGGCTAGGAAGAAGATTAAGAATCCAATAGGCATCTGGGCATGATGGTGCATGCCTATAATCCCAGCACTCCTGAGGCTGAAGCAGTAGGATCATTGCAAATTCTGAGGCCAGCATGGGCTACAAAGTGAGTTCAAGGCCAGCCTAAATTGCATAGTGAAACCCTGTCTCAAACTGCGCCCCCCCAAAAAAGAATCCAACAGGCAGTCACAACAGCAAATCCAACCCCTTACAAACAGAATGTGCTTTAAACTGAGGTAGTTCCACATTTCAAGGAAATCCTAGCTTGTACCTGTGGGCCACCATTTTGCACAACTCCAACAAGCACCTGTGAAGAGTAGGTCAGCAACATTAGGAAGTTGCTCTGTATCTTTCAAAGTTTAAAGGTGAAAGGTGGAATGTCAGTCTCTCCTAGTGACTTCTACTATCAAACATGCTCTGGGGAAAAGTACTGAAGCTCACACAGGCCTTATCTCCTCATGGCAGTTTCCTGTCAGTGGAAATCGAAACCTCAAAGTGAAAGATGTAGCCTTCAAGTGAGGATGAGATTGTGGGAAGGGGTGATTTGGGGAATTCCTAGGCTGCCTGATCGCCTTGGTGGCTAATGTGCTGCCTAGGAGTGGAAGTACCAGCCCTAGTAATTGCAGGGCTTGGAGAACTCCTCTGTTCAGCTCCTCAATTTAATACACATCCCTTTAATTTGATGTTTTAAAATTCAGCTCCAAGACTGTCATCAGCCAGTTTTTCCTCTTTCCCTGAACACTGACCACCTTGTTCCCTTTTTATACTATGAACAGAGCCAAGCAGTGTGCATTGAAATCCGACATCCTTTGTGTTGCTTGAGAAATCTGAGGCTGACATCTCCCGGGCCTTTTTGTTTCTCTCGCCTCTCTCCGCCAGCGACCTGCCAACTTCTTTTGGCTCTCCTGGGCGTTCGTCATGTCCCATATCGATTGCTACCCTTTTCTTTATATGTGGGATGCTAAGAATGGGCCCTGCAGCACAATGACGCCTGCTTTGGGTGAGGGTTGGGTCAGCCTCTGACCCTGGGCACACAGGTCCAGGCCAGGACTGCTGTTGCATCAGCTGCTCATAAAGGAACCAATTGATTTTTTTTTTCCACCCTGCTATTCTAAACTCCCAAGATCTTTTCTGGGATTTCAGTATGCTTCTTTGAATGTTCTTTTCCACTTAGACCTTATGATCCTCAGGTACCCAGTTTATTAATTACCCCCAATGCTGGCATCTGATAGCAGGTGGCCACAGTTCTGTTAATTATGTCCCGAGGCTTAGAAATTCTCTTCTAATGACATCCAATCATCTACCTCTGAATCTTGGGCTGACGGCAGGTTGCAGGTGCAGAATCTCTTCCCTTGACTTCTTAAAAATCTATTCTTCTGGCCTAGCACCTTAAGAGTCACATGCTATACCGTCAAGATATGGAACAGAATTGCCACATACTCAATGCCTTCTGCACCAATGGGTGGAGTGATAGCTATTGTAGCTCGAATACAGGGAATTTGAGACTGGCCAGCACAGCATTGATTTAGCAGTCAAACAAGCCACCCTGGGAAAGTATTAACCAGAGATCTGGAGTGGATGAAAGCCCTGGTCTTGTCTCTCTCAATCCCTGGGACTCCAGTGTAAACTGTCCTTTAACTCAAATGGAAATTGCAGCTTTCTGTGGAGTCAGATGGAGAGAGTAGATGGAGCCATAGTCAATTTCTTCATGTGAGGTTAAGAAAGATATGATACAGAATATGAGAGGTCTTGGGTTCCAGAGCAGTGAGTGATAATCAGTGCTAACACTATTCCATGAATGACCAGGCTTCTGTCTTTCATCCATAAAATGGGGGAAATATGCATTTTGTTCTTGTCTAAAGTTCAGCAAGGAGAATTAATTGTTCAACATTTCCAGAAGACTTAGTAGTCAATGGGGCCAATGGTGCTCTTTGTGTGTATGTATGCAAACTGACATGTAGATGTATGGATAACTCTTCACTGGCTTTGAGATACCACAAGGAATGAACTATGGGTAAGGAGAACTGTCAATGGCAGAGAGTTTTGGTGAATTTGTAGGTACTTTAAAGCAATTGTGATGGATATGGGAGGAGAAATCAATTGTGAAATATCAATAGGGATTACACTATAAATACCCTGTGATGACAGTTTAGCTAGTCACCAAAAATACTGTCTGTTTTTAATGTAGGCAAATTAAATGGAGGGAAATAAGATGTTTGCACATAAACAATGAAAATAAAATAAAACATGCCCTTAATTACACAGTTGGTGAGGTGAATGAAAGAGGTGGGAGACAGATCAAATCACATTTAGTCAACGTCAGAGGTGTTTTATCTGGTCTACAATTAATTTTTCTATGTGTGTCATTGCAAGTGACCCTCCTAAGCACCCCAGTGTGATAGCTAGGACAAGTACTTCCCTTTCAGTATTACAGGTATTACCACAATGACACCATGTACATGTGGGACTATTTAGATGCAGTCCCAAGTCTTTTGTCTTGAGCTAGGTCATGGCTTATTACTCCACCATTTTCTCTGGGAATTGGGTATTTTCTTTCAGACTGCAGTAATGTCCTCATATTCTGTCCTCTCTCCAGAGAATCCTTTTTTCATTGGTACCTCTTCCATGTCATGGTACTCACATCCCTTGAATGCCAGTTCTGTATAAATAAGACCTTCCTCTTGCATTGGCAAGCTTCCCAGGGCTGCCCTGAATGATGATGTATCACTGGACCTTGGAATGTCCTCAAACCTTCTCTTCAACTGACTCTACCTGAGTAGCTCCCAGCCTGCCATTTCTTGTCATTGTCCAGTCAAAAGAAGTGTGTGGAAAGAAGATGAAAAAAGGAAGCACTTTGGGAGCTGCCTAAACAAGTATACACTAAAACCCTGGCAGGTGTATAGTTTCTGTCTCTGAATGCAGCCAGTTTTGGTTAGAAATAATTCAGATTTCCTTTCTGAGCTCACTTATTATTTGTCTACCATTGAGTCTACATTGATAAAATCACTCTCAAAAGGGACTTTTAATTTGTTCTTGATTTTTCTGTGTCTTTTCTTTCCTTCTCTAACTATTAGATGCTTCGTACTTACTTTTTTTTCTCAGGTTGTTTGAAAGCTTCTCAATCAATGAATTCCCTCCCTCTAACTTCCAATATATTTGAGACCTTTGGCTCTCACATGGGTCAAGGTCTGTTTAAGGATACTGTTAGATTTGCGGGTGGATAGGTAGGCCTACAATGGTGACAACTGTGTCTACTTCTTTGTATGAGGGTTAGACCTAGGGAAAAAATGATCACTACCTGAGGCTCCTTCCCTCCCCTCCCTTGTCATCATTTTCCCTGACCGTTTGGAGACTGAGAAACAATAGCAGAGCCAAGGATTTATTGCTGTTCCTTGATGCATATGAGTACACTGCATTATTCGAGTGAAATCTGGACTCACAAGACTCTCCCTGCCTGCTTGGCTGTATTCTCTGCACCGCAGACATCAAAGGATGACAGGTTGTAAGTTCCAGCATCAGAGGAGAGCAACTGGCTTCTGTTGGCAACCTTACTTGTCAACTGGCAGCTCCAACAACCAATATTCCCTGGGTCATCTAAGGACAGGGAGGGGCTGACAAGTTTGAAGTTAGAAAAAGGAAGCATTGACTTCAATTCTGTAGCTGTGCAATGCCCCATCCCCTCCTCCCTCCACACTGCCCCTCATTCCAGAGCTCATCTCCCTTTCTTCTCACCCTGGGATTGGGTCAGACTGGAGGAAATGTAGTAAGAAGTATTGCCATTTCCTGAATATGATTCATGGAAAGGACCCAAAACAGCCACTGTGGAGACTGTCTACTCAGAAAATGTCCCTCTTTCCACTGCACCAAACCTAGCCAGCTTGCTGTCATCTGACACCAGTGAGAAATAAAGTATTGCCTATTTGATTTCCTTCCAATGCAAGTCCCCTAAATGCTCATTTTAAATTCAATACTCTAAATTCAGTGTGGTCATGCATAGATGATCAATTATTTTAATAAATGTGCTCTAAATAAGCATTTGGTGGGAGGAATAATTTTAAATTCACAGAAAAGTTACAAACATAGGACAGATTTCCCGTATACTCATCACCATCTCCCAGACTCTAGTTTTAATACTTGGCTGGTTTTAGACGAATGCTTTAAATAGGACCAAACCACACTATCAGAATTTATTGAGCTTGTCTAATTTGTAGTGCCATCTCTAATCCTCATCGCTAGGCTCCTTAATTCTCACCAGTGGCTCAGTCCATTCTTAAGTTGTAGGGTAAGCCTGAGCAGTATGGAAGGAATTTCAGCAGATTCAGTGCCGTATTCTGGCTGGCATCTACAGGCTGCCTTTATGAAACCCTTGGGGCACAGATTTGAACAACTGCACATTGAGCATTTACATTGGGAGTAGTGTCCGCTCCATCAGGGCACCCGAGCCAAGAAATATGTGCTTACCCTCTGCCTCAGGGCATGACTCCAGGCCCTTGACCTTGATTTCTAGTGGCCCTTTCTATGGGATCCTAGGGGTGCTGCTCAGGTCCTGCTGCTTCCCAGTACAGTATATATTTTTGAGTCTGTTTGTCAACTGTACATTCAGGATTTCCTCCCTAGCCTCTGTCTACTGCATGGCCACATCAGACCTCAACGCAGCCTCCACTACTTACTTGATACAAGGCTTGCTGATATCATACTCTCCAAACTTTGTGTCCTAGCTGTCGATCTAAACTTTCTCGTCATTCCTATTTTTTCAAATTAACTGGTCTTAGCCATTGTCCAGGTCACTCCTAAGTTTCTCCCGTCTGCTGACACTGACCAAGGCATTATGATAATTCTCAACTTTATTTAGTATTTTTTACATGATTATTTAGTGCTGGCTGCTTTCTAGGTTCCAAGATTGAGGCCCGTAGAGATGAAAGGAAAATATAACTCCTCTTTCAGGAAGCTCATGGTCAGCAGAACGGACAGGCAAGAAAAGTAAAGATTGTTAGGCAGCAGGATACTGGATTTGAGGATGAGAAATCTGAGCAAGTAAAGAAATGGTACTTAATTCTCTAGGAAAGGACACCGAAGAAGAACAGCAGGTTGAGAAGAATAAGCAATGTCATTTTGGATACATTGCATCTGAAGTAACCATAGGATGCTCAGAGGAAGATGTCCACTACACTTCCAATATAGAAGTCTGGAGATAGCAATGTGGACTGAACTTTTGGTATTATAAAAACACAGCAGCCAATTGTATCCTAAGTCCACTCAGATGACCTAGATGGAAGGGAAAGAGGCCTGGAGGGATCAGGAGGAAAACAGAGTAATTTCAAAACATGTCCCTTCAACATAGAGCATGAAAGGCATGGGAAAGACTATTCATTTAGGTCCTCTATTCCCCACATCTTCGCTGTCTTCCTGTAGTGTAATCTGCCCAAGCAGGCAGCAATTAAATACTGCTCTTTGAAACTGCTTAAAAAAAAGAGCAAGAAAGCCAAACATGGTGATCTGTGCGATTAAGGCACAAAGATACTCCTTCTCCTGTAGGTTGTGCTGAGTGATGGTAAAGTCAAAGGAGATGCCAAAGGATGTAGGCACAACCACAATCCCTGAGTGGATTTCACAACCTTCATCCATAACAGGGACATGCTATCGCTCATTGTGTCATTCTGACAATGGCCTTCTATGCTCCTAAGACAGAGGTTCCCTGGGAATCACCAAGGTACAGATGCGAGTTGAAACTGTCAAATGTTCAGGTTCCATTAGAGCTTCCAAGATGAGAGGACCCACCTAAGTAGCTAAATTACTAAAAGATTATTTCCAAAGTCTTATCTTGGGAAGCAGAGAAATAATTATATGTGATCTATATCTAGCACGAAAAGAAATCAAGGCCAAAATGTGAAATTGTAATGATAGTGCCTAGAAATATAAAAAGTTCATGGATACAAATTATTCATTGTGTTGAGTTAACTGAGGGATGATTAAGATGACTGATTAATGAGGAACATTATTTTAAAGCCACAGAACATGGAAGAAGTAGTATGCTTACTGTACCGTAGAACTTTGTCAGCTTGCTGTTTTCAAGACTAAACTATAGTATATGTACTTCCCTGGGAAATTACAGAGAACAATATTGGCCATCTTTGTATTGCCTATCTGTAAACAGTTGCTGAAAAGCTCTTGAGTCTCCAGTTATAGGTCAGATATCCTACTGGGGCTCTCAAGCCACTCGAACTGGAGGAAGCTCCCAGAACAGTATGTTTAGGTAACACAGATGAGTTATTGTCTGACATCAGGGTATTGAAAGATTGTGAGCAAAGATTGCCCTTGTCCTGTTAATGGAGAATCCCAGAGCCTTTATAAGTCACCTTGTATCTATGTGACTAGATATCCTGGAACAAGCTCACCTCAAGAGAAAATACAGGAACAGACCAGTTTCTGCTGACAATGAGGCCCACTGATGCTGCAGGTAGTGGAGAAAAGGCTGGAAACTAGACGGAAGCCTGAGAACCACACGCAAGAGTATCCTTTCAGATGTACAAACCTTTTCTCACCAGTCTGGAAAGCTTTCACATTACTGATCCTAAGAAGTTTCTACAATTTGTGCCCTAAAAATAAGGAGGGAAAATGATCTTATTTGATTTCCAAAAAATTGATAGCTTTATTAACTATCATGTAAATCACATGAAAGAAGCTACACATAAAGTGCTATAGCTTAGACACAATTCAGATGTGTCCTCCATGAAGGCCCAGGTACTGGATGCTTGGCTTCCCATGTGTTGATGTTGAGGTGTTGCAAAGAAGCAGGGCCTGGTGGGAGATGAGATTCTGAGGGTGGTGCTGACCTTGTCAAGGGATGAAAGCTTTTGTCACAGGAGTATATCCTCACTCTTGCAGGAAGTCCCTGTATTTGATCTTTAAAATATTTAGTGACATATTATAGAGTACAGAGACGCTTGTTATTGTAGCAAGACTTGGAGACTGCTTGTTATTGTAGCATAACCTAATGAGATCTGATTACTGGCATTTTACTGATGCCTGTGAAGTCACTGTACACTCAACATAGTAATGAAGTGTCCCCCAGCTTATTTGAACTATGTTTCTACAGTTGATTCTGTTCACAAATGATCTAGATTTCAAGTGAACTTCACACAACATATAATAGAAAGATACATAACTAGATATCCATGCAGATCCATGAAAATTTCAAGCAATTTCTCAAATATTTATGTCTGGATTATATCCAAAGCATGATTTGTTCCTTCATTTTAAATCTATATGGATCATCAGGAAAATGGAATCCATATGTTTCTCATTTATTTACACTTACCTCATCAAAATATATTTTGAATGAACCACTCCATGCTTCTTGAAATCATATTCTCCTTCCAAAAGAGGGGAAGCCACCTTTCCTGTGGTCTGTACCTCAACGGAAGAAAATGTGCTCATCCTTTTGGGATGTGGGAAGGTCCCCAGCTCAGACTTCTCTCTTTTGGCCTCAAATAAAAGTCCTCCAAATGTGGCCTTCATTTTCATCACCACACTGAAGTCTGCCAAGGTAAATCATGATATCCAGCCATCCAAACAAGACATATTGCTTTCAGGAAAATGAGAGATTCAAAGACAAAGAGTTCAACATTTCCTCAGGCACCTACTCTTTTCACTGACGCATAATCCTTTTTGTTGTCATCAGATCAACTTCGGTGTTTTATATTTTATTCCGATCTGATAAGAAAAGTAACTTTGGAACCTTGCTTCTTTAATGTTAGGAAAACATTAAACATTTTTAGCATGTTAGAACTAGCCTTTTCTCCCTCACCCTCACTTACTATTTTAATCTGCCTTCCTCAACATCAAACTGGTGGAAATTCGGCATTTCTGCACCTTTGCAAATGCTGCTCTTGCTCACTGGATGCCTCCATCCCGCTGTCCACCAGGGGCTTTCTGCTGAAACCTGATCCCGAAGCAGTTATATGCTTCATTTCTAGTGAACCCACATGACCAGATGTGTATTTCATTAACACATATCTCATGGCATTATAATTATTAATACACAAAATAGTCAATCTCTTCCAAAAGATTTCATCTTACTTGAAGGTAAGGAACCTACCTTATCTGTCCTTGTTTCTGTCTCATCACCCAGACAAGAGGTTTCCAATCACTGTTCAATTGTGGAATAAGTGATTAAATCTATTCATGGCTAAGTGACACTTCATAGTCATTACAATATCTTCACTACATCTACCCTGTTACTCACATGGCTACCCTGTACTGAGAAATGCATATATTCTGAGTTGGGGAAGTGAGGATGAAAGCTTCATGTAGAATAAAAATGTCAGAATATTGTTGGAGAAGTGAAAGCAAAGAGAGAAGAGACAGCTAATTATTCAGAGAATTCAGATGCTGTAGAGGTAGACTGAAGAGGGTGGGCAGCATTGCTCAACAGCTCCCTGTCTTCTGTGTTTCACATTAATTACACTCACATAACTTTTCCAGGGTTGATTCTCCCCCTACTTCTCTAGATTTAACCCAGTTTAAGTCTCTGAAAGTACTGAACTTGAGATAATTGAAGGCATAGTTTCTAGGGAAATGAAAGGGGGATAACAGGCAGATTTCTATGACTTTCACACACAAATGCTATATAGCCACACCATACACACATTTCCTATATGTGGGGCTGTATATAATGTAGTGTTATATAAGTGTTTGTATGTATATGTGTACCTGTATGTCTCTGTTCATTTAACCTTGGATATGAATATATTTTCAGGTCACCTCAAATCCAACTTCCTAATTACTGCATTTCCCTAAAGGATAATTCTAGATTTACCTTCTGTGGAAAAAAAAGTTAAAAGATTAATTACTCATTATTACAATCTTAAGAAACATCATAAAAACTGAGTGAATTCTAGCCTTTGTGTTTTGAATAGCAAAAAGGAGAAAAGGATGATTTTAAAAAGATATGAAAAATTAAGCAAACAATTCAAACAAAATATATATGTCTCTTCTTGAACTAATGCAAGACTCAATTAAAAATTTCATTCCCCATCTCTTTGCTTGAAAGCTTTGAAAGCCTTTTGCAGATATTTTGAGGGGGTTTTGGTTAAAACTATGGGTTAAGGCACAGAAGTGGGGCTGGGGTGCGAATGATGAACTTCACTGGATATTTCAGAGGCAGAGAATTTGACTCACACTATAATTGTGAGCGCTGAGAAAGATGAAACAATGATTCTTATCTCCTAAAGAGTTTTGCAGTCATCAATGCCCAGAGTGAGCGGATGAACTGGGAGTGGGTGACCTTAATAGATATAACTGTGTATGGGCTCATTGTACCATGAAATTAAATTTAAATCTGAATTGATGAACAAAAATTCTGGTTTGATATTTTTGAACAATAGTTTTAGTAGTTTTGTAACTCATTCCTTGCTGTGAGGATCCGTTTGAATTTGGGGCTGCGTAAGGAAGCTCTGCCTTTTTGCAGGACTGTAGCTGAGCTCTAACACTCATTTGTGAATGTTCAGTGTTTGGGGGATAATGGAGCTAATTACCCATAGGTTGTGGGAATGGTGTCTGTATCTTCATTCTTTTGTTTCTTCTTCTGGAGCCTTCAGTAGACTCTTCCCTCTCCTCCTTCTCTTGCTCGTAAGTCCTCTTCCATTGCCTATGGTCCCCGTGGGATGAAAGTTTAGGACTCTTTCTCATACTCAGCCCCTCCCCATCTCCTCTTCCACACTCAGGTTCTGTTCCTTGCAAATGTTCCATTTTCCCCTTTTCTTTCATAGGAAGGTGTCTTACTCACTTTCTTGTCATTGGAACAAAATACCCAGTGCCTGTGGCGTAAAGAAAATAAAGGTTTATTTTGGCGCACAGTCTCAGCATAGTGAGCTGGCTCTCAGAGAGACACAGCTCAGTGGAAGGGCCTGCTGCTCCCGGCATGGTGGCCAGGAAGTAGAGATAGAAGGGAGGAGCAGGGAGGAAGAGAAACCTTCCCAGGCCACGCCCCCAGTGACTCACTGCTTCCAACCAGATCCCACCTACTAACAGCAAGTCCGCGTGCCCCATAATCTAATAATCTTCTAAACACATGAGGCTTTGGGGGTCATTTTAGATCTAAACTATAACATTAGGATAAATTTTTAAAGACTGTATTTGCTTCCTTCACATTTCCATCACTTGTGCAGTCTATTGACACCAAATAACTCTGCTTCCTCTTATGTTATTCAACTAAACTGCCAAATCCAATGCTTCCTTTCTGGCCTTCATCTTATCAGCCTGCTCCTGGCACCCAACACAGTTAACTCTTCCCTTCTTCCTAGGTGTCTCTTAGCTCTGGCTTCTGGGTTTTTGTTGACCATCCTTTCTTATTTGCTGTGTTTTCTCCCATGTTCTGCAAAGTTCCACTCCCAGCTCTGACCTTTTTCCCTCTGCTCCCTTTTCCTCTCAGCAATCTCAGGTAAATTCTAGGTCCATACCTTCTATTTTAGCCTCTTACCTGAGCACTTGTTCCATATTTCTATTTACCTTTCAGACATTTCCACATGGGTGCCTCCTAACATCTCAGAATCAACAAGACTAGTATCCAAATCATAACACATTCCTTCACACCAGCAGCTTAGTTTGACTCCCTAAAAAAGGAAAGAACAAGACATGTGGAAATAAAACTCAAAAATTTCCAAGTTCTGAGCAGTGCAGTGTTGGAATGGGGTTAGAGAGTATGCAGAGATTATCTGTGCCATTTCCTCTTTGGGGCATGTTAGGGATATCTTTTCATTTGTGTCTTCATTCACTTTCTATTCATTTACTTACCCACTTATTCATTTGTATATTCATCTATCCATTCCTCATTTTCTACCCTCATTCATTCAAATTACAGTAATTATTTGAGTTGCTTCAGGAATATAAATATAAGTAAGACATAATCCCTGACTTCAAGGAATTTCATGCGATTAAAAATTGCATGAAGCACTCCAGATGCTGTGATAGAAATATTCAAACTCTGGAGCACAGAGAGGACATGATCAGTCCTAGGGATAGTCAGGTTCAAATAATCATCAGAATAGATGGCATGACACATATCATAAAGGGTGCAGTGGTGTTTGTCATACACTGCATGGTATTTGGTATTGGTGGTATTTTTGATATTGGTGCTATCAGTGGTTATTTCTCTCACAATGCTGCATGAACAAAAGCACTGAGGTCTGAAGCAGCCTGGTGTCCCTGCTAAGCAGAGGCAGAAGATCAACCACTAAAACTAGAGAGGACAGGAACAGATGGTGAAGATGCTTGTATTCAACATGTTTAGGATTGGGAGTTTTAACCTGTCATCCTTTGGGGAGTTCCTAAGAGTTTGGGATAGAAGATTCTTCGCTGGGGTATATATTAGTTTCCTAGGACTGTTGTAATGAAGTTCCACAAACTGAATGGCTTAAGACACAGAAATTTCTCTCATACTTTGGGAGGTGAAAAACCCAAAATTAGGGTCATGCTCTTTGTGAAACCTCTGGAGGAGAATGCTTCCTTACCTCTTTGAATTTCTGGTAGCCCACGTGTTCCTTGCTTTGGCAGATAACAATCCAAATCTGCCTTTATTTTCAATGATATTTGTCTCCCTCACTATCTGTAGGTCTCTTCTTATTTTCTTTTCTTCTGTCTTGGGTATCTTTTCTTTTCATGAGTCCTAATAAATTAGGATCCATGCCAATAATTCAGTTTGCATGCAAAGACCCTACTTAGAAACAAGTCTTATTCACAGCCACTAGGAGTTAAGACCCCAACATATATTTCTAGAGGACACAGTTTAACCCACAACAGAGAGATGTGACCTTATCTTCTCTTAGGGGGCCTGCTATCTCCAGTCTGCCCAATCATAGTATTTTCAGTTCTGACTTTAGGGTCTTGCCCAGGAAAAAAAAAAATCACAGATTTCTCTTTTCTCTTGGAGTATCTGTAACTGTTTCTAGCTTTCACATAGACTCTTACTAAACACTAAAGGAGAAAGGAGGAGAAATTGAGGAAATGGTACCCCCATAACAATAGTCCAGTTTCCTAAGTACATATATATTTGTCTACCATCCTATTCTAACAAATGAAGAATTTTCCTTGATTTCCAAATCCTTTTGTACTATTTATGCTACTGTTACTAATAGTACTATTACTTCCACTACCTCCAAGATTATTGCTGCTGCTCTCAATCAGCAGCATTGCTGGTGGATGACATACTAAGTATATGTTCTGTGCAGTTACCATACTAGGCACTTTACTTATCATGTTTCATTTAATCTTCATCAAGATAAATAAAATTGATGAAGTATTTATCAACATTTGCCATGATAGGCAACCAGTGCCATGCATGCAAAGATGCTTCGCAGCTGGACTCACTGTATCTCACAATAAATATGTGCTGGACACACCCAGGCTCTTGTCCTTTCAGGTCTAAAGTGTCTTCTCTAATTAGTAGCTCCTTTGCCAAATAAAATACTTTGTTGGAATAGAAGAGTAACTTTTTTAATCTCAAAGCACTTCCTCAAGACTCTCCCACCTCACTTAAACAGAGCATCAACGTTCAGGAAGCATGAGCTGTGTTCTAGACACATCTTCTAATGTGTTAAACCACGTTTTGTTATGTCACTTATGCCCTGCCACACAATGAGTTAAGTGACAGAGCTAAATTTCAATACCAGATTGAGCTAACTCCCATGTCTTGCTTAGCTCTGCAAATTGGTATATAGGGTTCCATGTTCTTTCTAATTATTCAAGATGCGGACCTGGTGTTTCCCATTAGTACATCCACATTTTGTTTTCTGCTCCTCTCTGTGGCATATTTCTACCCAGAACACCATAAACTGTTTACATATTCACATCCTGCCTATTCCTTTTAATGTGATCTAGAATCTCCCAGTACCGACTTCAGTCTATTAACAACCATGTCTCAATGGACCTCTGCTTTTTGTCTATCTCCCCAGCTTGACCTGAAGCTAAAAATGTTGATTCCAGCCTCATATTCTGTATTCCTGGAATCACAAAGCCTTTCTTTCTCATGAAGCCCCATACTTTCCAGCAAAGCCTCTCTCCTGTACCCTGGGCCATCCTTGGTGCCCATCACAGAACCATTTCTCATTCTTCAGACGCCCTATACTGGCTCAAATCAAGAGAATAATAAGGAGGACTATGTCACAGTGTTAATAAGAAATCAGAAAATAGACATTCTGAGGAAAAGCCATACTGACCAAAGTTATCAACAGTTTTACCCTAGAGGCAACGACTTCATTTCCAAGGCTCATAGCCACTCAAGTTTGAAGGTTTCAGTGTATGTCTTTCCTGGTGTGTGTGTGTGTGTGTGTGTGTGTGTGTGTGTGTGTGTTATACTCGTCTCTGAGTGTAATTACTTATTTAAGCATAGAAATGGACTCTAGAGAAGGAAATGTACAGAACTATAGGTACAGAACTCATAGTTCCCTCTTGCTAAATCCAATAGTGCGGTGTAGCTTCTACAAATTGGCCCATTTTCCTCTAGCATTTCAATGTACAATGTCTTCATTGGTAATGAAATGCAAAGCTGCTTGAGGAACATGAAGTATCTCTGGACCAAGGGAACAATTACTTATAGTCCTAAGAGTTTTTTGAAGCAGAGACAATAAAAATGGCTTATATCATGGGCGGGGAGCACCGGTCTTCCAGTCGGCTCTCTTCTTGCCTTGTAGGCACCCAGATGGAGGGCCTCCGGCACAGGGGGAGCCACGTGGCAGCGAGCGCTGTTGAGCACCGGCCCTTAGGCCAGCTGCCACAGCTCAATTGAGAACTACCATGACACAGAAAAACAATGACACAATTGGCCCACCATGGACCAGCTGCAGATGCCCATCCACGGATGTGTGTGAACCATTCAAACATGGAGAAACCCCTGGGAATACATGCCACACAACGGGTCACTCTTGCTCCTGTCATTGAGAACCAGAAAGGTACAGAGCCAGCGGAGGAGCAGCTGCTGAACAAGGACTCAGAGAACATGAGAATGCAGACTAAGCCCACAGAGTCAGAGGTTCTGTGGACTGGGGTCACGAGAGCCACTCGGAAGCTGTAAATCAGGAGGACCTTGCACAATACCTGCAGAAACTCCCTGGAAGCCATTCTTCCCCTGACAGTACAGGCTGTGGTGGAACTCTGGAGAAGTCTGCAGCAGGATTCCTGTTGCCTGTGCTGACAGTTGCGGGGAGGACACTAACTGGTTGTGGGCCCAATGTGATGGGAGGCTGGAGAGAAAACGCTACAAAAAATGGCTTTCGCCCCAGACGGCTCACTTGATTTTTGACAACCCTTAGGTTGTAACTACTTGTGAGATCCTTCTTGTGAATCTCTGTCTTCCTGAGAAACCACTTAGAAGATACCACCATGTATTACAGCAGCCATTGGTATTTTCCTACTAATCTATCCATAACTCTGCAATGTTTGTATTGTTCCTATCCTGTTTCGTAAATGGATGCATGTTTATTATTATGTGTTTCCTACAACAACCACTGAGAAAAGTTAATGATTATTCAATAGGTC
>NW_004955412.1:22894942-22899769 GCF_000276665.1 Chinchilla lanigera | reverse complement strand
GGCTTATATCATCACTGCTACCATCATTATATCATCTTACTTTGCACTTTACAGAATGACTACAAATGTTTCCACATCATTTATACCGTGAGTCTTACTTAATCCATGCCATGAGTGAGGTTTTGCTAACCCCATCTTCTATATAAGGCTCTAGAAATTCAAAAAGTTCAAACTATAAAACCTGGAGTCTGTGCTAATCTCTAGGCATCCTGACTTCTACACCAGGCTTATTCCATTGATCACATTGTGTGTGGTCAGGACTGGATGATGATGCTTACACAGGAAAGCAATATAATTAGAAGCAATAATTTGAGAGACAGAAAAATATTATTCAAGTAATTATGAGATTCAAATATTTTCTTCAGGGCATGCTAAGTGTGTGGCCTGGAGAAGTTTTAGTTGAGACTCAGTTGTTTCACCTGCAAATACAGTTCAAAAGTCTACTATAATATTGAAGAAAAAATTCAATAAAAAGGTGTCTATAAAGTGCTCAGGCTCAGTGCTATGTTTGACACACAGAAGGAGATCAATAAATGGGAAATGTATGACATGAGGAACACAAATTTGTTTCTTCAACTCAGATATATAAAACATTTTGAAGGTCAAAAAAATTTTCAGTAATGGCAAAATCCAACTTAAATGGATCTGAGGATAACTTTTGCATTTATGGTTTAAAAAGTCATGTTTAAATTACTGCTTTTCATACCATAGCCTCCACTAATTGTGATACCTAATATTCAATTGCCTAATATTCAATTACCTAATATTCAGTATGTAAAATATTACCTATCTGAATTTCTAAGTATTCAGAAACATGACTTTCCATGAAAGCTTGGGCCAATGACTGTGTTCATGCTTCTTACCTCTGGTTCTTGCCTGAGCAGGAACATAGGATTTTGTTTCCTGGCAATGAAGTGAGCAGTTTGGCTCCCACACACCTACCTGCCATGATGTTCTGCCTCTCCAAAGACCCAAAACAATAGTTCCAAGCAGGGACTAAAGCAGCCAAAACTGTAAAACAAAGTAAATCTTTCCCATTTATAAGTTGATTACCTTGGGTGTCTGTTATAGTGATGGAAAGCAAACATAGCAGGGAAGTACACTGACAAAAAGAGCTAGAGAAGAGTTGTGTCACCATAGTGAGGTATGTGCACTTCCAAGATGCAGAAATCAAGAGAGTTAAATCTTTAAGAAAATGAGTCAGAGGGGGGGAGGGGTAGGCATGGAAAGTCTTCAGACCAAAATGCTGCTGCAGGACCTGTAAAAAAGAAAAAAAAGAAAGAAGGGCTGCATAGGCAAAACTTCAGGCATTAGGATGTCTCTGAGGAAGTCTAAGTCAGGCTGAAGGGGAGTCTGGAGAACTTGGTGTATCAGAGTTCAATCGAATGCTCATATAAGAATAAATACTTTCCTCCCACTGCCATCGTTATTGCTGCTGCAACCAAGGTGAACTGAGCCAGAAGGCCAGAGAACAGCTGGCACCTCTTGTCTCTGTTGTTGCAACTGAGGTGAATCCCTTGGGAAAGATGAGAGAGCAAAGGGAACACCAGTGACACAGTAGGGTCTGGATTAGGGTGCATAGGATGGATAAGCAGGACTAGAGGTGTGGAAAAGTCTGAAGAAATAATAACAATACAAGTCAACAGGTGATAAGTTAGGTGAACAAGCACTGTGCTTAGGTACGAAGACACACAGGATAGAAGCAGGTGGGTGGTGCTGCCACTGTTCTCTCTCTTTCTTTTTCATATTTTCTTTACTTTTTTGTTATCTTTTTTTCTCCTTCTAAATGGCTGGGTAGAACTCCAACCACAAAAACTAATCCCACCCCCAAACCCAGAGAACAAGTTTAGATAATCACTTGCTTACTTCATTTTTCTCTTCTTTCTCTTCTATTATCTTCTCTAGTTTTCCAAAGTTTGCATGAACATCTTTTTTCCTCCAGTATAGCTTCTACTTTCTTTTCAGTTATCTTTATTTTATCCATTATCCTTCTTAAATCTCTCAGTGAACACCAGAAGAATTTTGGTTTTTTAATTCTATTTTTCTTCTTTTTTTTTTTTTTTGCTGGTGTATGGTTTGTTTCCTCTTCCTTTTCCTTTTGTGTCTTTTACCTATATTTTTGTTCTAATCCATTCATCTTCTTTTCCCCTTTCCTCATTTATCTCTCTAGACTTAATCATATTTCCATATGAATGAATAGTCTTTCTAATATTTCTGTTCAACTTCAATGATCCCTTGCCTAAATCATTCATTTTTTTTTCCTCTCTTCCCTCTTCTCTAGTTTCCCAAAACTTGCATGATTATCCTTAATCCTCCAGCCTGGCTTCTACTTTCTTTCTTTTCAGTTATCTCAGTTCTATCCACTATCCTTCTTAAATTTCCCCACCACAGGATAAAACTACTTTCCAAGGAGGAAACACTTTGCATACAATCTCCCAGTTTATGACTGGTTCAGTGATATAACTGTAGATTTTGCTTCTATGGTTGAAGGTTCAAAATTAATAGTTACCACACTGTCAGTTTCTAAACTGTGGTTGATGCTATGGTTAGTGCTAGTCATATTAAATTAGTTAGGTATCATATCTAGGTGTCATATCTATTGTAATCAGTTGTTCTCACTTCTGTAACAATACTGGAAAGTTCTGGGCTAACAACCTCATTGCAATCTAGCACTGAAGGACTGGGCACTGAGCCAAACAGTTACAAACATCTCACTCTTAATTAATTGGAAAGGTGGGATCTAGGGACAGACACAAACCAAGAACCTCCTACACATAGAAAGCATCTTGAGAACAAACCTTGCCTAGAGAGGCCTTGACACTAGTGATAAAGCTACCTACTAAAAAAGTACAAGGATCAACACAGAAAACAAAACAAAAACTTTTGAAATAGAAAATGACAAAATACAGGAAAAAAAATGTAATCTCAGACCTCCAGCCCAACAAAAACAAGTCCAGAGGAAAAAGGAAGACACACACCTAAAATTTCTGAAATGATAGCAACTGAAGTAAAGAAACAAATACATGAGGCATAGAGCAAATCAGATCAGAAATCATCTCAGGTAAAAAAGAAATGTCAAAATTCATAAAGGAATTGCTCAGCAAATTTACAGTAGAGATAGATAAAAAATAGATGATGATAGGAAAAAGGTGGAAATCATGAATGATCAATATAGGGAAGAAACAGAATGCATGAACTGGGTTCAAACAGATATCCAGGAAATCAAAAACTCCATTGAAAGCTGGCAAAACTGGTTGAATAAAACTGAAGACAGACTTTCAGACCTTAAGTACACAATAATGGCCAGTGATTATGAAAGGAGAGATCTCTTAAAAGTAACAAGAGATCAAATAATAACAATTCAGACCAGGGATATAGCTCATCACCACAGTACCTGCTTGGCAAGCACAAGGTTCTGAGTTCAATTCCTGGTGCCAAAAAATAACAACTCAACAGGTGCAAGATGATGCAAAGAAAAACATTGTAAGGATGATAGGTGTCAATGAAAAAGCAGGAGTAAACAAAATGACATAAAATGATTATTTGCAGGGGTAATAGCAGAAAATTTCCCAAACATGGGAACAGAATCTGACATACACTAAGTGAGGCATATAGAACTCCAATTAGCCATAAACAAAATAAATCTACACCCAAACATATAGTAATCAAGATCCCGGAAATTCAGCACAATAACAGAATATTAAAAGCTAAAAATACTAAAAGCTGTTAGAAAGAAGATACTAAAAGCTGTAAGAGAAAAGAAACACATCATCTATAAAGGAAAGACAATCAGAATCATAGCAGACTTGTAACACAAACCCTCAAATCAAGAAGAACTTGGAGTGAAGTATTTTGAGTCCTGAAAGAAAACAATTTCCAGCCCAGACTGATGCACTCAGCAAAATCATCATTCAAAATTAATAGATAAATATGATACTGCCACGACAAGGAACAACTGATGAAATTCATGACCACCAAACCAACCCTTCAAAGAGTACTAAAAGATATTCTAGACAGAGATAAAATGACCACAATTCCAAGAACAATGACAGAAAAAAACCACCAGGCAGGGTAAGTGTTGTAGTTTGGGGGTTTTTAAAGGGGAACAATACAATAGGACATATATTTTATAGGTTATAAATAATAGTCAGCCAAAGAATCATATACAAGAGAGTGCAGGAAATTTGTCCACACAATAAAGACCAGGGAATCTAGCTGAGGGCCTGAATCCCACAATACTGTCCTGCATGAGTTCTGCTGAAGACCTAGAGCCCATAACAACACCTCTGATGAGTCCAGCTGGAGACCTAGAGCCCATGACAATATCTCATGCAGGCCTGTTTCATGGATCTGTCAGTGGTGGAAGCTAGAAAGTCTGTGCCAGTGCAATGAATGATCTGTGCAAGCAGGCTGAGGGATCTATACTAGAGGCAAGAAGTGATGCTCAAATTAAGAACCAGAGCTCCCCCAAAAAGTACCACAGTCATCCTTAGCAACAGTGAGTTTCTGACCTTGTCCAATGATGAGAATAGCCATGTACCCATCAGGAAAGCCAAAACAGCAACTTCACCAGGAGACTGATCTCCATCTTCCCCTCAGAAGCCAGGAAGCAATGCTCAAAGTAAGAACCAGAGCTCCCCCAAAGTGAACTGAAGCCATGTTCAGTGACAACAAGGTCCCAAGCTCCTTAGATGGTGAGAACAGCTGAGTTCATCAGGAAATCCAGCATGACAAGCTCCTCTAAGAAAACCAATAGCTTCTTACAGTTTCTAACAGCACCCAACAGCTTCTCTCAGCTCTTGACAGCCTCTCCTCTTCTTCTCCAGC
>NW_004955412.1:22891435-22893242 GCF_000276665.1 Chinchilla lanigera | reverse complement strand
TCCCTACCTCATACCTGGATGGACTTATTACCCTGCTACCAAAACCAGAGAAAGACCCAACCAAAAAAGGGAACTAAAGGCCAATCTCCCTAATGAACATAGATGCAAAAATCCTCAGTAAAATACTAGAAAACAGAATGCAGCAAATCATCAAGAAGATAACACAACATGACTAAGTTTGATTCATCCCAATAAGGCAGAGATGGTTCAATAAATCAATAAATGTAATACAACAATCAATAAGTTAAATACACTATGTTAATAGAGCCAAAGACAAAAAGCACATGATCATCTTAATAGATGCAGAACAAACTTTTGACATAGCCCAACACTCATTCATGATTAAAACCCTACAGGAAATTAGAGTAAATGGTCTTTACCTCAATATGACAAAAGCCATTGTGGTGGATTGACAACCAGTTGTGAACTTGGAACACCTAGATGAACTGAGTAAGTGTGGTGCTGGATGTGGGAGGCCCAGGTGAAGGTTATTGCCAGGAGCATAAGAGGCAGAACTGGAGAATAGGAGAGACTGTTGGGAGCTGGTGGAAGGCTGTTGCTTCCCTTTTCAGTTGTTGGGTGCCTGGTAGAAGCTATTGAGAAGCTATAAAGAGCTGTTGGTTCTCTTGGAGGAGCTTTTCATGATGGCTTTCCTGATGAACTTGGCTGTTTTCACCCTCCAAGGAGCTCAGGACCTTGTTGTTACTGAGAATGGCTTTGGTTCACTTTGGTGGAGCTCTGGTCTTCACTCTGAGCATCACTTCCTGGCTCCAGAAGGGAAGATGGTGTACTGCTCAGTCTTCTGAAGAAGCTTGTTGTATTGGCTTTCCTGATGGGAACTTGACTGTCCTGATCATCAAAGGAGCTTGGGACCTCACTGCTGCTGAGGATGGCTGTGGTACTTTTTGCGGGAGCTCTAGTTCTTACTTTGAGCGTTACTTCCCAGCTCCAGTGTAGATCCCTCAGCCTGCTTGCACAGATTGTTCACTGTGCTGGAACAGACATTCTAGCTTCCACCACTGACCTTTGGGCCTTCCCAGTGCAGATCTGTGAAACAGGCCCGCATGAAACATTGGCATGGGCTCTAGGCCTCCAGCTGGACTCATGGGAGGCACTATTATAGGCTCTAGGTCTTCAGTTGAATTCATGCAGGAAATTATTGTGGGATCCAGGTCCTCAATTAGATTCTTTGGTCTTTATTGTGGGCACAAATTTCCTGTACTCTCTTGTATATGATTCTTTGGGTGACTATTATAAATAATCTTATAAAATATGTATCCTGTATATTATTGTTCCCCCTTGCAAAATCCCAAAGCCAACACAGCCATCTATGACAAACTAACAGCCAACATCATTCTAAATGGACAAAAACTAAAAGCTTTCACTCTAAAATCTGGTACAGAACAAGGATGTCCACTATCACCACCCCTATTCAAATAGTTCTGGAAACATTCACCAGGGCCATTATGCAAGATGGGGAGAAATAAAAGGAATAAGAATAGGAAAGGAAGAAGTTAATTTACAGTACTTGCAGGTGACATAATTATCTACAAAGAAGACCCCAAAAACTCCACAAATAACTTCTAGATTTGATAACCAAGTTTGGTAATATAACTAGATATAAATTCTACACTCAAAAATCCATAGCATTCCTGTACACAAATAAGAAACTCACTGAGAAAGAAATTAGGAGAAACATTTCCCAATAGCATCCAAAATAATGAGATACTTAGGAATCAATCTAACAAAAGAAGTAAAATATCCAGATGTTGAAAATTACAGTACTGTGAAAAAAGAGATTGAAGAG
>NW_004955412.1:22819341-22890620 GCF_000276665.1 Chinchilla lanigera | reverse complement strand
CCCCCCAAAATCAAAGACCCAATGCAAAAATAGACATCTGAGATGAATATACATTTCTCAGATGAAGAAATACAAATGGCAAATAAAAATATGAACAAATGTTCAACATCATTGGTCATTCAAGAGATGCAAATTAAAACAACACTGAGATCCCATCTCACTCCAGAAAGAATGCATATCATTAAGAAATCAACCAATAACAAATGCTGAAGGGGCTGTTCTCTACCATTGCTGGGAATTCAGACTACTGGTGCTACCACTGTGCAAATCAGTATGGAGATTCCTCAAAAAGCTAGCATTAGTGGTCCCTCTCAACTCAGCTATTTCCCTTCTGGCTATCTTCCCAGAAGAAATAAAAACAGCAGCACAGGAGCACAATTTGTAATAACTAAAGGAGCACAATTTTTAATAACTAAATCCTTCAAAAAACTCAAATGCCCATTAACTGAGGAATGGATAAAAAAGATGTATTTTTATACAATGGAGTACTCCTCAGCCATAAAGAAGGATAAACTTGAGACATTTTTAGGTAAATGGGTAGAAGTTGAGACCATACTCATAAGTGAAATAAATCAGACTCATGTGGAAACATCATGTTGTCTCCCTGATATGAGAAACTGGAAGAGCAAATAAGGTCTAAAATATACAGTAGATATTGTAAAATGGGAAGACATTGTTTGACAGGAAAAAAAATATAGGACCTCACTTTATTAAAGGGGGTAAGGGGAAAGGAAGTAAGGGAAAAGAGCAAAAATACAAGTTAGTTATACTACTAGTGTCTCTTAGTTCATAGAAAAATAAGGTTTGCACTAATATCAATTGGAGAACTTTTTATTGTACTCTGAATAACTACTTTTAAAATAATAATATTCAGTATATTAACTACTTATTCTCCTATCATCTTGTTAGGAAATTTTGTTCTACCTTTTTTCCATAAAATAAAAAATTTTTAAAAATTTAAATTAAAAAGAAGAAATACTTTGAGATGTTATTTTGACCTGAGGATTTGGAAAATAGTCTTTATTCAGGACAAGAAAACTTTAGCTAGAGTTCACAGACAATACAGTGAGGAACTGAAATCTAAGTCACTAGGAATTTCTTCAAAAATCAATAGTAATATATTTAGTGCTATTTGACTTCATTAAATATGTATTGGCTATTTTTATTCTCAGCTGAAAATCATTCTAAATGCATTCTGCATGCAAATGAGTACTTAGAGCTAACAAGCAGGCTCAGAGTCGGATTTCATTAGCTCCTTGTCCTGACTACAAAGTGTTCACCCAAGCTCAGACTTTACAGAATGAAGCAGTGAGGGCCGTGTTGAACTGGCTTAGTGTGGCTCTTTGCACACTTCTTGTGTGTATGTGTGTGAGCTTATGTGTGTGTATGTGGTCCTGGGGATTAAAACTCAGAGGCTTTATTCTGAGATTTACCCTCAGGCATTTTATATTGATTTACTTTGAGACAGAGTCTTGCTAAATTGCCCAGGAGGGTCTTGGACTTCCAATTCTCCTCACTCAGCCTCTCAGAATTCTGGGATTCCAGGTGTGGGAAGCATACTTTTTGATAGAGTATGTTTCTGCAGACTGACTGGTCATATATTCTTCTAATGCCTTTGGAAACTGACAATGTGCATTGATGAAGGAGTGTGTTAAGCTATAGGAAACAGCAGCATTTGGACACTATCATTTTGAGACATGCAAGACTGTCAGAGATGAAATGCAGCTTACATTTCTATGGCAGCTCCAGTTTGGCTTTCTTACAGCCTGTAACTACCTTTCAGCTTGGCTTTCTGGAGAAAGAGAGCAGCCTAAGTCTTTGTGCATTGAGGAAGAGATGATTTTTCAATTTCAAACTGAGGCCAACTAAATAATGTACCTATAAACTAAGGAGTGTATCTCATAATCTTTGAAATATCTTCTAAGGAAAAAGTTCTAAGAGAGTCATAAATACATGTCTAGAAGATGATTGTACTGGAGTAAAAAAGAGGCCAAGTTCAAGTTGTTCATCCCTCCTGATGGGTTTACAGAAGTCTGCATCTTGACACACAGGTGTGATCATATGAGCTTTGATTGGAAAAATTCTTTCTCTTTGGGGAAATAATCATAGCCCTGCCCTTAGGCGAAAACCAGGCTTTTGCCCATGAAAATCTAGGAGAGTTCAATGTGTAACTTGAGATTTGGAGTCATCAACCTATGATCAAATTTTTTGTACCCCACTTCCAGGCTTTCTACCTTTCCCCATCTATAAAACAGGCACACTGAATGGTTGATATATGCCTGAAGGTGATAACTAATATATGTGGCCTGCAAATAAAATGTGATAGAAAAAAATGGTAGTTCCCTCTCATACTTGAAGACCAAAATCAAAATGAATATTATTGATTGTCTCTGTGTAATTCTTCTTAATTTAGAAAGATGAATGAACTTGGCTTTGTGGGGTCATAGGTATGACAAAATAGGAATCATATTCTATAGGTGCACAATGAAATGCTAAAGAATATATGTGCTCAGAGGTAAATGTGAGTATCATTCTTTTTCAAAAAGAAAGACTAGACTAGCTTTATACATAGAAGAGGGAGGACTATTCTCCACATGTATCTGACAGCTACACTAATACATGGTTACAGAGACAGGTTACACAGTCTTGAAGCCAACAACCAGTAGTGAACATCAACTCTGGGAGACTTACTGACAAATATTATAGGAAATTTCAACAACCATCATGCTGTCTCAAGGAGAATGACCAAAGACCAGTATTGGAGTTAAAATATATCAATTTTTAAAAATTCACTCTGTTAGTAATCTGTTAATCTGTAACAAATTATTCCAAATCCAGAGTTTAAAAGCAGAAACATTTAGTATTTCATAGTTTTTTTGGCTCAGAGATGAAGAAGTACCTTTCCTGACTCAGGGTCTGGCCCAGGGTCTCTCATGATGTTGCAGCCCAAGCTCTTGGCAGGGTTGCAGTTATCTCCAAACTTGCCCAGGAAGGATCCACTTCCAAGTTAACTCACATGCTTGCTGGAAGGCTTCAGTTCTACCTTGTTGGCTGCCTGAGAATCTCACACCATAGCAACTGTCCTTTATCTCCCCAGGGCTGTTCAGGACATGGCAGCTGGCTCCTCTCAAGTGATTCAAAAGAAACAGAGAGAAAAAGAGTGCACCCAGCACAGAACTTACAATGACTTTATAACCTAATATTGGAAGTGACATCCCATCATTTCTACTCTATTCTCCTCCCCAGAAGCTAGTTACTAAGTGCAGTTTTACATTTAAGGGGAGAGGAATTCATCTCCACCTTTTGAGGGAAATGGAATAAAGAAAAAGTACTTTTTAAATATCTTTAAAACCACCCAAAACTCTAAAAGGAAAAAAAAAACCACCAGTTAAAGGAACAGTAGGCCACTTGCTGGTCATGCCCTGAAGGATCTTGGAGATAATAAAGTCAGAACAGACTGTGATACCTATACTGAGTTGGAAATTAGTGAGATCAGTGTGACCACTGTGCTCATAGAACATATTTCCATTTCTTCATAGACACAGGGTTCATTTTTCCAACTTTCTTTACAGATATCTGTCACTAACAAATTGAGTTCCAGCAAATTAAATATGGACAGAAGAGATATCACAAAAAAGAAATATGAAACCATACAAGAGAACCTCCATAAAGTGTTTTTCATACCCCCTTTTCTTTCTTTAACTGAATAAGATAGTAACTGGAGAAGACTGAAGGATCTGAAAGATGGTAGAGCCATGAAAAAGAGTCCCAGTCCCCAAACTAACAAATGGAAATTGCCTGAGGAGCAACATCTCATTTGAGTCAATATGAGTAAGAATAATCTTTTGTTGTTTAAATCATTGGGGTTTAGGGGATTGTTTGTTATAACAACTACCATAGCTTATTCTAGATTTACTCTTTTAAGAGAGGTGATTAAAAAGTGTGTTAGTCCACTTTAAATCATGATAATAAAATGCTTGAGATAACTTATAGAGAAAGGTTTATTTTTGCTCATGGTTTTGGAGGGTCTAGTGTACAAACAATCAGACTCATTGCTTTGGGCCTGTGGGAAGGCAGGGAATCATGATGGAGAATGTGATGGAGGAAAACCCTCATCTGATAACCAGGAAGCAAAGAGAGAAAAAGAAAGGGGCTGAGGTCCAACAATCGCCTTCTGGGTCACCCACCAAAGAGGTGAAGACATCCCATAAGGTCTCTCCTCCTGAAGATTCCATCACTTCCCAATATTGCCATCCTGGGAACCAAACCTTTCACACATTAACCTTTACAAGACAGTCACCATCCAAACTATAACAAGATATTCCAATACCCAAAAAGTAATAGATTAAATAGTGTTAAGTCTGTAGGATGCTCTAAACATGAATTAATAGAACTATAATGACCTAAAGACTTTTAAAGAAATTAAAGAATAAACTTGTGATAGTAACTTCAGAGTTGTATCCTATGACTGATGAATTATTAGTGTTACTCTGATTCTTGGAATGCACTCTGGGAAGTAGACCAGTAATTCTTGCTTCTGCAGTAATTATGATATGGAATCTACATCATCATAATTACTATTTAAAAATTTTAGAAGATAAAATTACTAATAAGCTGTGAAGTCTACTTAGACTTCACAGCTTATTAGTAATTGGTATTGGGGAATATCAGCTAACAAGTTGAGTAGCATAATAGATAACAGTACAGTCCTTGGACTTAAACAAAATTGATATCATATCTCTTCCACTATTTAATATTTCTGTAACTTTATGTTTCTTACTCAATTTTTTGAGTATTAGTTTCATGATCTATAAATCCATTATTAGGATGATAAAATTTATATCATTTTACTTAAGATTATAATGTTGACAGATAGTATACATATAACTACAGAGAAACCACACATAATAAGCATTTAAAACATATAGCCATAATTCTTGTCATTGTTGCAATATTGATTATTTTGAGGCTGGAAATTCTGGCTAGCTCCAGTTGATTGTTTTTTTAGAAAAATATGTTATGGATAGGCAGAACTAAATAGTATAATGAATAAAGGAGTCAAAAGGCCTTTTACTAAGGTTCCTGGCAATAATCTGCTAGAAGTCCTCTGAGAAGATTTTACTGTGATAGGTGAACTTTGTGGGAGACTATTAAAAACAATAATTCTAAACATTTTCCAGAGTCAGGAATCTGTTTTCAGTCATAAACTAAGATGTTCCTGTCACTTACTTTGTCTTCTGGAAACATCTGCTATTCTAAAGTGTGAAGCTCTGGTGATATGGATGAGAAAGTGAGAGGTCATAGGCACAACCTGGTGAGGCTGACTTGCCTGCTCCCTAGGAGAGTGACAGGTAGGTCGAGTGTATTTGGAGCGACACCTACAGATTTCAGTCACGCAGGAGCCACATTTCCAAGAAAGAAGGCTACATCCTCCCTCTTGGAAGAAGAAATCAAGATGATTCTCAAAGTTTTATTGGAAGGATGTATTATCAATGCAAGAAGGAAAGTGGGGATGGAGGAAATGGTCACAGATTGACAGTTACCCCCCCAAAAAAACAAGTTAAAGGGGCCACATCAAAATGATAAAAAACTACAGTGTACAACGAAGAACTATCATGACTGCCTGTGCACCAAATATCATACCTTCAAAATCAAAAGGCAAAGCTTCAAGAAATTACACAAAACTCAGCAAAACAATGATGCCTGTCTCAGTTAACAATAGGTCAAAGTAAGATATTGTATGAAGCTCAAGAACTCAGGGAAAAGGTATCCAAAAGAAAGTAAAGATAAAAGAAAATATTAATCAAAAGCCAGGCATGGTGGTGCATGCCTGTAATGGCAGCGCTCTGGGAGGTTGAGGCAGCCTTGGCAACTTAACAATGTAACAAAATAAAAAGACTTTGAAAGGGCTTGGAAAAACCTAGGATTCAGTCTCCAGTATGAAAAAATAAATGAAATAGATCTTAGAATAGATCAAACATTAGGTAATTATAGCACAAATTCATAAGATGAGAAATTGAGAAATAAGAATGGAGACCTGTAACTGCAGATAGAAAAGCATCTCTAATTACTACTTTGCTAACCCTTTTGCACATAATATAAAAGCCTCTTTAAAACAGATGCCTTTCTGGGAAGCTGTAAATTGCTAAAACTATCCTTAGAAGAGATAAAAAAATTCCAAATGCCTAATATCCATAAAAGAAATTCAGAAAAATTTTAAAGAATTATCCCTTAGGCTGAGGTGGTACCTTAGTGGTAGAAGATTTACCTGTCTGACACAAGCCCCTGAGTTTGATTATCAGCAACACACACACACACACACACACACACACACACACACGTACTGTAATGATTGATATACTGTGTCAACTTAAGTTTAGAAGTTTAACTAAGAAAATCAGCAGGGAGTCAGGGTCCTCACTTGGTAAACACCCTCATCCTGTGCAAGAGGAGGGCACAGAGATGGCGTAAGTGCTACATTCACCCAAGGGGGTGTGTAGCCTGCTTACAGTATAAGGGAGGAAAAGAGGCTCACTCTCCCACTTTTTTGATTTTTGTTGCTTTTGCTGTTTTCTGAAACCTTGAACTGTTGCCCCTGTGCCATGCCACTCTGCCTTGGAGCCAACTGATTATGGACTGAAACCTCCACAAACTGTGAGCTAAATTAACTTTTTCTTCCTTAAATTTGGGTGTCGGGTATTTTGTCCCAGAAACAAGAGAAAAGTAACCAAGGCACACATACACACACACACACACACACATACACACACGGCCTAGGTGTTTTCACGAATGAATTAAACTACACTTAAAAAAAAGTTGACAGTGTTATTTGAACCTTGCTATCCACAGAGCTGTTGCACAGCAGCAGAGGGCATCAGCTGGAAGGGAAACCAGTGAGCAATGCTGAGTCTCAGGCATCATCTCAAAGTTACTGAGGAAAAATTACTGATACTGCTTTTCACAAGACTCCTTGGAGATTCTATTCACATTGCACTTTTCCAAAGTTAATTTATATCAGTTCTCAACAATCATCCACAGGCCAAATCCAACCTATTTCTTCCTTCCATGCATAAAATTCTATTGGCACACCGCTATACTCATTTATTTGTACATTATTTATAGTTGTTTTCTCAGTATGCCAGCAGGGTTGGATCACTGCAAGAGAGACTAGATACCCCACATTGCCCAAATTATTTACTATCTGGCTATTTAAAGGATAAGTTTACTCACCTTGATTTATACTATTGAAGACATAGAAAAAAATGTAAGGAAACTTTCCTTTTTTTTTTAAGAACAAGCTCAAAGCTTACTACAAAAATTATCAAATTGGCCAAAACAACTTCTGACATAGCAAAGATTTCACAAGTAATTGCAAATTAAGATTGCAACCATTTATGAATATCAATGCAAAAATGGAAGTCACCATGATCAACAAAAATCTCATAATTCTCAAATATGGAAAAATAATCTGATAAAGTTCAATGTTATTTTTTAAAACTACTAAAAAAATGAGAATACATGAAAATGCTACCTTAAATTTATTTATTTCACTCACATCTGGCCTCAGGTTCAGTGGTGATTTTGTTGTTTAAAAAATTAGGTCCAAACTTATAGACAATATTGCAATCTTAAGAAATAAAACAGAATCCACTCTTTTTTAAAAAAAGGTAAATTATAAGGTAATTCAGTAAGATACATGTAGTACTTATTTGTTGTTTCTTCACAAAATATCCTCAAACTTGATATTAGTATCTACAGAAGATTTTAGTCCATAGCATTTTCCATCCTTAAATTTAGCAACTACTAGAGACTGAATGTGTATATCCCAGATTCACATGTTCAAACTTAAGCCCAGTGTTTTGGAGGTGAGCTATTTGGGAAGTGATTAAGTCATGGCACAAGTTTCATGAACAACATTAACACCCTTATAAAAGAAGCTTTAGAGTGTTGCCTTGGTGCTTCCACCAGGTGAAGACAGAGTGACAAGGTGCAGTGTGTGAATCAGAAAGCAGACCTTCATCAAGCATTATATCTGATTTTCTATTTTCCAGCCTCTAGACTGTGAGAAGTGATTTTTGTTGTTTGTAAGGCACCTAGTTTAAGCTAATATGTCCCTGCAAACTAAATAAACTAAGCATCTTGGAACAACAAACGCTTATCCTTATTGTCTCCCATAGTTACTGGGGCTCCAAGATCAGCTTGGTTGGGTGGTTCTGGCTCAGAATCCCCTGGGAGGTTGCAGCTCAGATGTTCATCAGCATAGGCATCTGAGGGTTGACAGGAGCTGGAGGGTATTCATCTGAGACAGTGCACTCACGTGGCTGTTGGTATCAAGCTTCATTTTCTCCCAGACTGTTGGCCTCAGTTCTCAGCCACATAGGCCTCTTCACAGGGCTGCCTGAGTGTCCGTGTAACAAAGCAGCTGACCTATCTTTGAACGAGTGATTCAAAAGGAAGTGCAGGCAAGCAGGAAGCCACGGTGCCTTTTATGAGCTAGTTTGTGAAATGGCATACCATCACTTAGTGAGATACTAAGTTAAGCCCATACTCAAGGGAGGAGAACTAAGTTCTAGGTACTGAAAGGAAAATTATGAACAAATCTAATACCATCATGGTACCATATCATATACTTCCTTAGCATGGTATATGGTGTATAATTTATATTCAAAATCAGCACAATGACATTCCTATAAAAGACACTTTTAAAATATAGTGGAATCAAATATCTATAAAACACCATCAAATGATTCATGGTTTCAAATATAAAGAAAATCTGTTTATGAGCCCATGAAAAATGCTCAGACCAGGGATATATCTCAGTGGGAATGTGCATGCCTAGTATACGCAAAGATACCCTGAGTTGAATCTCTAGAGAAAGAAAGAAAGAAAAAGAAAGAAAGAAAAGAAAGAAAGAAAGAAAGAAAGAAAGAAAGAAAGAAAACAAGAAAAGTAAAGCAAAGGAAAAGAAAGATGCTTAAACTGACTAATAACCTGGTGATTCAAATTTAATGGCATATTCTTTCATACTCCCTCAATTTGGCAGAATGTTAAAATTTCACAGTAGTAACTGAGACTCAGGATGAGCACAGGAAATTTCAGCATATTTGGAAGCATATCATCTTCAAAACAACTTGACACTAGCTGGTAAATTGTGTGATGAATTATCTCAGGATACTTCAATTCTCCCCCTAGGGAAACTTTCCTATACAAGGAGATCTGAGCAAGAACCTCCCTCGTGTCATTGTTTCTAATAGAAAAAAAAAAAAAAAAAATTGGGGCCAGAAATCTAGCTCAGTGGCACAGCACCCGCCTGGCAAGCACAAGGTCCTGAGTTCAATTCCCACTACCGAAAAAATGAAAAAAGCAAAAAGGATCACCTTAAATGTCTACTTCCAGAAATACATGTAAATTAATTATGAAATAATCATTTCAAGCAATGAATAAACTAGAAGTATGCATGTCGGTATAGATGTACACTCGCAAATACCTTAAGAGACAAAAGCAAGCCACAGAACAATACAGAAAGATCAAAAGCATAGAAAACAATTCCAGGTGTTGTTTAGGAGCACACACCTATGTTCTAAAAATACCTTGACGAATGTTGAGGAAAGATGAACGTCAAGTGCCAGTGAGGGTTATTTCTGGAAGGGAATGGGGAGACCTTGATAAGAAAGTGCAGATGAGGATTTTCAGTTTTATCCAAGCTAAATGATGGACAAATATACATTTGCTTTATTATTCTTTATGCCTTTTAAATGCCATCTAATTATATATTTATCCATAAAACAAATTTTTAAAGATACTGCACGAGAAAAATATCATTTGAAATACAATAAGCGTTTACATTAAAATATTTAAAATTTGAAATAATCACACAATGGAGAAGTGGCTAATTTAAATACATTTTGGCAGTGTAAAATGAAATGTGAATAAAATTTAAAGAGCAATAAAATGAAGAAATATTTCTATATTCCAAAGTTCTGATGTATTTATTATATATTTCCTTGTTATAAGTCCTATGACTAATAGCCCAGAGCAGTAACAGACTAAGAGCATGAATTGACAGCCCACAAAAATATGAGTAGTATTTAAATATCTAAGGGAAATACCAGTGAAAACCATGCAATAACATACTTACCACTTGGATTCTCAAATGTGTGCAAATTGGTAAGTATCTGAGGAAGCAACAACTTTTCTGTGTTGCTGAACTGTAGAAATTGTGTTGTCAGAGATCTGTAATGATCTGTGTAAATATAGAGTGGACGTCCTTTGGCCCAGAAATTCCACCTCTAGGAAGCAATCCTGGTGATATACTAGTGTGATATACTAGTGCATGTGTGAAATAATTTATTACATTCTTTATAATTACAAAATTTTGAAACAAATTAAATTTCCTTTGATAAGTTCTTGGCAAAAGAAAATAGGATACACTAATGAATTGAATACTAGGTAGTGCTTTTTAAATGAAATCATCTATGTGTCCTGGAGAGTGATGTTCAGGATAAGTTGTACAATTATTATGTGAGGAATAATATGTGTGCTACTATCTGTAGAGGAAAAGGGAATATTATGCACATATGGATGATGATATATAGATAATTTCTGGAAAAAATTAAGTAAAACTAGCTATAGTGATTACCTCCAATAATGTAATGATAGTATGGGTTAACTCTGATTTATACATATGAAAATCCTAAAATTAAGAAGCAAAGAAACCTGATCTAATTCAGTATGTCTCTACAAATTTAAAAACCCACAATACCAGCCATTTGCAAAATAGAGCTATGTTGGTGTTGTACAGTTCTGGCCCTAATTACTTTCTTGCTGACCTTTAAACATGTCTCCTAAAAGGGCTTGCTATACAAAACAACAGAGGAGAGGGAGAGGGGAGAGAGAGAGACAGACAGACAGACACAGAGACAGATAGAGACAGAAACATAGAGACGGACACAGACACAGGCACAGAGAGAGGCGAGAGAGAAATGTGGCTTGTTATTAGTCCAGCCACATTAATCCAATCAGCCACCTTTGAATGCTTACATCGTACTTTTGAGTAATTTCTAATGAGAGACAATGATAGCAAGTGGCGAGGTCTCCAGTGTGTGTCAGCAAAGGATATCAATGTAAGGCAGGTCAATTTTGAATCACGGCACATTGAACTTTTCACTTTTCCTTTCTTGGCATGTTTATAGCCATCAGTGAGGAATGAAGGAGTACTTCAACCCCAAGCCAGTTGGCAAGACTGCATATAGATTGCCTGCGAAGAAACCTGGAAACTGAAGCTTCAAATTAAGAGAAGCTATCTATCTG
This sequence comes from Chinchilla lanigera, assembly GCF_000276665.1. Lineage (NCBI taxonomy): Eukaryota > Metazoa > Chordata > Mammalia > Rodentia > Chinchillidae > Chinchilla > Chinchilla lanigera. The sequence continues at coordinate 22,879,310 of NW_004955412.1, read as the reverse complement.
CAAGGAGATTCCATGGTGCAAATGTCCTGCTAGGGGACACAGGGACATGCTCTGAGGACAGTGGGGAGGTAAAAGAGACAGAACAAGCCTTACCACAATACAGAAAAAAAAAAAGAAGAATTCTCCATGTGCTGGCCGCAGACTAAAAGGAATGTAAAGTAGTAGCACTGGGTGAAGTTTGTTAGCAAATATTTTGAGGCACTGGAAACACGTGAATACTATGTGATTCCTAATATAGTCCATAGCAATGTTCCCCTCGGAAACATTCAGTCAGAAATGAACATTTCTCAGGTAGCTACAAAGGGCCTGATACTCTTCCGGGTCTTGGATACGTCAGAGAACAAAAATAAGTCTTTTTTAAAACTCTGCTTAGTTCTCATGTTTTTAATTAGTGTATATTGATTATACAGTTAATGGGTTTCATTTTGGAAGATTTGTACATGCACACAACATATGTTAATTATTTCCCTCATATCACCCCCTCCATCTAACTCTCCTCCCTAGTTTTCCACATTCTTGGAGAGGGACTCACTGTCCATAATGTATTTTTCTGCAAATTACCAAATTTTGTTGTTTTTTTTATGCCCAAATAATATATATCACATTTTCTTTATCCATTTATCAGTTGATAGACACCTGGTTTGCTCTGTCTTGACTACTGTACATTGCACTGAGACAAACATGGGTATACAAATATTCCTATGGAATATTGACCTTAACTCCTTCAAATATATACCAAGGAGTGGCATAGTTGTTTTAGTTTTTCCAGGAAACTCCATAGTGATTTTCATAGAGGCTGTACTAATTTACTTCCATACCAGCAGTGTAGAAGGTTTCTCTTTTCTCATACCACTGCCAGCCATTATTGTTTCTTGTATTCTTGATGATAGCCATTCTGATTGGGGTGAGATGGAATTGCATATCCCCAGTGGCTAAAAATATTGAACATTTCTCCCTATACTTATTGGCCATTTGTACGTCTTTTAACAAATGTCTGTTCAATTCTTTGTCCATCTATTGATTGGGTCTTTGAATTGGGCGTATTAAATTTTTAAATTCTTTATATATTCTAGATATTAATACTATGTTGAGAGAGTAGCCATCAAAGATTTTCTCACATTCTGTAGATTATCTCCATTCTGTTGTTTCCTTTGTTGCAAAAATTGTTTTTAAATTTGATGTAGTCTCATTTGTTGATTCTAGCTTTTGTTTCCTATGCTTTTGGAATCCTACTTAAGATGTCTTTGGGTGTGGATGCAATAGTTGCCCCTATGTTTCCTTTCAGCAGTTTCAGAGTTTCGGGTCTTACACCTAGGCCTTTGATCCATTTGGAATTGATTGTTATCCAGGGTGAGAGATAGAGATCCAAGTGGATATCCAGTTCCCAGCACCATTTGTTAAAGAGCCTTTTTCCCAGCATCTATTTTTGACTCCTTAGTTCAGAGGCATCACGATAACAGATTTCAAATTATCGTACAAAGCTGTAGTAACAAAAACAGCCCGATACTGGCACAAAAATAGACATGTAGATCAATGGAACAGAAGAGAGGACACAGAAACAAAATGAAGTCTTGACCTTCATGCTATCCATATTCTGGAGACCAGGACAGGATGTGCCTAAGGGATATGCATAAAATAGATAATTCACAAACAATTAAATAACCCTATGATATAATGTTATGTAATGATCATTTTAAGTCTATTTTTATGATAAGGAAAGAGAAAGACAAGGAGTAGTGTGAAGACAGGCCATTATAGACAAGGTAATCCAGCAATCCTTTCTGAGGAAGTAGCATTTGGTTAGAGACCTTAACAAAGTAAAGACCAAGCCACAAGGATATTAGAGGAAAGTAACCATCTAAAGGCCCTGAGGCTTAAACAGGACTTCACAAACACATAGACTAAGGAAAAGTGTACAGAAAATAAGAAGAAAATAGTTAAGACCAGAAGTGTATATAATGCATGCATAGGAATATATATCAGTGATTAATAAAAAATAAAATTTGTATAATACTTCAATGATAAAGGTGTAAAGGGATACCAAAAACAAAGGTATAAACACTCTTTCTTTCTCAAGGGCAGAAGGTGTCTTCTTATTCTTTCATCCAGTCCTGCTTAGTATATATACATGACAGGCTCTGAACAATATCCAATTACTAAACAGATGAATCACTACAATTCTTCTGAAAATGTCTTATTCATCATTTTCAAAACTATAATGACGATTTTTGAAAAAAATAACTTTGTAACAACATAATACACCCTCTTAAATAAGTGGAATTTCTCAGAGGAATATGACTTTAGCTCAGGGTCAGTCCACAATATAATTGGGTAAGGATACAGGAAGCTAGTGTTTATTGATTAGCTAACACCCACTATGTGCTTGTGCATACATTGTCTTGTAACTCTCTGAATAGTTCAAAGAAAAAAATGCCATTACGCGCCTATGTTGATTTGAGATGAGACTCAGATACTCAGTTTCTATCCCAGGAACACAAGGCCAGTAAAGGATACTGAGCAACCTGCTGAGCAACAAGTCTTCGGACTCTAAGTTCATACCTGTGATGAAATTCAAGCTCTCACCTTCTCTAGACTCTTCCCTGGTGCCCAACAGTTTTGAAGTGCCACTTCACCTGCCCAGTGCTCTTGGTGCATTTTCCTTTTCCAGAGAGGCACTTCACTGGCAGCTGTTCCTTTTTCTTCTCATCTCTGATCTTAGCATCAAAAGAACTGGATCTGGAGATCACGTTCACCTTTTTACTAATGGCGACTCTTGGCAGGCTACTTAAGCTTTCTGAACCTCACTTTTATCATTTTTGAACAAGATAACTATGTGTTAAAATTGTAGTGTGCTGTCAGTGAGATAATGCAGTCAAAGTCTTTGGAACAATGTGTGATATATATGGCAGATACTCAATAAATACTAGGTGAATCTGTTTGCACCAGTGGTGTCTGGGTCTGGCTAATGATCAGCTCAACTGATAAATGAATCCTGCATTAGTTACCAATTATGATAATAGCATAAAATACTGTGCCTCCCCAATAACATGTACACTTTTATATAACTCACACTAATTGCTGGTGTGGAAGGCCAGTCATGACCACCAGAGAAAACTTCATCAACACCTCATACTTTGCTATTCACTGGAAAGGCTGCCTATTTGTTAAGAGTGCACTAGACCATAACTTGGGTTCAGAATCAATCTAACATGTAGGTTGACTGTCATTAACTGAATAAAAATGCCTACTCAGAAGAAGCAGTCTGCATACATGGCTCCCAAACTTAAAGTTCAAAGGATGAAAAAATTAAACTTTTCAGAACACTCTGAAAATGACTCAATCTAATGAGCCATATTTTCTGACTCATCTTTTTAGATGACAATTGTATTTTCTTAATCATGTTGACTGAAGGTAAGAGAATGGGATAGGTGGGGATTTTAAAATCTTTCTCCCAGGGCTTCTGTGACAAAGTGCCACAGACTAGTTGGCTCCAAACAACAGAAATTTATTATTTCACAGTTTTGAAAGCAAGAAGGTTCAAACTGAGATGACAACAGCAGGTCCCTGCGCCCTCTGAAGCCCATAGGGGTGGTCCTGCCTTGCCTTTTCCTAGCTTCTCGTGGCCGCTGGCAATCATTGACATTCCTTGGCTTGCAGATGCCTCACTCTATTTATGCCTGTGTTACCCATGGTTGTCTTCTTCCTGTTCTCTCTGCCTCTGTGTCTCCCCTGATTTTTAAGGACAAAATCATATTGTATGTACTTCCCACCCTACTCAACTATGACTTCATCTTAACTAATTATATCTCCAACAACCTTATTGTTAAACAAGGTCATATTTCAAGGTATGGGAATTAGACATTCATTCAGTACATCTTTTGGAGAAACACAATTCAATCCATAACAGCTGATCACTGGCTTAGAAGGACAGAGGGCTGAGATCCAGGTGGCACGGGCCTTTGTCTCATGTGTCAGAACTTGTGGGGGCATCAGAGGGGTACAGGGCACCTTACCCCTTCTTTCACATCATGAAATGCTTGTCTCTAAGGACACAATGAATCTCAAACAGGGTCACCATATTCAGGTAGCTTAGAACCATAGAATGTATAACTTCTGGATCCAAAATACATGACCCTTTCAATTTCCATTTTCATTTAATTCCCACATATGGGGAAAATATATCAAGTATACCTTTACTGATTATTCTATGTTCAGTAAGTTGAACTATACAAAATTTCCATTTTTATAAATAGTCAAATATTGGCAGTCTTATCTGGTTTGACCTATTCATTCCATTAAATGCTGCAGCAATGACCTCTACTTGGCTCATGTTCTTCAAATTGATCCCAGGATTTCAGATTTTTAGACTGTGTCCAGTTACTGGCCTTGGATCTTCCTGGTTGCACCACTCAAAATGAATAGCCTCCATCACGTCCAATGACCACACACTTGGAAAGAAGTAAGATTGTGAAGATGCTGAACAATCTGGATTCAAATTATCTCACATTATTTACAAGATGTTTGACCTTAAGTGCCCAATTATTTAGACTTTGTGTTTTACAATCCTGTCCTGTAAAATGGGGATTGAACCTCATAGAATAATTGTAAGAATTAAATTATATATTATATACTGTATATAATTATATACACATAGATATGCCAAACATGCTACCAGACTATAGTAGATATTCAGAATGATGTTTTCCTAAATTCTTAGCGCTATGATGTCTATAGTATACCCTAAAAGTCCCAGAATTTTCTCAGAGATTGTCTAAGCCACTTTCTCATTGCTGGGATGAAGTACCCAGCACCCACAACTTAAAGAAGAGGTTTATGTGGCCGAATGACTTTTAGAGGTTCAAGTCCATAGTTGGGTGGCTGTAAGACAGAAAGGGTACAGCAGAAAGGCATAGAAGAGGAGAGCTGCTAAAGTCATGGAAACCTGAAGTAGAGAGACAAGGGAGGAGCTAAGGAGAGAGAAGCATGCAACCTTCCAGTTGAAGACCCGCAGTGATCCGTCTCTTCCTACCAGGTCCTACCACCTAACAGTAAGTCAGCTACATTGCCCCCAAGATCCAACTACCTTCCACACACTTCTGAAAATTTTGTGGGACACTTCAGATCTAACTGTAATGCACACGAACTAAAGTGATGGGGAAATGTATGGACTTACTGAAGGTAACTAGAATTAAAGATGATGGGACAAATGAACTGACTACTTTGCATGTATCCTATTCTTTTGGATCCAACAGCAGACTCAGTCCCAAGTAATATACTTTGAAACTCAGTCACCAAAAGCCTACATGATTATGTAGTCTCTTCTCATCTCACAATAACTAAGCTCCATTTGAATTGCATATATGATATGCCTGTGTTTACATCAAATGTCATTTTCCAGCATGGTAGTTCTCAACCTTTTTTCCATTGGGAACACACATGACATTAACATAAATTAGCATACATGACATTCACTCTGGGGGATTATTCAGAGACTTCTCTACTTCCAGAGAGGCAATCTTTTCTCTCCCATTGTAGAAGCTATTGGGAAGGAGATGAAGGGGACATTATAGAAATGGCTTCCCTAATTCTTTTCCAATTAAAGATTACCTACAAAGTTTAGCAAATCAGCCACCAATGTTATATTAGTAACACACCTAAAAATTATGCGTGGTGTAATACTGAAGTTGAAAATCACTCTTATAAGGGATGTTTAGACTAGCATTCAGAATGGTTAAAAGACCTCTCCAATCATTAGGCAACTGAGATCCAAGTGGGTATTTCTAGCCTTCCACGTGTTAGCTAGATGCATCTGGGTGCTCTTCACTCAGAGTGAAGAAGGCACAAAGTCAGGATACATTTCCTCTGCGCATTTACAATGAACAAATGAATCTGTTTCAATGACAGCATGTTGGCATAAATGGTACTCCTGCCTCTTTGCCAGAGAGGCAAAGCACTGAGGTATGAATAAAACCGCCTAGGCTTCCTGTCTCCCAACAGATTCTATATGTGCAATATTGCTATCAGCATGATCAATTCTATCTAACCACCAGAAGCAGTCTCCCACATCTTTAGGCACTTAAGCATTCTAGTCAGCTAATCTACTCTCCCCTCTGGTCAAAGCCATTTATTATCAATTGTAAGTAATGTGACTATGGGGGATGCTACCTGGGGCCACTGGAAACCTGGCATGGTTTACAGCCTTTGGAACAGACACAGACATTGTAAGTCAAAACTATTTAAGCCAAACCCAAGCCTGTTATAAGTGAAATTGGAATAAATCATTCTTCCTAAATCTTCCTGGAGGGAACTCTGGAAAGGACTCCTTTCTCTGCCAAAGAGAGTAAGAGAGACAGATCAAGCGAAAGGAGAAATTGCACTTCGGATCTGCTCAGAGAAAATGCAGGGAGTATAAAAGTTGGTCAGTTCTTAAGACATGTAGACCAGGAATAGGTTGGATGGAAACAAAAGGCAAGGCAAAGTAGAATATGTGCCTCCCCCGGCTGTAAATGTCAAGGGCTCCTTCTCAACTCTAGAGATCAAGTTCACATGTTTGAGATGATGTTCAGGTTCTCCAAGATCAGACTCACCCTATTGTGTCCTAGGATAGCATATACCCCCCTATAGCACTTCTCTGTTGGACTGTGAACACTTCCTCTGAACCCTATTGTGTCCTAGGATAGCATATACTTCCCTATAGCACTTCTCTATTGGACTGTGAGGGCCTTGAGCACAGGGATCCTGGCTTAGTAAATTTTAATCCTTAACTATCAGAAGCCTGAAAAATGTATAGTCAGTTCCAAAATTTGAACACACACTGCATAAGAGCTAAGAGAAGTGAACCTCAGATTGTACACAATCTGAGGAACACATGGAATGTCCTTTTCTTCTACATGGTACTGTAAACTATTTCAGGGAAGGCTGCTCTACACTGTGACCATGAGAATATGATGAACCGAATATGTCAGAATTTCAGATCCCCTCTAAGTATTCTCCTTAGGAAGCAGGGTGCATATTCTGAAATGGTTGCATTTGCCCAAGGAGCCTTTTCTAGAACTGTATCTGATTCACTTTTTATACCACACACAAAAAAATCTAATTTCTCTGTAAGGGACAGTTATTTCCAAAACAATGTTCTCCAACTTGAATTCCCATTATACTGATTGGATATTTTCCAAGGGCAAATTTTCCTACTTTTCAACAGCAAATCCACGCTGCAAGGATAAAGATGTGTCACATAGGAAATGTGCACACATAATTCTAAAAACAGTTCCAAAAATGCTTTGAACAATTTTTTAGTATCTTAGAAATAAGCGTAAATCTATTAAGGAGACTGCTTGGAAAACGGTAACTCTGTTTTAGAATTATGCATTCTGGTGAGCTATATAATAAGAATTAACACTTCACTGTTTACTTCATTTGTTTACCAACAAATCTATTGATAATGCCTGTGCATGTGTATACCCATTGAATTCTCTCAACAACTAAGTGAAAATAACACTACCAATAATAGTTGCTACTTAGCAGGTGATCACTCTTTGGTCAAGCACTGTGCTAAGAGTTATTTCATTTTAATCTCCATTTTACAGACAAGAAAACTGAGGTTTAAAGAAAAACCAAGTACCCTGTTAAGGTTACAAAGTCATTAAGAGAAGGAGTGAGATTCATGAGTAAATTTATTTGACTTGCTCTTAATTGCTCTGATTTATATGCTATGTGATAAGCTAAGCTTGTAAGCACTGTGATAAGAACTTTGGATTTTTACTAAAGTATTATGAAATACATACAAAGATGATACACATGTCACATACATATCTATACACGTGTATATGAATCCTAACTCATATCTCTTTTCAGTTAAAACATTGCCTCTTTCAATTTTCATTAACACTAGTTGAAAGAGCAAATCTATGTCAGTAACTGTGGTCCAACCAGACCAAGAAGAAGAAGAAGCAGCCAAAGTGATGCAGGCAGTTCAGCTCTTATAATCTGTAACTGCCAAACAAAACCCATTTTCATAAGGCTGAGCAGTGGGTTTCAAAGTCCCTGGATGTCTTTGCGCTGGCTACAGCGCAGGGCTTTGTGACTTGTTTGCTATTGCAAACCGGATAAGGCCCTGTGATGTCTGGGGCCTCAGTCTCTCTGTCTGGGCACCAAGAATGGGTAAATTCACCACTCTTGTTTGTGCTTCTACTATTAATATTTATGAAGGCCTCCAGAATCCTGGAATCCCATAAAAACGCAAACTACAATTATTATTAATGATACAGTTAGCAAGAAGGACATTTGTTATTTCTACTCAATTGGTTTCCTCCAGGAGCAGAAACAGTTTTTTGACATAGTATTAATGTGCTGTCTTTGCAACTTTGATCATCTGTCATTTTCTTTTGGAGAAAGTTGAGCCATAGACAAGGAAGTACCCTTCCCTCGCTTTGCAACATGGGGCCTGGCTGAGCCCTAGTTGCTTCATGGTGCAGATGAAGCTATGGATATTTATTTGATTTCTGGTATCAGGAAACAATTTATTAGGATCAAGGCAGTGAGGCTAGGGGACTTCCTTTCTTGCCGAGGCAGTCACTAGTCGCACAGGCAGCTTTGGCTCATAAATCTAGTTTTATTTCCCCATCTATTCACTTGGAACTAAGTGATTTTTTTAAGGCAAAAGGGAGAACACATTTCCTTATGTAAGCATTCTTCCTCCATCCCCTAATCACCATTGTTTCTCAGACCAGCCGGTGAGAGGCAGAGGCAGGGAGCCATTTTCATTCATTCTCCTGCATTCCACTTGTATTTTCAGAGTTTACAGAACAACACTGCAGCCAATTTGGGATTTCCCTGTAATGATCCACTTCCTCTGAACAAACCAGGATTGCTTCAAATGTGAATCCCAGAGACAAAAAGGTTTCTGAAAATATCCATTTTCATCTGCCTCCAGAAACTACCTTGCTTTTCATTCTGCTCCCATCCCCCGCTCCCACCCTCCCTCAAGCCCCCACCTCGCCTTCCCCTCCTTCTTAAGAAGACTTTCCCAGGTCCCTCTTGGCTGTGGTTGAACGACGTTGGCTCCTGTCCATGCTGTAACAAAGACCTGGCATTCCAGCTGTCTGCGTCTAATCTCCAGTGTCAGCTCTCGTTAATGTGTGAGCGTGAAATCAGAGGGGGCAGAGCTGCACGGAATATTAAAACCATGATCAGAATTCCACTGAAATGCTGAGAGTCTGCGAGCACCATTAGAGGAGGCTGTCAAATCACGGCTTCGCATTAAATAAAAGAAAAGATTTCTATCAGAGGAAAGTACAATCAGTGAATCGCTGAGCTAAATTAGCATTTTTTCAATTGGAGATCGAAGTTGATTTATTGTTCTACACGACATTAATGTAACTATGTGCTTGACCTGCTAAGGCAGCTAATTTTTCATTTAAATGGTTTCTTTCCTTCCCGGTGCAAAGGCTGCAATCATATTTCAACTTTGCAGAGTGATCAGAAAAGTCGTGGAATGCTGCAGAAATGTCTTAGGGAGGCCTTCTTTTCCCCTCCCCTCTCCCTCCTTCCCTTTTTCCAGCTCCATCGCCTTCCTCCTCCCCTTCCCTTCCCCCCCCTAACCTCATGGCTGGTGGTCAAGGTCACAGAGGAAGAGTAATCTCAAAGCCACCGACTTCAAAGCCTCCATCAAAGAAGCCCCTACGTAGCCACTGAATTAAAAGGGAGTGGGGGAGGGTGGGGTCTGGGCACGGGACGTTCCTATCAACAAGAAAGGACCCTTTAACTGTCCTGCTGGTAGGGCCCAATCTGGGGTGTCCTGGGTCCAGTTTCTCTTGCCAGCCTCTCCATGTGTCTCCCTACATCCTCCCCAGCCCCCACCTCTATACACACACACACACACACACACACACACACACACACACGTTGCCTAAAGAGAATATACATTTCCAATTAGCAGAGCACATTCTAGCCATTTTCTCTTTTACTGCCCTATCTTCGTTTTGCTAAAAAGCTGGGCTGTCATTAATGAAATCCTGCAGCTCTGTTAATCCAAGGTACAATGCTTCTTTTCTCTCTGAGGCTCGCTGGAACATAAAAACTATAGTTACTCAGCGCCCCTCTCCTATTGAGATTCCTTGTCGTTTGTCTTTCATTACATACCTGATGTAGCACACTAGCAGTTGAAGTTCTTGGACACAGAAGGGAAGGACGCAAGTGTGTTTGTTTCACAATGCCCTTGTTGGCAAAAGGCAGCTGGCATTTTCTGTTTCCTATTTATTTATTTTAAAAGGACATAGATTTTTTGATCTTTGGAAGCTGATGGATATTTTAGGGCACTGTGGAAATCCTACCAGGTACTGAAATTGCTGATTTAAAACTAGCCATAAGTTGTGGACGAACCCTGATAAGCTAGATTTCAACATTTATCTGAAGTGCTTCTTCTGAATTAATCCATTGTATTCCACAGTGAGAAAGCAGGGACCAATAAGTGGGCGGTGGCCAGTGCGCTGACATTTGCCACACTTTACCAGTGTAAATGTGACTGCTAAAACAAAATATATTATGTCAGTAGCTAATATTTATATTTTAGCTTTCTTTCTCTCACCTCCAGCATCTACCCAGTGAAATTACAAAAGGAGAAATTTTCAAAATTTGGGGGAGGCCTAAGGGCATTGGTTAATCTTTTAGAACTGAAAAACCCAAGGATATGAGGCTAGCCACTGGGCACAGGGCTAACTATGGAAAGAGGAGACAGAGACTACTCCCCATGGCCCCTAAACTAACAAAGTCCCTTCAAGGGTCAGTGAACTGGAGGGGAATTTCCCTCCCATCCCCATCACAACTAGATCTAATTGGCACCCCCTGGTCAGCAAGAAGGCCATGGAGTGGTTGTGTAGACGTGCTGACCTCTGCTCTGACTCAGTGAAAAGGTCTCTATCCAGGCCAAAGATGTACTGGACAAGAAACCTTTTAGTTGGATGCTGGAGACATGCACCCCTTGTCACTGCATATTCACTGCCATTTTGTCAAATTTGCTTAGCCTTGCTCACGTTTATGAACCCATTTATGAAGAAGTGCCATCTCTCCCCCATGTCACTCAAATCAACCACTCTGTAAGAGATAAGGGTTTTTATCTCCCAAAGACAAGGAGAGTTGGTCACTAAATACAGAAGATGTTTCTTTTAGAACATTAGTCATCCATTCTCCATTGGGGAGTTTCATGGTGATTTTGTATCAACAGGCTGTGTCTGCTGATCAGTTCCCTCTGACTCTTCACAATCTAGTCATTAGCTAAGAGGTGGCATTGCAGCATGTGGCTCCCAATGCAAATTCTACCAAAAGGCCCAGATGCAAAGCTCAGTTATTTCTTGGTCTTGCCATTTCCATGGTCGTTGGTTCCTCAAACATAATACATGATAATCTCTTTATGATTCTCAAAGGCTGAGAAGGGGCAGTGTGGAAGAACAATAAATTAGCAGGTACTTTGGACCAGGGACCACAGGAAGGGGTTCCAATCTGATAGCAGAGGTGGACTTTACAGAAGGTAGTCAGATTGTACAAGGTACTATCTCTAAAAGCATGGTCCAAGCAATTCTTAGCAACTATTATTGCTCAAGTATGAAGTGTCCCCCAAAGACTCCTGTATTGAGAGCTTGATCCCCAGTGTAGTAATGTTCAGAAGTGAGGCCTTGAGAGGTGAACTGGATCATGAGTGTGCTAACTTTATCGATGGATTAATCATCAATGAGTTCATAGCTCAATGGGCTTTGAGAAGGTGGGGCTTGATTGGAGGAAGTGGGTCACTAGGGTGTGCCTTTGAAGGGTGTATCTTGTCCCTGGCCCCTTCCTCTCTCTCTAGCTCTTTGTCTCTGTCTGCTTCCTGAGTACCATGAGATGAGATACTTTCTTCTATCACACCCTTTTGCCATGATGTTTCTGCCATGCTACAGGTTTAAAAGGAATGGAGCCAGCTGACCATGGACTGAAACCTCTGAAACTGTGAAGCAACATAAATATTTTCTCCTTTACTATTCTCTGACCAATTCACTGACAGGTTATTTTGTCAGAATGACAAAAAGTTGGCTACCACAACACCCAGAGACATAACTCAGTAGACATTTGGCAGGAGCGAAGGGCAAAATGTAAGGTCCTGATCTCTGCCTATTCAACACAAAAGCTAAATACACAGGATCTGTCCCAGAGAAAGGAATGCTCTGAAGAGTCAGATAAGCCACAGAACTCTGTATCACTGGACCTTGGGAACATGACCTAGTCCTCAAAGATCACGGAGTTGTCACCAGAATACACATATGGAAAAGCTGAGGACAGATATAAAGGAGCAGCCCTGGCCTTACAAAGCAGCCCTTCTGTGCTTTCACATTTTAGAAAGGGTTCATAAGGACTGGGAAGGTAGCTTAATGAGAGGGTGTCTGCCTAGAATGCATTAAGCCCTTGGTTCAATTCTGGGCACTACAAGAATCAATAGAGAAGAGAAGGGAAGAGAGGGGAAGGTGGGGGGGAAGGGAGAGGAAGAGGGAGAGAAGAAGAAATCATAATAGTATTACCCTATAGAGCTATTACAAGGATTAAGTAATTTGGCATGTCAATTTAGATGTGTTTGTGCATGCATGCATGTGTGTGTGTGTATGTGTGTGTGTGATAGATACTGCACTATCAGAATATTTGGGGCTCATCTCAGGTGTGTTGGATTCCAGATCCAATGGTCATGAAAGCCTTTTTTAAATAAAAGAAGGAAACAAATACTTATGAACATTTCCACACACATTAGACACCTCCATATGTTATTTAATACAATACTATGATACTACTTCCATCATTACAACAACCCTGAAAATAAAGGCTCTATGGTTATCTCTCTGCTTAAGTTGGACAATATAAGATGTGGAAAGTTGAGCAATTTCTCAGAAGTCAGGCAAACAAGAGTGGTAAAAATATTAAAGCTCAAGTTTTAAGGTCCAACTCCAATGACTCATTCTTCAAAAACGCTATGAGTATTTGAAGTATCTATTCCTTCAAGCGGCCTTTTACAAAACTGAGCTTCAAAGCATTCAGAATATAAATCTGATTACAAAGAACCATCAACAGTGTAACACTGCAGTGAATTTTAGGTGTGAATTAACTCATTTGGAGAACAATAACTATAACTAGCATCTTTTGAACATGTACCAAGTGCCATTCAGTTTTCCAATTATGTACATTTATTAATACACTTTATCTTCAGACTGACCCTATAAGGTATGTTTTATCATTATGCTTATTTAAAAGATTGGGAAACCTAGAAACAAACATTTTAGGTAAATTTTCCAAAGTGACACATTTAGTAAATGGCAGAGTCAAGAATGGAACCAGACCAAATCAGAACTTCTTTGTAACTATGCAGTGCTATGCTGGGGACGAAGGTAGTATGATTCTTTGCCAGTATTCCAATTTAGCCAGGTGTTTTAAGGAAGGCGGATTGGAGTTCTACAGTTGTGTTGAGCTCAAAGACTCTGAATCCAAAAATTGTAAACCTAATTCAGGGTCTCCCTTGTGAGGTATAACCTGCTGATAGACTTCTTACTCTTGTTAAAATTTCCTCTAAACTAGGAAAGTTATTATCCTATAAGCTTCAGGGAGAAAAAATAAAATGGCAGCAAGTACTTTTACCAAATACCAATTGAGCAACTTATCATGTTGTTAGAGTGCTAGAAAAAGATTCCTAATTCTTACTGTAGGAAGGAGCTGTGGAAATAAGAAATGTTCCTAAATTGGCCCTTAAAGCATGGAAAAGATTTCCATGGGGTGAAGCACATCTAACACTGAGGGATGTGCATGAGCAAAAGCAGAGAAACAGTTCCTGAAAGGTAGACTTCTGAAATCTCATCTCTGTGTTCTTCACAGTACCCTCCAGTGCCTTGCTTATTCCTGGATCACAGTATGTGAATAATAAATGTTGAATCATTTGAATGTGTAATGCTTTCATGCATTGCATAGTCTAAATAATAGCGACAAATCCACCACCACCCAAGGTTATCTCCCCCAAAATATATACTGGTCCTGGGAGAGAGGGTTGAACAATGAGGTTGAACAAATCTGTTTCCTGGCGGTCTCCAGCCTCAGTCTCTCGCCATGCCGTGGCTTCATTACGATGTGTGAGAGATTTGTTTGGAGTGGGGGAAGCATATTTTTGTTTGCATTTGCTTAGCACATTGCCGTCGCACATTTTGCTATGAGATGTAAAGTCATCTGCATGCACCGGTTGTGCAGTTAGAGAAAAGTCAAAACAAGCGTCAGGCGGGTTGTCAGCCACATGGCCTAGGCAGATTGTCACACGCCTTTACCCATGAGTGCTGCTACCTTTTCTGTCCTCCTCACTTTCCTCCTTGCCCCTAAGTCCCCATACCTGCATATGCATCTCTATACCCCAAGGGTCTAATTTCTATTTATGTAGAAGATACAATTTATGCAGACTTCAGGTGCAATCCACTTGTATGGGGATCCCTAACCACTGGCACCTCATGGAACCAACTTTATATCAGCCTTGACTGAAAATAGTTTTTTGGTTTTTTTTTTTTTTTTTTTTTTTTTTTTTTTTTTAGTTTTTCTCCAGTACCGGGAACCGAACTTTCGACCTTGCACTTGCCAGGCAGATGCTTTGCCACTGAGCTAAATGCCCAGCCCCCTGAAAATAGTTTTTTGTCAAGAGCCCTCCGGAAGCCATCCCACCCTGCATCATAGCAAACTCTAAAAAATGAATTTAGCATTGTGCACAGGCCAAATGATAACCTTTTTCTTTGTTATTATCATGCTTCTTTTATTTCTAATTTTTTTATTAGTGTATGTTGTAGAATGTAATGTTTATATTCCTTTTGTGGAGTTAGTACATGTACATAACACACCTTAATTCCTTTTATCTCTCTTCTTTCCCTTCTCTTCCTACACTGTCCATCTCTTGATTCCCTTCCCATGTGAGAAAGATACACCTCCCTAATTCCTATTATTTATATTTTATTTTGTACTTGATTGATAATTTGAGTCTCTTATATATGAGAAACCATGCAATATACAAGTTTGTATGTAAGATTTATGTCACTTAGCATTACAGTATCAAGGTATATCCATTTTCAATAAATGACTCAAATTTATTTTACTTTATGGCAGGGTAGTAACCCATTGTTTTTAAATATCACATTTTCTTTATCCATTCATCTTTTGATGGTCATTAGGCCTTTTCCAAGATAGAGCTATTATAAATTGTGTTGCTGTGTGTATAGATATGCATGTATCACTATAATATGATATCTTTAACTGTTTCAGAGAGATACCTAGAAATGGAATAACTGGAGAGTGAAGGAATCTCCATACTGATTTCCATAATGGTTGTAATAGTGGTTATACAAGTTTATAATCCCATTAATGGTTTAGAAAAGTTCATTTTTTCCCAGCAGCCTTGCCAGCATTTGTTATTGTATGATTTCTTGATGGAGGCCATTCTTTCTGAACTAAGATGAAATCTCAGTTTTGTTTTTAATTAGCATTTTCTAATGGCCAATCATGTTGAACACTTTTTCATGTAGTTATTGGCTATTCATACTTCTGTGAAGTTTTACTCATTTCACTTGCCCATTTTTTGATTGGGTCTTTTATTTGGAGGGTTCTAAATTTTTCAATTCTATATATATATTCTAGATATTATTTCTCTGATTGATGAATAGCTGGAAAAATGTTTTTCCCATTTTGTAGGTTATCTTTTCATTCTGTCGGTTGCTTCTTTTGCTGTGCAGAAGCTTTTTAATTTTATATGTTCCTTCAAATCCGTTTCTGTCCCAAATTACAAAGGTGATAATCATACCCAGAGCCTCAACATCAAGACTGAATGTTGCAAAGAACACAGACTTTTTTTGTTTGTTTGTTTGTTTCTCTCCGGTACCGGGAACCGAACTCACGACCTTGCGCTTGCCAGGCAGGCACTTTGCTGCTGAGCTAAATCCCCAGCCCCAAGAACACAGACTTACATTGCCAGTAGAGACAATCTGTGATACAGAGAGAAAGGAGCTAATAATTTGAAACCAGTAAACTTCACTTTGAGCGTCCAGTATATAAAATTTTGTGTGACCTACCTATTTTTTCTGATCTTATCTATAAAGTAATAATAGGATTAAGATAAATACCATCAGTACTTTGATTTATTCAACAGATCTTTAGGTAATGCCCATTTTGCACTAGAAACCTACACCAAGCTTCAAGAGGCAGCAGGTAGCAAAGCAGATTTAGCTTCAGTGCTCATGAAACTTAAATTATCAGTGAGTGTGATGATTCTTATGAAGAGAAGTGTGAATGCTTGGAAGGGGACATTAGCAAAGATGGAAAAGAGCCATGAGGCCTCGTGCCCATCAAAGCCCTGGTGAATCTATAGAAACAAAAATACTAGGGGAACACAGATAGTGCGCAAAAGTAAACACCAAGGAACTGTACAAAAGTATAGATTTTAACAGAGATATGTTTTGTAAAAGATCATCCTTGCTTAGAGCTCTTGGCTGGTTGACAGAAGATACAGGATATTTAGAAGCAAGAAGAATGATTTTCATTGCTTTTAAAAATCTCACTGTATATGCCACTGTCTATTATGGCCAGTATTTGTGGTTAGATCCACAGAAGAATGCAAACCAGGAGCACTCTGCCCTCTTATAGAAGTGCTAAATAGGAAAGCTTGTGCAAATAACCTGTGCCTTCTAGATGGTCCCTGAGAAGATACATTGAAACAATTCTGAAGTTCATGGGTTGGAAGATTTCATTCTTTATAGATTTTTACTACTGCCACAAAAAGTCATTCCATCCTGCCCTTTTACCTATCCATTTATTTTGCCTCTGTTTTATTTTCTTTTATTTTAAAAATAAAAGGAGGAAAACATTAACAGACATACAACCTTTTACAAAATAGCAAAAGAACAGTACAGGTAATACAGAGTTACAAAGTGGTAGGAAATTAACAATGTTTGTTGTATTACATATTGATATCTTCAAAGTGGTTTCTCATGAAAACAGATAGAGACATGCAATATTGATCAATCAAGGACTCATTGACAGTTTCTTTCAACAAAGAAATAGAAGACAGTAGAACAACTACATTAACTGTCCTGTATATACATACATACAAAATTTCTCCTTCTTTCCCTTCTCTTTTCCCACATCCCAGTTGCCCTTTGCCCTTGAGTGTTTTCCTATCATTTCACAATGTCTATCATACTTGCCTTTGTTTTAAAATGCTGGACCTCAGTAAAAGGGATTGGCTCACACACTACATATAAGGATGCATTAAAATCTATGTACCAGGAAGTGGTTCAGAAGTAAAACTCACCCTTGTATTCCTTCAGCCTGTGAAGATAAACTCTGTAGGCTTTGTCCATCCCTGGGGACCACTGGATGGGAATCATGTCTGGACAAGCACCTGGGTGTTTAGGAAAGCCCCTTTCTATTTATGGAGCAAAATGGATCTGTGGGAAAGACCTCCTCTTCTAGGACTCTTCCTATACAATTCAGCAATTTAAAACCTAATCTCCATCAGCTCTTACACAGTCACTCTCTGATTAAAGACTTCAAATGACTAAGAGCTTCCATACTTTGATCTTGAATGTGTCAAAGGGCCCATGTGTTAAAGGATAATTCCCCATACTAGCTCTTGGGAAAAGATGGAATCTTTAAGAAGTGGAATCTAGTAAAAAGTCCTCAGATCACTGATAGAATGTTCCTGAAGACAGGAGTGGGACCCCACCTCTTTCTTCCCCTTTCTCTTCTCAGTCATAAAGTGAGTGGTTTTATCAGGACCTGCTATCATAATGTGCTGCCTCACTGCAGACCCCAAATCAGTGAAGCCACCTGACCATGCCCTGAAACCTTTGAAACTGTGAGACAATGATAATCTTTCCATAAACTGATTATCTTAGCTATTTGTTATAGTAGCAGAAAATTAAATAACACAGGAGCTTACTACCTTGTCAAACCATTACCAACTAAACAATTGAGCTGTTTTAATTTTTAGCTCTTCACATTAGCCACTCCACTTTTGCCTTCATTCTTTTTTCTGATAATCCAAAGAATAAACTTATTCCTTTTTTCAGCAAGCATTTGTTGAGCATTTTCTATGCTGTTGACAAGATGGCAGACAAATATGTATAGGACTGGACTTCTTCCTAAAAGCAGTTCGCCATTTCATGGATTTGTCATCACCCCTGGAATATGTTCCCAGGACTACTGCAACAACTACCATACACCAGATGGCATCTCCAGTGCACTCAGTATTCCTATCTGAAAAACTCTCTGTCTGTGTTAGGGACAAACAAAAAGTACAAAATCAAGAGGTCAGCAAAAGTGATGTCATAAAGTCCCTTGTAAAACAAATACTTCATGGCTTGATGGCTCTGAGTATGCTTTTGCTCAATTTCCTGCCAAATTTTGATACTTGGCATTTGAATGGTCCTTCACAGTTCACAGCTTGCCCTCACATATATTATCCTTTACAGCCCTGTAAGGTTCTTGAGATTATTCCAATTTATAGATGAGGAGACAGGCGCTCCACAAGACTAAGTCACATATCTGATGTCTCACGGTACGTGGAAGAAAAGAGAAAATAGCTCCCCACTTATTCAAACATCAATTTTATTGTTCTTTGAAATAAGAAAATTTATGAGGAGGTGTCAGAGAGCTATGAGAAGTTCCTTAGGAAGTACTGCTTCAGTGATAAGGCCAGCACATGCTCCAAGAAAAAAGTATAGAGGAAAGAATATCAAGTTTCCCTCCCTTTAAATATGGTCAAGTCTGCCCCAACCCTTTGGACTCACAAGTTACTGAAGTTAGAAGACAGTGTTTTTTTGTGGCCAGCCTTTGGAGAGCTAAATGAATTTGCTACTGTTGCCCCAGAATGAGTCAACATAATCTTAAAAAATGGTACATCTTCACCTTGAATAATGTGTAGATGTCTGCTTTAGAGAAAACAACTTTCCTAGAGTTCCATGTTGGCTTAAGTTCTTCTTAATTTAATGCCTTTTAAAATATGTAACCAGAAAACTACACATAAGTTCCTGATGTACATAGCCCTTGTACAATACAGTCAAAATTAATCTGCAAGTGAAATGTGAAAAAAACTAAAAAATTAACATTGCAATTATAATGATTAATTTAATATGACATATGGCAATTTGATAAAAATTAAGTGTTGATCAAGATGTGAGTGTGATCCCAGGGCTGCTGTGCACCTGTTTTGTGTTACATGTCTCTGCTATCATGTGCCCTGCAGTACCTCCAGCCTCTTGTGAAAGTCCTGAGAAGTCTCCTTTACTCTAGCACATTTTGATACCCTTTGGTGTTCAGTGGGGTGAAAATAAACTCTACTTCAGTTCTTTGTCATTAGTGAGATAACATGGTACCCACTGGCCCTAAAACAAGTACAATTGTGTTGCAAAGATCACATAGCAGTACTGATAGAAGGAGGTCTTTCAGCTGCTCTAGAATATGCTCATATGTCCTCTAAAGATCATCAAGGTGAAACTATAACATTGAGAACTTCTCATAAAGACCACTTGTCTTTCTAGCTTTCCAACCCCAGAAAGGCTCTTCCTGAGAAGCACTGATCCAACACAATCTTTCAACTTTCAGAGTTCAGAATGACATGGATCCATAGGTCCAAGCAGAGCTGTATTCTGCCATCACAAAGTGAAGGCAAAGAAAGAAAGGCATGGCCATTCAGGCTGAATGATATCTAAAGTCTTCCAGATGAGAATCAGGCAAAAATTCAGCTCATTTGGAATAATTTGCACTGGCCACAAATGGTCAAGAGATTATTGTGATCTAACTCTGTGTAGGATGCTTTTATGGGATATTATAAAAGAGAAAATACATGCTGGCTAGCAAGAGAGCTGGATGACATAATGTCTTATTTCTGTGTAATTTCAGTGATTGTATAAGTGAATAAAATCCAGCCACAAGTGCTTTTTTTATTATCTTCTCAATGGGGCAAGATCTGAAAGCTTGACCTCTGGAACATAACAGCCTTCTTTAGATGTATCCAAAAGCCGGAATAAAGATGGGAATCTGGACTTTGACCTGAAGCTCTTAAAGAGAATATTTCTTATTACTCCCTTGGGAACAGAGATTTTTCACAATGAGATCATTTTACACTGAAGGAGTCATTTGAATGACTCTTAAAAATCAAAGGGAACTACCCCAATGTGGTTTCAACTGGTGGAAGTTGGGATAGCTGATTGAGAGTACTGAGCAATTCACCAAAGGCCTCCAACTTTGGGTAAGATAAAGAGTGCAGAAGCCAACCTGCTGATGTTCATGTCAAGGAAGAAGGTGATGCTATCTCTGTATTGAGGTCACTGTATAGGAACAGATGTGAATACTCCTCTAAAATGTGTGAACTCAGATCAAGTTCCTAAAAGCTAGCAAACCAAATGATGAGAAAACCACCTAATCATACATTAGATCAGATATCCCCTAGCAAAAAAGACTGGAATTGGGGTTCTTTTCAATAGAATGAAACAACTGGGTAATACCCTTGATAATGAAGCATCCTAGGGAAGTCGTTTGTCAGACTTGACTGAGAATGCTATGTCTGTTACCTATCAGTCATTTATATTTAAAACTCATCTCATTTCTAAAATGAGCTGAAGTAGTAAGAATAGTTCTCTTAGTGACTCCTGCCTACGTAGGTGTGGTCTAGGTACTGCTGACTCCCCAGGTATCCACATACTAAGTCCTATCATTGTGTTCAGCTATTGTACACCGAAAGTGTCCAGCAGATATAAGCAGCCTTTCTTGGTAGCAGTGGGCAGATGAAAGGAAAGGTCTACAGACCTTTTCACACCTCTGATGCTAATGTACAGTATTCATTAGAGAGACACCTAATCATCTGCAGCTGTCAAATCTGAACTGCCCTCTTTTAAGAGCCAATTTGTTTTCTTGCCAGATCAATGCTCTTATCTGTAGTTGTGTGGGCCACCAATGACATCCAATAACTAGCTAACATGTAATTCAATTTCCAAAAAAAGAAAAGTCTCAACTCAAAAATTTACTGTACAACTATGGAAATACCCTAAGTAAAATTACTTGGGGCTGAGAGACTATAACTTGTAAATCATTTTACCTCACTGGAACAACATAATAGAGAAAATAATACAGATTTTGGAATAGATAAAGGCAACTTTACCCAGGCTTTCAATTTTTACCCCTGGGGCTGCTGCCATTATTGGGCTACAGTGGTGATGGTTACAATCATGGCTAGATCTTAGCTAACACAGCAGTAGGAACATTTTAGTCTCTAGTATTCCAGCAGGTCCTAAAGAGAATAATGTTTCTCTGTCATGAGAATAATTACTCGCTGCATCCTCCTGTTCTCTTCAGATGGATTTGGCCTCCAAACTTGCATGTCCAGATGCCTTCATCAGGTAATATATCATCAGGTTAGAGTTTAGACATTTTTATTTGATTTGATGCAAAGAAAAATTCTTATTGAGACATTCCTGTACAGCAGAGAGATTTTATTGATTCACATGTTTATAATTAAATGAATCATGCTCCAATATACTTGATCACAAAAAAACCATAGAGAATGCTTCAAACAAGTGAATTTTTTTTCAGCCCAGAAAACACAAGAGCAGGTAGAAGAAAGATCTTCCTACTATAGTCTGACTCTTGAACATATGTATGCCAAAGAATAGCTGGTTATTCAACAAGCTTGAATCCTCTTTGTCCCAGTCATACAGCTAGAGGACATTCTCCATCTTTCTTTTTAGTTGGGTATGGCTAGATGACTGATCAGTGGACAGTGGCATCTGAACATAAGTGATGGGGCTTTACTTCAAAGCTTGAACTAACAGAGTCAGCCACATACCATCCTTTGTGTCCTTTCCTCTGCCATTGGCTTGATGTAGATGAATGATGACAGCTTTTGAGTCCAAAAGTTGAAGATGTAAGAAATATGGGCCCTTGAATCATCACTTGGAAGGGAGTTAACCATCAATCAGGAACATCTATGTTACATTTTACTGATGATAAAAGAAGTGCCTTTCATGTTTGAGTCATTAACATAATTTAGGATTTTTTCTTGTTATAGCAGCAAGTGTTAACAGAAACAATGCAGTGTGTTCAACGAGCATAAAATGAATGGGAGGTTTTATCTTTTAGAATACTTTTCTGCCAAAATAAGGATAAAAATACATCTCTATTTTTTTGAGATTCAGTTTCCTTATCTAACAAAAGAGCAAGAGAATTCTGGACTATTGCTATTTTTTGCTCATACAGCTTAAATTCATCTTCTAGGGGGTTAAAAAATAGGTTCACACAATGAAAAATCTTCTTACAAAAAGGTTGGATAAAAATCAGCAGACCAAGGTAATGGAGACAATGAAATACAGAATCTATCTACTCATACGACATAGATTTAACATTGGCTTGAACTTTTCATTTATTGTATATAACTAATAATAAATATATTTGAAAATTTGTAATATAGATAACATTTGCTATAAATAAGCTCAAGAGTATACATATATACCATATAACAAAATAATATGTTGTAAATAGAAAGGAAGGAAGAGAGGGAGGGAGACAGAAAGTGAGAAAAGAAAAGAAGGAGGGTAAGCTAGGAAGCTGAAACCCACGTAGCAAACAAAGAACCATTTAGCATTCATTCCATGATTCTCTAGCCAGTAAGCTCTGATAGAATGCAACCCCATCTGTTAATAAGAAGAGCTATTATTCGGTTCATGCTTGCTCAAATATTGCTTCCCCAACAGCAAACGAATTTTCCATGTACATAGACACACACTCACACCAGCACACTTATCAACAACAGGTCATAATTCTCCTACAACCTTAATTCCAAGCATTTCTACATTGTGTTGTGTTAAATTCTGTCTCTCAAATAAACTTAATCTTCATGTGTATATGATTTAGCATCTTATCTCTTCCTACTAAGGAAAAAAACTTTCTTACACTACATAGCTTTTAATTAATCCTCAGTATGAAGTGTAACTTTGCATTAAATATATAAAATATTCCTAGGCATACCTTAATCATTTTTGCAATCTAGGAGAGTCTTATAAAAATCAACTGCTGCTTATCAACCCGACAGCACCATGTTGCACAATTCAACACTATATTGTTTTGAGTGGTTTCCCTGGTTGGCACCCAAAACTTTGAATTAAAATCACACTAATTCTATGAAGTTGTTGTTGTCTTGATATGAAAAAAAAATGGTTCTGTAGTGACTCACACTTCTTTAGATTTGTCAGAGTAACATTATGTTAAGTACTTTGTAGACCAATTTATTTTTATTTCTCATGAGGAAAGCACACATTTAAGGTTGTTTGGTTTATCCCTTCTTGAAACTCTTGTTACTAAAATTTAGTTTTAATCTCCTACATGTTAAAAAGTTTCCAAAAATGAAAAACAAAATCTTCACAGAGAAATGACCTACCTAAACCTGGCTGTATAGCTAAGAGAATTTTTGGAAAATTTTCAAAAGACGCTTTTATTTGGTCTACTAAATATGAAGTGTGTTTAGGTTCCAAGCATAGTTCTAGGCATTGCTGGAGGAGAAATAAGGAAGTATGTGATTTTCCCAGCCATCCTCTAACTCTTTGTTATCACTGCTTCTTACCCAGCACTGATGTATGGATGACACTGGTTGCAGCTCCCATTGAAGTCTGACTAACCTCCAGCCCTTGGATTGCTCTGTTGGTCTTTGTGCTGGTCAGCTTTCCATTACCTGCTTGTGGTAAGGCAGTATGTAAGGCAGGGAATGTATAAAGCAGCAAAGCTTCCCACCTCATGGTGGTCAGGAAGCCAAAGAAGGATAGGAAGAGGCTGAGATCCCAATATTTCCTTCAAGGGCACACTCCTAATGACCCTTCCATTAGAGTTCACCTCTTAAAGGTTCCACACTGCCCAGAAGTGCCATGATCTGGGGTCCAAGTCTTGAACGTATAGGTCTTACTGGAGCATTTAAGAGCCAAACCATAATAGGCAGATTAATCAGACACATGAGAACAAGTCTAACCTCACAGGGGAAGGTGCCATCCGTAGGTACTGGACACAGTCAACAGAATATTGGAAAAGAGTCACTGTTTTGGGCTGAAACCACAGAGCACTGAATGTAGAAAACCGCTGTGACATATGATTCGCATGTCTTTCCATTTGACTCTTGGTTTAATCTCTGTATCATTCCACAGGTATTGACACAGATCCTTGCAGTGATGAGGGTTGGGTAAGGGAGGACTCGTTAAACTAAAAATAATAAAATAAGAAATGAAAAGCATAATGAATAAACAAAAAGGCCATGCAAATGTACTAGCAGTAATACTAATGCCATAGCAAAGAGCCGTATTTTGTCTTGGCAAAAATAAAACAAATAAGCAATATTATTCTCTTTATTTGTGCTTTTTGTCTGACTCAAAATGGTAGGAAAAGAAAAAAATATAAAAATAATCTTAAAATAACTTGAAATCCCATGACGAAGAGATTCATACCTATTGATATTTTGATGTTTCCTCCCAGGTTTTCTTTACCTTTCTTTCCCTCTGCCTCACTGTAAATAGATCATATCATGTTCTTCCTTTCTGTCACCAACTAGTGTGAGCAAACATCATTTGCTCTGGTCTCAGATGAGCACATCATAATTTTGCCACGCCTCTTATTATTACTGGACATTCTGGTTGTTTCTAATATTTTGCTACTATGAATAAACTAATCATGAAAAGCCTTAAGCATAGTATTTTATACATTTCTCAATTTGCTGAGGATATGTTGCTACAAGTAGAATTAGCAGGCTCAGTGATAGAAACTCTTCTATGGTTCTTGGAAACTACTGAAAAATCACTTTTACAAGGTCATTGCCTTTTTCCATTCTAACAAATGGTTCGTAAGAGTAGTTTTGCACATCCTTTTCAAAGTGAAATGGCTGATTTTGAAAAGTTTTATTTGTTTGATAAGTAGAAAATAGTACTTCATTATTTTTACTTTCTTTTTCTTGACTGAGAATGAAATGAAATAAATACTTCATTATAGGAGACCTATTCATATGCTTTGCCAATTTGTCTTTAAATATAATGTTTTATTGACATAGTTTTCTGTTTTAATAACAGATTTTCACAATTTATTGTATATTATACTCTTGCTATGTTTTACTTACCATATTTTAATCTATTTTATTTCCCAAATTATTTTATTCATTATGTTTTCTAAATATTTACAGTAAAAGTAATCAAAGCTGGGTGTGGTGGCACATGCCTGTAATCCCAGTACTCAGGAGGCTGAGGCAAGAGGATTGCCACAAGTTCAAGGCCAGCTTTGACTACATAGTGAGGCCCTATCTCAAAAAAACAAAACCAAACAAAGAAAAGTAACTGAATATTGTATGTGTAGCCTTTAATCCACCACTTGACTTTTACTAATTCATTTAAATATTTTGTTAAGTTCATTGTCTACAAGTTTCTAGTAGATAATAAAGTATTCTGAAAGTTTAACTATTTCTCCTTTCAGGTAAATCAACTCTGCATTGTATGTCACCATGTTGTCTCCTAAATCATGCCAGCTTTATTGAGCTTGATCTTTGTAATTGGTTTAATGTATAGAATCTTTTTTATATTAAGAAAGAATATGTTTGTGCTACTTTACATAATTTTCTTTTTAATATGGTCTTGAATTTTCTTATTTAATATGAAATCTTTAATACGAAATCAATCACATGCTATTTATATGTTCATGGTCTTTCTTATTTTGTTGTTTTGTTTTAATGAGAGACACAGTATTTTAATAAAAGTGTGTTCTCAGGGGCTGGGGATTTAGCTCAGCGGCAAAAGCGCCTGCCTGGCAAGCGCAAGGTCGTGAGTTCAGTTCCTGGCACCGGAGAAAAACCAAAAAAAAAACCAAAAAAAAAAAAAAACCAAAAAAAAAAAAAAAAAAAAGTGTGTTCTCATTCAGGGATATACTTTTCTATGTCAACATGGGTTTGCTTTTATTTTTATCATTTTGTTTGACTTTATTTACTGGTGTTTTATTTTAAATTTTTATGTCAACTGAAATATCACTACACAAATGAGTTTGTTCAACAGTCTTATACACACTACATGATTTTCATTTAAATGTTGCAGTCACTTATTAAATAATGACATAGTCAATATTTTTCTCTACTCTTGAACATTTTACATCTCACACAACTATTTTAAAGAATTTAACAGTGAAACTGTCTGTCCTTGAAATTTTTTTCTGATGGAACAATCTCATAATAATTGTGAGGAATTATTTTGTCATATTATCTCATCTGTTTAAAATTTCCAATTCCTTTTTAATCAGCTCTGCTAATTTGTGTATTTTCTAGAGATCTGGCACTTTGTTGTGTTTTATTAAGTTGCAGGTAGTTTCATGAGCATGCTTATTAAAAGCAATGAAATAATATCAATATGCATCATCAATACTCATCGTATTTTCTAATCACTTCGTTTAAATGTGTGTGTTTTCTTTTATCTTCTTATTAAAATTTGCTGTGATTGTATTTATTGTGACTATCCTTACTGATTTTTTGTTCCAAATTTATTAATTTCTCTTGTTATCTTAGCTTTTGTCTTTACTGTTATATCCTGCCTGTTTTCCTTAGGTTGATTTCATTTTTCTATCTGCATGGCATGAATGATTTTCTGTCACTAAATTATTTATGATGATCAACTTGCTTCTAATGGAAACTTTGGCTATATTTTACATGATTCAGGAAATAATTTTTATTGCTACCATTTTATAATCAGACTGTAATAATAATTGTGATTTTTTTTCTAACACTCTCATCCAAGAATGGCCTAGCATGCTTTTGTGAGCCCATTTTCCCTAAATACATACACTGATTTTAGCCTTTGTTAATAGGATCTAAAACTTTAAAATGCTTTTCAAGGGGCTGGGGATTTAGCTCAGCGGCACAGTGCCTGCCTGGCAAATGCAAGGTTATAAGTTCAATTCCAGGTACCGGGAAAAAAAAAAAACTTTTTAATAATATTTCAAGAATAATTTTTACATCCAATTTAATTTTTAGAGGTCAAATTACACATGATATGGATATGATATGACATAAGATGGTTAAATTTTATGTTGAACCAGTGAAAGATTTGAATAAAAATGGTACTGGATTTTCTATCTAGAGCTACTGTAAATACCTTCAAATCTTACAAAGTAACATTATTATATGACTTTTATGTCAGGATTATGTACTGCAGTAAGCCAAATCATCAGATTTGATAGAGTAGGTTTAATCTGTCAGGAAAAGAAGTTTGAAGTGATATCCTAAGGAGATTTCTCCCATAAGTGACAATGACCATTCCATTCCCATCATATTGACAAATATGTTTACCATCTTTGACACAGTTCTATATTATTTCCATTTTTGATTCAAAACTTAGGAAAAATTAACTCAGCTGAACTTTCCCTTTGTCCATAAAGCCATTCATAATTTTTATTTTTTTTTCATAATTTTTAGTTTTGTTTAATAATGCTCCCTGAAGACTTCCAACCACACGCACTGTTGATGTCACATGATTGTATGATTTCATATTGCTTTATGAAACATTTTGAGAGCAATGCTAAGCCTAATGTCACGGAGTTTATATATTGCTAATGTAGGCTTGTTAAACAATTACTGATAAAAGGCTTACTCAATCTATTTTCCTGAATGGACAATGACCTATCAGTGCATCTTCCTGTTCTGATTCACTCTTTAGCTTTATAGGTGAAAAGAGGAAAAGTGGAAATGAGACCTCCTTCATAGTGGGAGTGATGCCTCTCTGTCAGATGGGAATAAGGCCTTCCTAGAATGTTAAAGAGGAAAGCTGCTTTCATGGAAACGGCCACCTCCTTTCAGGTGAGTCACTTTTTCACTACAGCCTTAAAACTGAGATGTCTGGAAGCTTTGGGACTTGTTCCCATCTGTTTTTATTGGTTTATCCTTTTCTGTTATTTTTCTCAGGGGCAGTTTTCAACAGCATACTCATATAAAATAATGTCTTGATACTTCAAGTATAAGCTCACGTTCCAGCTCCTAGAAACAGTCTTCCCTAACAATATAGTGGGGGCATTTCCCCCATCTTTGAATTTCTTTCCTACAAAATTATCACATAGTTATTTGATTCTAATACTCACTACTTTCTATTATACTTTCATCATTAACAGAGTTTGAAATCTTTGAGATTGAGGGAAAGACTACTTTCCCATCTCCAAAAGTTTCTAATAAAACACCTTGCACATCACACGCTGCATAAGCCTGTTAATGTATATGTATATATGCTAATGTATAAGTAATGTATATATTTATGTCCACATACATATGGATATATACAATTGTATGTGGCACATTTGAATCCACAAAATTATGCAATTCACAAATGCCCATTTCAAACCATTCTCTTGAGACCAAATTAGAAGATGAAGTTTGAAAATGTGTATAGGGAGAGTGAGGTAATCCCAACTCAAAATTTTTCCAAAACAC
Organism: Chinchilla lanigera; assembly: GCF_000276665.1. Classification (NCBI taxonomy): domain Eukaryota; kingdom Metazoa; phylum Chordata; class Mammalia; order Rodentia; family Chinchillidae; genus Chinchilla; species Chinchilla lanigera. The sequence goes on along the minus strand of NW_004955412.1, from coordinate 22,850,803 downwards.
CTTCAACTTCACTTTCTTCTGCTCTGTCCTCATATCAAGAAGCAACTTCTAAAAACTGCTTTTCTTCTTTCAGGCAAGATAAGCATAATCAGATATTTTTCTAGACTATTTAGGTGCCTCATGACATTAACACTGGAACACTCAGGTTCCTCATGAAAGCCTAAAATATTGTCCACCAGATTCATTCCAAAATCATCATCAATAATTAAGAAATCCTCAGAAATGAGCAAGTATCGATTCCTATATATGCATATATTCACATACAAATATAGACCATTGCCTGGAACCAAGAAACCCATCCATAGAGCCACACACACACGTTGCACTCACATATACATATCCATGCACACATAGATTCTGTCCTCTCCTTGGCTTGGGAAGATCGTCCCTGAGAGATTGAGGTTGGAACAAGAGAGCTCTTGAAACACAGTTGGTTTCTAATACCAGCTGCTATACAGCACTGGTCCAGGCAGGCAGAGGGACCATGTGGCTGAATTTCAGGGTAATTAAGAATGTAAAAGGGAGCCCTGAGTGTCACTGGGCACTTAGCAGCATGCGCAAAATTCTCCCAGCAGATACCTGGGTGGGCATAAAGCCAACAATATTCCCACCCCTGCCTCCTTTGGCAAATAAGACTGAACCTGTTCTGGGGAACATAAATGGAAGAGTGGTGGTGGCGAGGAAGACTCACATTAGGCAGCCAACACATTTTGCTGTCCATGTGGTAGTATCAGTTGCATGCTGTTCTCCCCTTAATCTGTCAGCTCTCTTTAGCAGCCTATTGGGATAGTTCCCTCCCTAACCAGCCAGATTGTCTGTATAAACAGTTAGAAGGGAGATGTTATCAGCAACACTAGTCCCCTGATTTCTTCTTCTTGGAACCATACTTGCTGATGTGGTAAGCACCTTACTATTCCAAGGAGGGTGTTTCCTCCCCGGTCACATTTACATGCTATCAATTTTGTGCCTTGATTTCTGGTTCACATCCACTGTTGCATGATCCTTCATGAGTGTCAGGTAACAGCAAAATTGGGAAGTAATTGATTTTGCTACCTCTTAACTGCTTCTTGTCTTAACTCAGTCATACCTGAATAAGAACTATTAAAGATGTCAGTGGTAGAATTTAGTCCTGTGGATAACAGATAGGAGAACAACTCTTAAAAGATGACCCTCTTGGTTATTCATAGGGTCAAGTGTGATATGTTTATGTATTGTTCCAGCATTACCTCTTTAGAATTGCGTGATCCTTAGTTTCTCTCTGAAAGATATATTAATAAGATTGCCTCAACTTCTGTGTTTATACAGATGAATAGCTGGATGAGGTATCTCCCTCTTCTTGTTTTTCTCTTGGAAAAAAAAAAAAAGCATTCTAAAGATGCACAAGAGAGTTGAGATCCTTGCCTTAATAGGACAGACCTTTTGCTAGCAGACTCCTGTCTCTGTATGTGTGTGCATGTGTGCGTGTGTGTGTGACTGGAAATTGAATCCAGGACCTTCTGAATGAGCTATTACATCAGCTCTTTTCTATTTTTTATTTGGAGAAATGGTCTCACTAAGTCACTAACTGGCCCTAGCTGGACACACAGATGTACAATATTCCTTTTGCTTTAGTCTCCTGAGTGCTGGGGTTACAGGCCTGCACCAACATACCTAGCTTCCTGGCTATTGTTAATCTTCAAATCTAACTATCTCTGTTATAGGTCAGCTTTGACAAACTCCTTGCCATTCAGCAAAAGTACTAGTCTGTCATATCTGTGGGGTTTTCTATTTGCTGTTTCCATTACCCTGTATGCAGGCTATGCAGTCTCTTTTTAGGTAGATGTCCTAATTTCAGAGCTTCCATAGCACCTTGGATTATGTTGACTGCCAGGGGAAAAAAAGTGGCAGTGGCTTATACAAAACAGTTTTTCTCCCTCTTAAAAGCCCAAACAGGCATCCCAGGGCTGCTGCTATGGTGATTCTGACATAGCAAAGATCCTTTCATTTCATAACTTCACTCATGACCCTGATGTCCTATGCTCTACGATAGTAACATCCTCATCTCAGAGTATAGAGAGGAGAAAGGTGCAGAAAAGAACCAAAGGAGAACCATCTACTAGCCCCATTTGAGAGAAGTTCCTAGAGGCAGCCTCACATTCTGACTTACATCCCAGCGTCTGTCCACATAGCCACATCAATAAGGGAGCTATGAATTGTAGTGATGACTTGGAGAGACCACATAGTCATCTAAAATCCTGTTACAAAGAAGGAAGAGGAGAATGCATATTAGAGGACCACCAACAGTCTCTGCTATAATATTATTCCCATTTCAACCTCACTAACCAATTGTGTCAGATTATACTACTAAATTCTATAGCTATATACATTTTTTAAAGCCCACATAGGTCCTCTCACCACTCCTATTGAACACCGTAAGGAGGTCCCAGCTAGTGCAATAATAAGAAAAATAAATAACATACATTAAAAATTCCACACACATACATTTTCTTGATCAATCAACAAGTACTTATTTAAAGTAATATACTAGTTATGAGACTAGAATTCCAATACAGAATTCTTTTATATGCATGACTGAAGCTAATTTTCTAATGGAATATGTGCCAAAAAATCCACAGCTAAACACAATATGAGTTAATGAATATTATAAGCCCAAATATCCCTTTTCAATGTATATCCAGAGCCACAGGCTTGTAGAACAATTTGCCTACGGAAGATATCTCCCTGATTTCCACTGAGACTCAGGTGTAGTACTGAACTAATTTCTCATTTTTTTCCCACACAGTATCTCCTCTAAAGTTCCCTGTCTACAGCTTCAGGTATCAGCACGATCCATGAGGTTGTCCTAGTTGGAAGTCTGATCATGGTACCCCCCTGCCGGGTAAGTATCTATTTGGAAATCTGGACTTCCTCCTGCGCATGGATTTTTCACATTGATCCTCCATTTAATAAACCACCAGCTTACATCCATTCTGCATATTTTCAGCAACTCCGTCAATACAGCACTTCAAGCAACCACTCTGTCTAACTCGATTGTTTTCACTCTGGTCCTGTCTTAGAGGACTGGTATGATTTTGCAGAAAAACATAGAAATATGAGGTAATGATTGCTTTTTTTTTTTTTTACAAGAACCAAATAAATAAATCTTCAAGGAAAGAAAATTACTTCTAAGTTTGATGGACATAACCAAAAGAAATACTTTATTTTCAACGATAATACAAGTGGACAATAAATGTGTGGTAAGAAGAAACTGCATGAGCAAAAGTGTGGTATGTTCCAAAATAAAGGGAACCCAGACTGAGTAATGTATTTCATAGTCTGTACACTAGTTTTCTAGAACTGGTATAGCAATGTTTTGTGGACTAAGTGGTTTAAACAAAGAAAATATTTGGGATCAAGATATCTTGGTTGGGATATCTTCTACTGGATACTTTGGATTGGGTTTTTCTGAGGCTTCTCTGCTTGGCTCACGGATAGAGATCTTCTCCTTGTGTCTTCACATGGTTTTTCTTCTGTTTGTATATTTTTGCTACCTAACATTCTCTTCTTAGGACACCAGCTTTATTAGATTAGGCCCAAGCCTAATGATCTTATTTTAACTTAACTGATTCTTTCAATACCCTATTTTAAAATATAGTCATATTCTAAAGTACCAGGGGTTAGGATTTCAATATATAAATTTGGGGGATATGCAGGTACAATTCAGCTCATAATAGGGTATTATATTTCAGGATCTTGGAGGAAATAAACTGGAAACATAGGGAGGAGCCAAATTGTAAATAATTTTGAAGGTTGGACTAAAGAGTTTAGCCTTGGTGTGTCTTAGTCATATGGAAAGCTAACTGACCTTATGAGGTTGGGAGCCCAGACTAAGAAAATACTGGAAGTACTAGGGTCAGTTAGGAGACTATTGCAGTGAGGTAAGAAAAAAAAAGAAAATCCAGGTGACACAATTGTGAATAAGGAGTAGAAGAGAAGGGAGAAATTTGAGAAGCATTTTGTTCACAGAATTGAGAGGACATGTAGGAGAAACCTAGATATTCCCAGGTTTCTTGCTTGGTTGATCAGGGAAGGTGACATCATGAACTAAAATTAAGTATATACAGGTTGAGTCTGAGCTACTGTGGAGTATCCAGGTGGAGCATTCAAGGGACCTGGATCTATAATCCAGGAGAGAGAACTAGGTTGAAAATACAGCACACATGTGACAACTGAAGTCAGAATGGGGGCCATGGAAGCACTATAGATCAAGAAAAGAAATACATCCAAGGGAGAAGATATGGGGAAAGGCAGAAAAGGAGGGATGGGAAAAAGGGAATAAAAACAGAGGCAGAAGGGTGCAAAGAGTATCAGAGCAGAGGGGAAGGGGACTTACAAAGGAGTGAAAACAGCATGGAGAGCATTTTTAGAAACTTGCCTGTAAAGAGGGAGGAGTGGGGAAATAGTGGAGAGGAGATAAGGTTTGTAGTCCCAGCCTGAGTCTCATTCCTGTAAACCAAGAAATTACCAGATAGGGAGCTCTGGCTTATATCTTTTATCAGAATGACAAGCTACACAGAACGTTAGCTGTATACGCTAGCCATCTTACCACACAAAATAGCTGTATTTTATGTTTCCACGGTGGACCTTAGACACTTCTGTCTTAGAATCTGTATACAAATTTCTTGTTCACACTGCTACCTCCTAATATACCTTCAACTACTTACACACAGGAATCATGGCTGATTCTTTTTTATAGTCTTTGCCTTATATGTTTTTCAAATTTACATGGAACAGAGGAAAGAAAACAGAATGCATTGTCAATTTCTGAGCATTTATTCTGGGCCAGATACTATGATAAATATTTTCTCTTTTTAAAATTTTTTATGTATCTTTTATTTTTCTATACATTTGGATTTATTTTATATTTTCCTGGTTTCTTTTACTATTACATGTTTCCAGTATATAATGATTACATTCCTTATGGGGAGTTGGTACATGTACATGACAGGTCTTAATTCTGTTTTTTCAAGCCCTCCCCCTTCCCATCTCTTAATACCTTTCTCATATGAGAAAGATGTGCCTCCCTTTTTATTATTATCCATCTTTATTTTGCTTTTCATTTATTTTGGGGGTGTTCTTGTATAGCAGGAACCACATGCTGTTTAAGATTGCATGTCTGGTTTATCTCACTTGATGTTATCATCTCAAGGTGCATCCATTCTCTTACAAATGACTCTAGTTTATCCTTCTTTATGGCAAAATACTACTCCGTTGTGTAGAAATGGTGCATTTTCTTTATCCACTCACTCATCTGTTGATGGCCATATAGGTCACTTCCAAGATTTAGATTTTATGAGTTATGCCACTATAAATATGGGTATGCATGTATCACTACAATGTGATAAATTTAACTCTTATGAGAAGGTACCTAAAAGGGGAATAGCTGGGTGAAATGAAATATCAAGTTTTAGTTTTTCTGAGACATCTTCACACTGGTTTTCATAGTGGCTGTACTAGTTTACATACCCACTAATAAGGCAGAAGCCTTCCTTATCCCCACAGCTTTGCCAACATTTTCTATTCTTTCATTTCTTGATGATTACCGCTCTTTCTGGAATAAGATGGAATCTTAGAATGGTTTTCATTGGCATTTCCATAATGGCCAAAGATCCTGAAGATTTTTCTATGCATGTATTGGTCATTTGTACTTCTGAGAAGTGTGTATTTATTTCCAATTGTCCATTTTTTGATTGGGTCTTTTATTTTTGGAGGTCTAATGTTTTTTAATTCTTCATTTGTTTTTTACATGGTAGTCCTCTGTGGGATAGCCAGCAGAATTTTTTTCCCATTCTGTAAGTTATCTCTTCACTCTGTCAGTTGTTTACTTTGGTGTGCAGAAGTTTTTAGTTTGATATGATCACATTTGTTGATTCTTGGTACTATTTATTTATTTATTTATTTATTTATTGTCTTTTTGAGACAGGGTCTCACTATGCAGTTCAGGCTGGCCTTGGGCTCATTTTGTAGCCCAGGCTGGTCTCAAACTCGCAATGATCCTTCTGCTTCAACCTCCCCAGTGCTGGGATTACAGGTGTGTGCCACCACACTTGGCGTTTGATACTATTTCTTGAGGAATTGGGGTTCTGTTCAGAATGTCTTGCCTATCCTTATGACCTCAAGAGTTTTACCTATTTTGTTTTCCAGCACATTATTTCTGTTTTCACATTTATATCTTTGATCCATTTTAATTTTAGTTCAGTACATGGTGAAAGATAAGGATCTAGATTCACTTTTTTGCATATGGACTGTCAATTTCCCTAGCACCGTTTATGAAAGAGAATATCTTTACTCCTGTGTATGTTTTGGCCCCTTTCAAATATCAAATATTTTAATTACCTGGGGGTGTTTGTGCATTCTCTGTTCCATTCATCCATGTATCTATTTTCCCCATATCAGTCTGCTTTTAATCACTGCAATTCTGTAACACAACTTCAAATCTGGACTTAAGATACTTTTTGTATTCTTTCATCACACAAGATTGCTTTTGCTATTCTGAGTCTCTTCTATTTCTTTATAAAATTTAGCATTATTTTCTCTAATTTTGTAAGAAATGTTTTTGATATTTTGATTTTTTACAGGAATGCTATGGGTTGTGTGTGTTGATTTTGTTCTGATACATTGGTGATTTGGTTATTAGTTCTAAGAGTCCTTTGGTGGAATTTTTTGGTCTTCTGTGTAGAGAATCATGTCCTCTGCAAATAATGATAATGTGACTTCTTCTTTTCCTTTATGTATACTTTTTAATTCTTTTTCTTGTCTAATTTCTCTGTTTCAAGTACTATGTTGAACCAGAGTGGTAACAATGGATATCTTTGTCTTATTCCTGATTTTAGAGGAAAAGTTTTCAGTTTACCCTTATTTAATATGATGTTGGTGGTAGGTTTATCATAAATGGCTTCTATCAGATTAAGATAATTCCCTTCTGTACCTATTTTCTTCAGGGTTATTTGTTTTATCATTAATAGATGTCAAAGGCTTTTTCTGCATCTGTGGAGGTAATCATGTAATTTTTGTCCATCCTTCTGTTTAGGAAATGCATTACATTTATTTATTTTTTTGTTTTGTTTTGTTTTGTTTTTCTCCAGTACCAGGAACCGAACTCACGACCTTGTGCTTGCCAGGCAGGTGCTTTTGCAGCTGAGCTAAATCCCCAGCCCCGCATTACATTTATTGATTTGCGTATATTGAACCATTCCTGGGTCCCTGGTCATGGTGCGTGATCTTTTTGATGATTTGTTACATTTTATTTACCAGTATCTTTTTGAGGGTTTTTGCATATATGTTCATTAAAGAGACTGACTTTTAGTTCTCCTTTTCGGTTGGATCCTTGTCTGGTTTTGGAATTAGAGTAATTCTAACAACCAAAAATGATTTTGGGAATATTCTTTCCTTTTCAATTTTATTAAAAGAGTTTGAGGAGCATTATGTTCAATTTTCCCTGAAATTCTTGTAAAATTTAGCAGTGAATTCATCCAGACCTGAGCTTTTCTTTCTTGGTAGAATTTTTAAAATTTTCTACTTTAATTTATTGCCTGTTATTGTATTACTTAGGGTTTTTATATCTTCCTGGTTCCATATTGGCAGTTTGTATGAGTCTATCCATTTCTTTTCAATTCCCCACTTTATTAGCATACAGGTTTGTGAAATAACTGCTAATAATCAACTAAGTTTTGGCACTGTCCATTGTAACTTTACCTTTTTAATTTCTAACTGCATTGCTTTGTCTTTTATTTCCTTTTTGGGGCAACATTAGTTAAGGGCTTTTCTATTTTATTGATTCTATCAAAGAATCAACTCTTCAATTTGTTGTCTATTTGGAATTTTTAGTCTCAATTCCACTAATTTCTGCTATGACTTTTATAATTTCTGTCCTAGTACTAACTTTGGAATTGGATTGTTCTTTTCCTAAGAAATTCAGTTATATCAATATGTTATTTACCTGGGTTTGCTGCTGTTTTGGTGTGCATATTCACAACTATGAACTCTTTTCTTTGGACACCTTTATGCCCCATAACTCTGGTAGGTTGTGCTGGCATTATTGTTTAATTCTAGGAACTGTATTATTTCTTCCTTGATTTCTTCTATAAATCACTGATTGTTGGGGAGGGTATTATTTAGTTTCTGTGCATTTGCGTAATTTTTGTGGTTTCTTTTGCATTGATTTTTAGTTTTATTGTGCTATGATCTGATAATATGCATGGTATAATTCGAATTCTTTTGCATTTGCTTAAGCATACTTTATAAGCTAGTATGTTGTCTATTTTGGAGAAAGTTCTATAAACTGCTGAGAGGAATGTGTATTTTCTTGTGGTTGGACAGAACACTCTGTAGGTATCTACTAAATCTATTTTTACAAAGGTTTCACTTAACGCTGATACTTCTTTGTTGATATTTTTGGCTAGTTGATCTGTCTACTCAGGACAGTAGCATATTGAGGTCCCCCATTATAATTGTGTTTATTTGATTTTTTATTTCCAGAAGCACTTGTTTTTTTCATATTACATTTATTAGTACATTTTAAATATTCATGATGATCACTTCATCATAGGGATTTTGTACCTGTACATGACTTATCTCAGTTCCTCTTTTAATTTTCCCATCCCCCTAGGCTCCCTTCAATTCCTCTTCCCCTTCTTATTTATAAAAGGTGTACTTCCATGTTTTTGTTACTTCTCTTTTCTTCTTTTTCCTGCCATCCTTTCCCCCTCCCTTGTTTCTCTTCCTAATTGAGCAGTTTCTTTCTATTTCATAATATCAAGTATACATTCTGGGCTTTATTTATTCTTTCAGTTCCTCACACCAGAAAAACAATGCAATATTTATACATATGTGCTGGATGCATTCTGCTTAAAGGTATGGTCTCAAGGCCCATCCATTTACTTAAACATGTCTCAAGTTTATCATTCTTTATTCCCAAGTAGTACTCCATTGGATAAAAAATACATCTTCTTTATCTATTCATGGTTATTTGGAATTCTATGTGCTTCACTTATTTGTGTATCAAATTCTCTATCCATGTTTGGGAAATTTTCTGCCATTACTTCTGTGAAGACGTTCCTTATGGCCTTTGTGCTAACTCCAGCTTTGTCATTGACTCCAGTCAATCTTATGTTGTTCTTTGCTGCTTCAACTTGCAGCTGTTGGATTGATTTTTTTATGGTTTCTTGCTATTTTTAAGATATCTATCTTTTCATAGTCACTAGCCACAATCCTGTCTTCTAGATCTGATATTCTATCTTCACCTTCATTCAATCTGTTGTATATATTTTCAAAGGAGTTTTAATCTCTTGGATTTCTATTTGGAACTGTTTTATGGATTCCATTTCTTTCCTATATTGGGCATTCATGGTTTCCATCATTTTCTTAAGCTTCTCTAGTTTTTTATCTGTATCTGCTCTAATGTCTTTCATTTTGATAGTCATTTCTTATATTACTGGAGAGATCATTCTTTTCCATCCCCTCTCCCTTTTTTTTTCTTCTTCTGGTATCATTTCAGAAAGTTCCACTGGGTAGCTTTTGATTTCCTCTATCCCAGTTGTGTTCTGGGCTTATCATGGGTGGGCTGGGGATTCTGGGTTGCATTTGGCTCCAGTAACTTTTCATTTTCTATTTTTAATTTTGTTTTCTCTGTTGATGCTTCTAGGTTTCTTATGGTAGGTAGCTTTATCACTAATATTGAGGCTTCCCTATGAAATATGTATTGCTCAGGGATGTCTTCTCTGTGCAAGTGTTTCTTGGTCTTTGTGTCTAACCCAGAACCTATCTTTCCTATTTATTAAGGTTGAGAAGTTGCTATCTATATGACTCAGCACTCAGTTCTTTGGTATTGTACTATGGTGATGGCTGTAATCTCAGACAATCATAGTGTTGTAATACAAGAGAGAAAAACTGATTGTAACAAGTATGACATCCTGGCTAAAGTAGTACAGAAAGCAATAACAATAGCATCAGGCACAGCCTAGCTACTGACAAACTGATTATTAACCTGGTACCTTTAACCATAGGAGCAAATTCTACAGTTATATAACAAAATCCAAATATACCAGGAAGTTGTAAGCAATGATATTCCCCTTAATAGCATGATTTTATACTGTTGTGGGGAAAGGAGGTTTAAGAGGGATAGGGGACAAGACAGAAATGAATGAGGTCAGATATAGTAGAAGCAATGCTGGAAGGCAAAGGATGGTCACCCATTTTGGGAAACTGGAGAACACAGGAGAGAAAGAATGAAAAGGAAAGTGAAAGAGTATTGAAGTGAACAAGGAAGAGTACAGACAATGTTCACTCACATGAAAATATCATAAAATCAAAAGAGATAGTTGAGGAAAGAGAGGAAGAATATGACTGGAAGAAAACAAAAAGAAAGTAAGAAACCTAAATAGTGAAAAGGAAAGAAAAAAGAAAGAAAGAAAGGATCAGACAGAAAAAGGAAAACCAATGAAACAAATAAAGAAAAAGAAAAGCAGTAAAATTTCTCTGGTGTCCAAAGCTCTGTGGTACTGTCCAAGTTAAAACGTGCTTTGTAGGGGCTGGGTATTTAGCTCAGTGGCACAGCGCTTGCCTGGCAAGCGTGAGGTTGTGAGTTTGATTCCTGGTACCAGAAACAAACAAACAAACAAAAAAAGTGCTATGTAATCCCACCAAGTTTCAGTAGGCTTTGTGCTGGCTATGAGGCTGATTTGGACTCTGGATGTCAGGGTTGTGACTGGTTTTCTGTTGCTGGAATTCTCCCTGAGCCCTGTGTTATAGAATGGTGCTCCCCTACATGCTTCTCGTTCCTCTGTCTGTGTAGGAGCACAAGGCCAGTTCACCTTACTTACCAACTGCTGGCTCAATTCTCACTGCTGCTTCAGATTTTTCCATGCTGCTTGTCTTGCCTGCCAGCATGTTCCTACAATGGGCCTGCTCTCACTGGTCCTGATAAATAATATTCTATGTAATAGTAAACCTAGTCAGGCAGGAGTACCTACCCTATTATCAGACAAAGTGGACTTCAAGCCAAAACTGATTAGAAGAGCCAAAGAAGTTCACTATATATTGGGTAAGAGAAAAATTTATATATACGGATGGCTGCCACTTAGCAAGGAGTAGGAGGTTGGCACCCTCCAGGGGAGGTAAAGGAGACTGAAGGGAGACTCAAGGGTGTTGGGCTGTCTTCAAGGAAGTGGCAGAAGCAATGAATCAGCAATGTTAGGTACCACAGTGACTGGTGAAAGTGGTAAGTGGAACAGCATGACCCCTACTGCCCCCAAACTAGTGGTTTGGGAGAGAGATGCCAATGCAAAGGATTTAAGCAGCCTTGGGCTACAGCAGAGTGGTGGAAGCTTGGCATTCCCCTGGATGGAAAGAAAATTGAAGTGGGACCAAGCAGCACTGAGCTGTTCCATAGCAGTGACAGGAGCACTGAGTCAGTCCACAGCACCCCACACCACTCCACCCTGCAGCAAGACAACAGACGTGCCAGTGGAAGTGGAGCAAAGAAGGCTGTGCAAGGACTGGGAGGAACCTTGGGCTGTGATATGGTTTGTGTCTGGATGTCCCCTCAAAGCCTCATACAGTCATAGGGTGGGCTCTTCAAGTTTATGATTGATTCATGGTCCAATGTTGGGATTATGGATATGAGACTTACACCCACCTTTGGGCAGGTAGTTTGCATACAGTGTAAGAGAGGGAAAATGGCTGCCACTCCACCCGTTTTTGCTTTTGTTGCATTTGCTGTTTTCTGCCACCATGAATGGTTGCACTGTACCATGTGCCACTCTGCCTTGGAACCAGCCAAGTATGGACTGAAACCTCCACAACTGTGAGCTAAATAAACCTTTCCTTCCTTAATTTTGGGTGTCAGGTATTTTGTCTCGGCAGCAAGTGAAAAGTTACTAAGACAGGCTGTCTCTGTCTGAGGCACCATAACAACTGAGAAAACAACGTGGAAACAAACAGCGTAAGGAGAGGGCAGACCATCAAAGGAAATTCAGAGCATTGGTGGCTGAAGACAGGCCCCAACCCTCACATCTGGAGGCCAGGATCAGTCTCAGAGCAGGCACTAATCCTACTGCAGACTTGGTGGTGTTACCAGCACATGTCTGGGCTCTAACTCTGCCACAGAACTGTGGGCACTAGGGGAACTTTATTTGTTCTTTCTCTTTATTCCGTCTTCTTTTCTGTCTGGTTTTTGTTGTTGTTATTTGAGGTTTTGTTTGTTTATTTTCCCAGGCATTTATTTTTATTGTTTATTTTACTTGCCTCTGCCCTCTCTTCCCTCAACTTTCCTTCCTGATTTTTTGATATTTTCAAGCATGTGAACACTGCCTCTCATCTTTCTGATTCATTTTGATATGTGTTTGCTTTCTCCCTTATTCTTTCTCTCCTGTCCATGTCTTCAGTTTGCCAAAGCTTGAGTGATCATCCTTTGTCCTCTAGCCTTGCTTCTACTATATTTCTCTTCATTTATCTCTCTGCTTTGAACCTATCCATCCTAAATTTCTCCCTCACAGAGTAAAATCACTCAATTAAGGGGAAACTCACTACATACAAGTTTCTGGTTTACGTTGGATTTTGTAATATAATTGTAAATCTTTTTCCTCTGGTTAATAATGCAAAATTAATAGTTACCACAGTTTGTGGCCATGCTTGATGCTATGTTATTGCTAGTTGTATTATGGTAGCCAGGGTGGCATACCTGTTGTAAATCTACTGGGAGATAAAGTAGGTAGAAATCTTGAAGACATATGGGTAAGCAGAGTTTTCTTGAGCAAAATCCAACCTGCATGGGAAGTACTTTAAGGAATCAAAAGCAGGATCTCATCTTATTGAAAGTTTTTGCACCAACAGGGTAAAAAGAAAATCCAAAATTTGGGAAAAAGTTTTAGCTAACTGTCCCTCAGACAAGGGACTCCTATCTAGAATATATAAAGAATTTTTTAAAATCAGGGCCCCCAAATTCTAAGACTCAATTCAAAAAGGGGTATGTGAGATGAATACATACTTCTAATATGAAGAAATACAAATGCCAAATAAATGTATGAGAAAATGCTCAACATCATTAGTCATTCAAGAAATGCAAATTAAAACAACACTGAGATTCCATCTCATCCCAGAAAAAATGGTTATCATCAAGAAATCAACCAATAACAAATGCTGAGGGGTGCTGTGTGGAAAACGGAACCTCTCTCCATTGTTGGTGGGAATGTAGATTGGTTCAACTACTGTGAAAATCAGTTTGGAGATTCCTCAATAAACTAGGATTAGATGTCTCATTCAACCCAGCTATTCCCCTCCTGGGTATTTTTCCACAAGAACTGGAAACATCATACCATCAACCCTATACGTGCACTCATGCTTATAGTAGCACAATTTGTAATAGCTAAATCTTAGAAACAACCCAAATGTCCATCAGCTGAGAAATAGATAAGAAAAATGATGTATTTTTATAGGATGGAGTATTACTCAGATATAAAGAAAGACAAACTAGAGGATTTATAGGTAAATGGATGCAACTAGAGACTATACTCATAAATAAAATAAATCAGACTCATATGTGTAAACATTGTATTGCCTTCCTAGTGTAAGAACCTGAAAGAGTAAATAAACTCTGAAAGGTACAATAGATATTGTGAAAGGGACAGAAACTGCTCAAATAATAAAGAGCAACAGGGATGAAGGAAAAGAAAAACAAATAAGAAGGAGTGGGTAAAAAAAAAAAAAAATATATATATATATATATATACACACAAGGATGGCTGAGACAAGTGTATTGCTGATGTCTATTGGTTTATTGAAAAGAATAGTTAATGTTTGAATTTTTTTTCCTTGACCAATTTTGCATGCTTATATCTGGTAGTCAGAACTAATTTCAAGACAGCAATATGGAATATAACAAACATGGTTGAATTCCTACCATCTTGTTTAATGAAGCTTTGTGTCATTTTTAATGTTTTTTTTATTACTTGTTATTGTCTTTAATTGTTTGATCAGTCTTGCATTCTTACATCTTGTAATGTGAGCAACTTCATTGAATATAACAATATGTAATATAACAACTACAATTAAATCCTATCATCTTGTTTTGAAATCCTGTATGGTTTTTATTGTTTTTGTGTTTTTTTTTTATGTCTTCATCATTGTTATTTTGTTACTGTTTTTTTCTCTTTATAGTAAAAAAAAGATTCAAATTCAAGCAATTAGGAATGAAAAAGGTGAAATCAAAATGGATCCTGTGGAAATTTAGAAGATCATTAATACCTGCTTTGAGAACCTGTATGCTGGGGCTGGGGATTTAGCTCAGCGGCACAGTGCCTGCCTGGCAAGTGCAGCATTGTGAGTTCAATTCCTGGTACCAGGAAAAAAAAGAAAAGAAAAAAAAAGGAGAACCTGTATGCTAATAAGATGGAAACCACAGAAAAAATGGACAGATTCCCAGATATATATGAATTGCCAACATGGAATTGAGAAGATATAAATATTCTAAATAACCTGATATCAGTCAATGAAATTGAAAATGTAATTAAAACCTTACCAACAAAGAAATTCCCAGGTCCTGATGGATTTACTGCTGAATTCTACAAGTAACTTACAGAAGAGTTAATGCCACGAATGCTGAAACTCTTTAATGAAATTGAAAGGGCAGCAGTACTTCCAAAATAGTTCCTGGAAGCAAGTATGACTCTGATACCAAATCCAGAGAAGGACCCAACCAAAATAGAAAACTACAGGCCAATCTCCCTAATAAGCATAGATGCAAAAATTTTCAATAAGATACTGGTAAACAGAATACAGCAAATCATCAAGAAGATTATATACCACAAGCAAGTAGGATTTATCCCAAGGATACAGGGATGGTTCAACATATGCAAATCAATAAATGTAACAGACAGCATCAATGAAATCAAACACAAAAATCACGTGATCATCTCAGTAGAAGAAAAAGCTTCTGACAAAGTTCAAAACCCATTCATGATAAAAACCCTACAGAAAATTTGAAGAGATGGTCTTTTCCTTAAGATGATGCAAACCATCTGTGACAAACCAACAGCCAACATCATACTAAATGGACAAAAACTGAAAACTTTCACTTTAAAATCAGGAACAAGGCAAAGATATCCACTCTTTGAATAAGATTACAACTCTTATTCAATATAGAGTTACAACTCTTATTCAATATACAGTTGGAGGGGCTGGGGATTTAGCTCAGCGGCAAAAGCGCCTGCCTGGCAAGCGCAAGGTAGTGAGTTCAGTTCCCGGTACCGGAGAAAAACCAAAAAAAAAAAAAAAAGACAATATACAGTTGGAAACAGTAGCAAGAGCAATTAGAAAAGAAAAAGAAATAAAAGGAATAAGGATAGGAAAGGAAGAAGAAGGAAGGAGTTAAATTACCATTATTTGCAAATGATATGATACTGTACAGAGAAGATCCCAAAAACACCACTAAAAATTTCTAGCTTTAATAAACAAATTCAGTAGCATAGCTGGATACAAAGTCAATACTGACAAACTAATAGCATTCCTGTATACAAACAACAAACCCACTGAGAGAAAAATTAGGAAAACTACACATTTCACAGTAGCATCCAAAAAAAAAAAAAAAAAGAAATACTTGGGAATCAGTCTAACAAAGGAAGTAAAAGATCTATACATTGAAATTTATAGTACTCTGAAAGACGAAATTGAAGAGGATATCAGAAAATGGAAAGATATCCCTTGCTCTTAAAAAGGAAGAACTGACATAGTGAAAATAGCGATACTCCCAAAATTGCTATACAAGTTTAATGCAATCTCAGTAAAAGTATCATTAGCATACACCACAGAACTAGAGAAAACATTTCTAAAATTCACTTGGAACTGGAAGAGACCTAAAATAGCAAAAGCAATTCTGAGCAACAAAAAAAGCAAGGCAGAGGGCATCACAGTCTCTAACTTGAAGTTATATACTAATGCGATAAACACAGCACGGTAGTAGCAAAAACAGACCTAAAGATCAATAGAGCAGTTCAGAAGAACAGAAACAGCTGCAAACATATTCAGCCACCTTATCCTTGGCAAAGGAGCCAAACACATACAATAGAAGAAAGATAGCCTCTTAATAAATGGTGCTGGAAAAACTAGCTTCCACATGCCAAAGACCAAAACTAGACTCATATCTATTACTGTGCACTAAAATAAAAATGGATCAAAGTTCCAAATATTAAAACAGAAACACTAACTCCACTGGAAGAGACACTAGGCAGAAGTCTTGAAGATATAGCTGTAGGCAAAGATTTCATGAACAAAACTCTGATCGCATAGGAAATAATACAAAGAATCAACAATTGGGATCTCACCCTATTAAGAAATTTTGCACATCAGAAGAAATCACCAACAAAGTGAAGAGACAACCCACAGAGTGAAAAAAATATTAGCCAGTTGTCCCTCTGACAAAGGACTTGTATCTAGGCCATATAAAGATGAAAATAATCAGACCCCCCAAAATTTAAAGACTCATTCCAAAAATGGGAATCTGAGATGAATATACACACAGATAAAGAAAAACAAGAGCAAATAAATACATGAAAAAAGGTTCAACATCACTGGTTATTTGATAGATGCAAATAATAACAATGTTGGGTTTCCACCCCACTCCAGAAAGAATGGCTATCATCAATATATCAACCAATAACAAATGCTGGGTGGGATGCAGGGAAAAAAGGAACACTTCTCCACTGTTGGTGGAAATGTACACTGCTGCAACCACTGTGGAAATCAGTATGGAGATTCCTCAAAAAACTAAGATTAGAGGTACCATCTGGGTTTTAAAAACATAGGGCCAGGGATATAGCTCAGCGGTACAGTGCCTGCCTTGCAAGCGCAAGGTCATGAGTCTGATTCCCAGTTTAAAAAAAAAAAAAAATCATACTACAGCGATGTATGTGCACCCATATTTATAGTAGCACAGTTTGTAATAGCTAAATCTTGGAAACAACCCAATGGCTTTTCAACTGAGGAATGGAGAAAAAAGATGTGGTATTTTTATGCAATGGAGTACTACTGAGCCATAAAATAGAATAAATACGAGACATTTCTAACTAAATGGATACAACTTGAGACCATAGTCCAAAGTGAAATAATTCAGATTCATATGTGTAAATAATGCATTGTCTCCCCAGTGTGAGAAAATGAAAGTGTAAATAAGAACCAAAATGTACAATAGATATTGTGAAATGGCAAGAAATTGTTCAAAATAAAGAGGCAGAAGGCAGTGGGGAGGGGGAAAGGACAGAAGGCAAAAGGAAAAAATATGATTAAAAAAGGGACAAAATGGAAACAAAGCTTTGTAAATAGGGAGGGGAAGAGTTGCTGAGGGATTGAAGGGAATATAGAGGGGAAAAAAGGGAAGTAAAATATATCATACAGGCACAAATTCCCTATGGTGAACGTGATCATTATGTATCCTTAAAGGAACCAATAAACTTAATTAACTTTTGCTAAAGAAAAAAAATTTTCCATCCCTTTACTTTTAGTCTATGAATTTCTTTTTGGATTAAATGCACATATGTCCATTTTTCAAGGAAATTATTTGGCAAATCTGTGTCCTTTGCTTAAGGGTATTGAGACCATTTACACTGAGAGTTGTTAGTGAAAGGTATTGACTTATTCCTGTTATAACATTATTTTTTTGTTCCTTGCTTTCTTTTCCTTCTACTTACTATATCTCAATTCTTTCTACTTTTCTCCATCTGAGTTTTAGTTTGCTAGCATTAGGTTCATTTATTTATCTTATAATTCATTACTAAGTTAATTATCATATATACAGATTAATGACCAGACTAAGAAGCCAAGAAACATATAAAACACACAAGGCAATTATACTAAATGAAGTTACACTTTTAGATACATTCTCCATCAATTTTGAAATATAGTTTTGCAGAATATATCAGTATGGATTGGCTATTTTAAGATAATCTTTATGCTAACTTTGTGAAGTAAATACTGTTATTATCCCCAGTTTACAGTCAAAGCAACTGAGGCATTAAAATATTTAGTGATCTTTCCAAGGCCACGTAGTTAGCATGTACAGTAGCTGATTGTGCTTCTGTCAGGCATTCTAAATTAAATGTCCATATTCTTAGCCAGGTGAAAATCAACTATACCCTTGTGTTACAGTGTGTGTCTAGACATCCCCCCAAAGTCTCAGGAAGTCATAAGTGGGGCTTTTTCGGAGGTCTCTGGGTCTACAGTGTGTGCTGCTGGGATTGAGGGTATATGATTACAAAATTAGTTCACTGATTCATTTGGCACCTGCCCTAAAGTGGGTAGCCTAGATAGAGCATAAAAGGGGCAGAAAAAGCTGCTATTGTAACTTGTCACTTCCTTTTTGTTGCTGTTATCCACCTGCCACAAACTATTTCTCCTCTGCAATGCTCCTCTGCCATGCCATCCTGCATTGGAGTTGGACAACAGACTGGAACCTCCACAAACTGTGAGCTAAAGTAAACATTTCTTCTCTTAACTTTGGGTGTTTGGTAACTAAGACACAATTGAAATGTAACTAGGACACTATTGTGATGGTTACTTTCTTTTCTGGATGAGAATAACATTCTCACTGGTACAATGAGTCAAGTAGATCCCCATTCAGTAAATTAGATGGGTTTTATCTAAACAGTTGAAGG
The DNA here is from genome assembly GCF_000276665.1 of Chinchilla lanigera. Classification (NCBI taxonomy): domain Eukaryota; kingdom Metazoa; phylum Chordata; class Mammalia; order Rodentia; family Chinchillidae; genus Chinchilla; species Chinchilla lanigera. The sequence goes on along the minus strand of NW_004955412.1, from coordinate 22,832,123 downwards.
GTTAACTATAATAAAAAGGCTATCTTATGAATAAGCTTTGAGTTAGGACATCAGTTTTTTTCTGACTTTCAGATTTTAAGTGTAATATCAGTTTTTCTTGGGTCTCAAATCTACCAGACTTTAGAATGGCCCTTAGCCCATCAGCTTTCTGGGGTCTCAGGCTGTCAGACTGACACTATAACTACACCTTTGGCCCACTTGGGCCTCCAGCTTGCCCACTGCAAACCTTGACACTTGACAGTATTTTTAATTGCCTGAGAAAATATTTTATAATAAATCCCATGCTATTCTCAGGAGAGCGCTGACTAATGCAAGTATTTTGAAAACTTGACCTATATGAGGGGATATACTGGAAATAGTTTGAAGTATTTCTGTTATAAAAGAAGTAGAGCAGAAGCCAAGAAGAGTTACATTTGATCTGCTGAATTGCATTTCAATTGCCTTACAGGGTGCAAAATAGAACATATGATCTTCCCATCACTCCTGCAGTGCTGTGTTATGTTCAGCTGTCAGGTGTGTTGGTTTCCTAAATCAACCAGTCACAGACCATCACCTGAAATATTTTTCACTGTCAAGTTCTAGAACATAAAATTAATTGTTATTGCTTTGACTATCACTGGTTTCAAAGGCCAAGGAATGATCAGGTAGAAAAGCCAGCAGAGTCTAGACTAGAAGGGCTCCTTATATGAAACAAATTTTTGCTGGTGGTTTTCATTTGAGCACTGACATGAAAGGATTATCAGGGTTCTGGGACATTCCCTCAGGCCTAGGAAGGCCAGCCATAAAGGTTGTACTCATGTGAGTGCTTCTTGCCAAAGGGTATGTAATATATCACTTCTATCCACATCACTCCTTGGCAAGGGGTATGTAATACAACTAAGTTTGGACCCATAGATGAAGCATACAAAGGAAGTTTTAGAGCAATATGATCATCGGTGGGGACCTCAGTGCTGAAATCCTGCAGGTCTTCAGGACAGGAACAAAGGCACTCTCTAGAAAACTTGCAAACTGAGAAGTCTCTCCCATTAATCATTCAAGAGGGAAATACAGTCAAGCTAGTGGTTTCTTCTTCAAATGGTACCTATTTTTAAAAAGAGGAGACCTGCTTGGTCCATTCAAAAAACAAAACTTGGGTTACTCATGGTTTGAGATATAAAGGGTCAGACAATACCATCATTTCTTTTCTTTAAAAACTTATCACTGACCCTACCTACACCTCAGAGGACTACCTGTATCTATGGTGGTTGCAATGGGTTTACTGAGAAATCTCAACATGAAGGCACATTTAGGAAGATAAAAGTGAATGCAAAGTTGAACAAGTGCTTGCCACACAGAGTTTTAAAAATAAGGGTCACCTTCTATTGAGGGCTGTTTGTCAAACATCATGTCTAATATTTCAAATGTGTTATTTAACAGAACCTTTAGAATATCTCTTTGATTTTGCTACTACTGTAATCCTCTAAAGATAAGGAAATTATAGTATAGCAAGGATAACTCCTGTTTTGATATGAACTGTGTTCCCCCAAAAGATGTTGTCTTAGCCCCTGATGCTTATGAAAGTCATCTTATTTGCAAATAATCTTTGAGATGTAATCAAATTCAGATGAGGTTATGGGGGAGGGGGATCTTAATCCAACATGACTCAATGTGATGTTCTCATAAGAAGGGGCAATTTGGATGTGCAGAGAGGAGAGATAATGTACAGACATATGAGGGAAATCCAGGCACGTGAAGACAGAGGCAGAGATTGCAGTGGCACAACTGGTATGAGTTAAGGTACAATTGATACAATTGGTATGAGTCAAGGGATGCCCAGGAATGTAGGCAAACACCGGAAGCTTGGAGATAAGTGGAAGGATCCTCCTGTGGATCCTTCAGAGAGAGCAGGGACATGCTGACACCTTGATTTCAGACTTCAATCCTTCAGATCTGTAAGACAATAAATTTCTGTTCTTTTAAGTCATCTTGGTTTGTGGTACCTTATTTCAGTAATTCTGGGAAACTAATAAAATTGCTTTGTCCTAAATCACAGAACTAGTAATCTCACAAACTCACATTTGAATCTGTACCTATTTGACTTTAGTAAAAAGGAAAGATTATATGATCTGAAGAGAAACTGAAATTCATATTTATATCCTTTAAATTGTCCTGCAAATGAGCCAATGTAGTATTTGGTAAAAGCTTTTGATTCTTCTTTAGAAAATTTTATAGAAAAAATACCACTATAGTCTGGTTTGCAGGCAAGAATGAGTTCTCTAAGTGAGAAAGGAAAGAAACTCAGACAGGAAGAATAGGACAAGCACAAAGGACAGGAAAACTCCAGGAATAAATGCAGCTCATGAATGGGGTGAAGGTTGGCAACTGTCTGACAAAGACACATCATCTTGGAAAATGCTTCCATTTTCCGGGGACATCCTGGCACATATGTCTCTATAGCATTGAAACACGGTAGGATAGTTATAGTGTGTACTTGGATGATCGTAGGATGGTTGCAGTCTGTACCTGCATCTTGGGATCTCCTGCCTCACTATTTACTGCTATCACTTATGGTAGTGAAAACTTTTAGCATAACCAACCTACTTAGCCAGGGTGGACTGGATGATTTCATTAATGAAGGAATCCACAAGATAAGGCACATGTTCCTTCCTTGTCATTAAGTGCTATCTCTTAATTGTCTGCTTACCCTCAATCAGCAGAGATTACCAAGAAATTCTTTTCTAGGAAAAAGCTTATTTATCTTCTCATCCCCTCTCCACTGTCCTCTCACCCCTTTACCCCAATCTACCTGCCTATTCCCCACTCAGGCTACCCATCACTTAGTGATGGGCTGGTGCAGAGGGAGTAAGCCAAGGGGATGTGGATCTCAACGTCTGCAGGTGTGCGCATGCAGCCTGGGGTGTGGGGGCTGGGCAAGCCAGAGCACATCAGCAGGTGCACAGAGGGTGCCTAGGGCATGAATCATAGATGCAGTCCTGCTGAGCTGCGTGATCACAGCTGGTGATCCTTTAATCTCACACAGAGAGCGGAGGTCATGCACTAGATATGAGAGGATGTCACTACTGTACTTCTAGATTCCAGGCTCTGCCTCACTTCTACCAATACAAGCCCTTTTATTGAACATTGTACATTTTAATCCAATTTAACTCATGTTAATATAAATGGGCATAAAGAGGCTATGTGGGCAATGGCCACTGATATTAGAATATCTTTGCATGAATAAGAGGGAGAGAGTAAAGATCTTGCAGCCATTTATAACCTTTCCCTTTGTTCCCTGCTTCACAGTGAAGTGATCTTAAAATGCTATTAATTCTTCCTTTTTTTTCTTCTGCCTTTATCTGTCCCTTTCTTTCCATTTCTGGTACAGAGTTGACACTCACTTACTCATGCTTAAAGTTGCAGCTCATACTCCACCTCCCTTGTAAACACTTCCCTCACCTCACCGCCTTCCCTCTCAAGCTGTGCCAGCAGAATCAGCCTCATCCTTCCCCGTGCTGCACCTTGGCAGCCTGGCTCTTAGGAGACTCGTAACATTGAACCACGATTGTTTACCCTTCTCAATGGCTGTCTGATAAGGTACCTCAAAACTTGGTGTCTCAAAGCAGGAACATTCATTACTCTTCTTGCAGCTCATGGCTTTGGAGTTTAATTGCACTCAGCTAGTTCCTACCCAGGGACTCCCCACAACTACTGTCAATTCGAAACGAGAGCTAGGATTATCACCAGGAGGTGGTTCCTTGTCATGTGTAGGCTGGGAAAAGGCAAAAAGGTGGGCACTTAGGGCCTCTCTCCTTTTCTGAATGGAGTCTCCCCGAGATTGCTTCCTCATGGCAGTTTCAGGGTAGTTATGTGGTGATACAGGACCCCAAAAGCAAGTGTCCCAAGAGATTGAAATAGGCAGAAATAGTTCTGCCTTTTATCACTTAGTCCAAGCACACAGTGCCATAATTGCCACAGGCTCAGGCCTACCCAGAGTCAACAGGGAGGGAATGACCTCTGTCTCAACTCCATGGAAGAGGGTCAGAATCACACTGTAAGAAGAGCAGGTGGGATGGGCTATATTTATGGGCTATCCTTAGAAAATATAACCTGCCACTGCTACAAATCCAGTGTTTGGCAAAATGCCTGGCACTTAATGGTCTCTCCATAAATATAAATGGTTTAATAAATGAATGACCCTCATCCCTCTGTACAGACTTATTTTATGACAAACTTCTAAAAAGTCTTCTGTTCTTCCCTCTTTCCCCTAGCTTTTTCTACATCCAATTCATCATTCCCCCCATTATCTGCAGATCTGTTTTCTAAAACTGCTACTTTTTTTGTCTCAGAATGTCTCTTTGTTTGTAGCAGAATGTTGTCTGCAGCTTGGGAGGTTATGGAGTTTCTGTGACTATAACAAGTGCACATATATATATATGCACATATATACATATGTATATATTCATAGATGTGTCTCCACTTACCTGTAGACTGAGAGTGTGTCTGGCACATGTATGTGCTATAGTCTTTCACATGAGCTGCTTTCCTTGTTTATAAACACTGTGGTGGATTTTACTTCAGCATGATGTGCTAACAGGTTATATTGAATTCTGACCCCTCCCAAAGTTTCCCCAAATACAACAGCAGGGGGAGAAGGACACACGTCATCCAGAGACTAGATAGATAGACAGTTGCAGAAACTCTGAGGCTGTAAAGCAATAACTGAGTTAGATGATCTATGAAGTGGAAGCTGCTTTGGTATTGCAGAACTTCATTCAAGTTTAGTAACTGAGAATAGGAAGAGCCTCAGAAATCAGAAAAAGTGAGTTTGAAAAATGAAAACAGCTTAAAAGGCTTAGCGAGGAGTAACTGCTTTTCCCTGACCTGGCAAAGATTGAATGTTTTGTTCTCTTGTAAAGGATGGACCAGAAGGACTCTAGACATGGATCAGCAGGCAAGCTGATGGTGGGGATGTGTTACTGGAAGTAAAGGGAATTAAATAAAATGACACAAGCTCATGAATGCTAATGCTTCAGCTTGGCCCTGAGCTCCCTAGCCCACAATAGTCAAGATAATGGCTAATTTCTATGCGGGGGAGGGGGGCAATGTATCAGCTCTTATTAAAAAGAGGCTATTGTAGTTACCTATATGAATTAACCTGCAATGAAGCTCACCAGGAACTAGTCCTTCCTATTTAAAAATAGCTGGCAAGATTAGGGCTTTTTCCCACTGACTAGGAAGAAATAAAGATCACCTTACACATGAAAAAGAATCATCCTGAAAATTCAGAGACCAAAACAAATTAATTCGATGAAGAAATTCTGAGGAAGCAGGAGCAAAGCCAGGAATAGAGGGAAAAAAACCATATAGTACAAGGAGGAAGGGAAGGTGAAGGAAGAAAACTATAATTACTGCTCTCAGAGAGAATTAAAACATTGGCAGAAATAAGACATTCCATATAAAAGTTCAGAAATAAGGCTGAGCATATAGGGAAAAAGGTGGAAAAAATATAGAGAAGAAAAACATAGAAAAACAAAAAAATCAGCAGCCTTATGATCATCTAGCATCTGAAGCATGAAGAATTCAGAGAAGAGCTAGCAAGGAAGTAGTTGAAACAAATGTCCAGAACAAAAAGGCATGAGTCTTCAGATAGAAATGACTATAAGTATCAAACAAAATTGGTGAGCAAACTCAAAGAGAAGGTCTCACAAGCTTCTGCAGAGGTTAAACTAAGAAAATTCCAAGGAAGGCAGATCTGAATAGCATAGCACCCCTCACAACACTGCAAGCCAAAAGACTTGGATAAAAGCCTTTTAAATTCCAAGGAAAAATGTTTCCAATCTAAGATTCTGTTTCTTATCAACAAAGAAGCAACGTAGAGCAAAGGGGTTTTTGGACAAGTAAGGTATCAAAAAGGTAACTTGTGTGCACTCATTCTTAATGGGACACTGGGGAGCATCCTACCAAAATGAGCACATAAACAAGAGGTGTAATGTGACATCTAAGAAATAGAGAATCCAACCCAGGACAGAAGTGAAAGCAATTTCCAGAAGGATGAAGAGAAATGCCTGAGATACCTGGGTAGCAGATTTAGAAGGTGTCCAGGTCTGATCGGAGCAGGGACCCAGAAATTTGCAGAAATCCTCCAGGAAAACATGAAACAGAGACTACTTGATTTTTTTGTACAAAAGCTCTGAGACATTCAGCCTTTACATTAAGTCTTGGTGCAAGCTGATAATATTTATACCAAAAATGGATTTAAAATAGTACAACTGTAACTCCATGGAAACAAACTGTTATGAAAGAAAATGGAATCCTAGTACAGCCCCTGGCTCAATGGTGAATGAAGTGGGTGTAATCTTAAGGTGAAATATAAAGAATTCTTAATGTGAACTTGGAAGAAAGAAAAGAAGAATGGAAGGGAGAAAGAGATAAAGGAAGAAAGAAAAAGAAAAACAGTTTCAAATACTTTTTACATTAAACAGTTTTGGATGCTCTTGCCTCCATAGTGAAATCCAAGCCCCCTTGCACGACATTTCAGTCTTTTGCGACAGCTGCATGCCACCTCACCATTGAACAAGGATGCCTCGTACTTTCACATTCTACAACCATGTTCTTTTCCTTCCAAACTTGAAGTTCCCCCACCACCTGTCTTCTCCAACTTTATTTACCTTCTAAATCACTTTTATTCTTACCACTTCCACAAAGTCTTCCTTCTCCATTCCCCATAAGGAATTATTTCCGTTTTCTAAATTTCTACAGCAGCCACCATGTGTAGCCAGTTAGCTAATTGGGTTCATTGCACTCCAACTTTCATAGTATGCTAATGTCTGTGCAACTTATTTGAGCACAGATTCTCCCACAGTGACTCATGTGGAGCCACAGAACTAGCTACGTGGTAAGAACATTAATATAATTTGAACAAATTAGCTAATTAATAATTAAATCCCTCCACCTTATATCTCTCTGATGCTAGGCTTTTTTTCCATTGAGCAACAGGGGTTCATTGTAACTTTCCACCCACCACCCCTGCCTGTGGTTCGGGGCTGTGGCTACAGATTCAGTTACCTCTTGGGCACGCTGTCCCCTCTGTACTCAGCACTGGGAAACCGAGAAGATGAGGAGGATTTTGGTGCAGCTGGAGTATGCACTATTAAATAACTTATCAGTATCAATTTTGTTTCAGAAGATCTCTTCCTATGAAAGCCATGTAAAGAAAGGATATCATGTAATATTATCTTCTGGCTATGTGTATAAGGTACATAAAATACACAAATACATGAATGAATTTCATGCTTATATATGCTTTCCACTTGCAAGATATTTCATTATGTATATGAAAATATTTCAAAATACAAGAAGTCTGAAATCAAAAACATTACTAGTTCTGAGTATTTTAGATAAGAGCTATTCAACCTGTATTTTGAGCATAATAGTAATACATTCAAAGACTACACAAATAATGAATCCCGATTTTAATGTGGTTTTTGAGAAGCAAACTAGTGGTACTTATTTGTGGACTAAAACAACAAATTATTGTGGCCTTCAGGGGGAAAAAACCCAGCCTTGGAAACAGAGCTGGATATTAAATTGTAGTATCACACATCACTCTCAACATCCACCTGGACCAACCATGTATCAAGGGCACCGAGTACATTTAAAACATTGAAAAGAACTGGGCAGCTCTCAAGTGATTTGGGAGTGTTGGATATTTCCTTGACATGCTTTCCATATGGCGTGTAGAAACGCCACACTCTTTACCATTGTGTTGGCAACTCCTAGGATTCTGAAGGTTAATGATTTTATGGGTCCAGACCTCACACATGTTGCACCTTTCAAAAGCGTCATTTCTCTTTTGTTTGGAGGATTTCACAATGACTTTTAATTAAGTGTATCTTTTGTTGGCAGGGAGGAGACAATAAAGAGAAAAGGTTTGTATATTCTTGTTCACAAAGCCAACACTGTGTATTTACTGTTGATTGATAGGTGCAGTGCTTAAATTGTAATTGTGAAGTAAAACCCACAGTTAAGTGCTGCCTATAACTACGAGCTTGGGAAGATGCTATAGCTTCTGCAGCATTTGTATGGTGTAATCCCTCATGTATTTGGATTCTTGATGTGTTCTTAACTGTTGGGCTTTTGCAGCTGTGAGCATGTGTTTCCTGAAGAATCCACAGACGAAATGTCAGCCCACTTGCATGAAATGATGAGAGAAAGCTGGAAGAGATGTCTGGGAAAGGGAGAGGTGTGAAGATGATTATGGATGTAGCAGATATGTGTGTTGCTTCTTACAAGCATTGAACAGTCTTCTATTTTGCAAGTGGAGATGACACAAGAAGCATATCTGGTCTCCCAATATCAACTCCTTGGTCTTAAAGGGATTATTCTATTCTTTTGCCTCCAAACAACATAACATTCACACAGGCTGATTTTTTCATGTTCTTTTTCTTTTTTCAGTGTTCCATAGAAGGGTATTCCAGCCTTTCCTAACCTTGCATTCCAGAGTCTTACAGTGCCTATATGCAGGAAATACTTCTTCAGGTTTAACTAAATCCTTCTCCTCGCAATGTGAGACCACTGCTATTCTCCGAAGACTCAAAGAACAGCTGCCTGGCACCTTGCCAGTCACACCATTTCTTGCTCTCATTGTTCAAGGGAGGAAAGAGCTCTGGGCTTTTGCTGATTGGCTCCCCACCACCCAGCAAGAACTCCAGGCTCCTCTGAGGGATTGCTTTGCTGTCACATCAGGTAAGTATATGAGGCATTATTTTCCCAGGACTCTAAAGTCATCACCAATGACTTATGTCCCTCTAAGAACAAATTCTTGTGAGTGGCTTTGAGAGATGATATGAAAGAATGCTCTACATCTTTATAGTGCATTACTGAACCTGTGTGCATGTGAAAGTTCTACTTATGCTATAGGCGTTATAACCATTATTGTAAAGATAAGGAAAGGGGTTCACTTGATGAGATTGACTCAACCAAATGCTGCACGGACAAGAAGAGGGGATCCAAGGCCCATCAAAAGTGGCACCTCAGCTTCAATGCCATTCACACGGCAGCCAAAATGCTTCCTGGGGAGGAAGAGTGCCAACTTTGCAGTTTGCTGTAAGTCCAACAAACAAGAGGGGCCAATACCCATGAAAATGGGCATAACGTCTCACTTAAAACTACAAATAAATGTAGTCTGCAGTCATGAGAACTACTAGACCAGTTGGAGTGGTGGGGGTGGGAGTGGAGGACAGCAAGAAAGCCTCGTGGTACATGTGGCACTGCAGTGTGTCAAGGGCAGCGTTTGGAGGCACAGAGCCCTGGTTTGCACATCTTGCACGAACATATGCTATGTGACACTGGATGAGCTGATTCTTTTCTGAGCTTCAGTTTCACCATGTATAAAATAAGGATAACCTTTTTTTCATGGGGTGACTTTGAGAAGTAAATGCAAGAATTAATATAAATTGCTTAGCCCTGGGCCTGACAGAAAGAACTAACTAAATGTTTATGTAGTAACTATTTACATTGTAGAGTACAAAAAGCAATGAAACTCAATGGAGTTAGTTTTTTTAATCTCTAAAATAGAAAAATAAATTAGGGAAGGTTTCATGAAGGAAGCAAAAGTGCAATAATAATTTGGTAAGAATGTTTTTTTAATATGGTGCTGGGGATCAACCCAGAGCCTTGTACATGCTAGGTGAGAGCTCTACCATACAGTCCCTGTAGGAAGCAATTGAAAGCAAGATTATATCTGAAGGAAAAGACAAGAGAGGGTGCTATTTCTTTGCCTTCTGCCTTCTCTAGGGAGGCCATGTTGGTGTTTGAAAATGAATGCCCTCACTGTCTAACTCCGTAAGCTTTCATTTTTTAAGCCATGTTGTGGTATAGTACAACAGCAGTATGCCTTAGGAGAGACTGGATGGATAACTTACACGACACATGGGAGATGTGTTAAAGCAAATTCCTTCCTAGAGTGAAGAATCACTTCAGTACAATTCCATTAAAAATTGAGAGTGCAGTAATGTTGAGCTATTCTTAGTGTGGATAACTTCTTAAAAAGTTAAATCTAATGACTTGGTTTGCTTCCATAGATCTACTGCCCCTGATAAAAATGAGAACAGTGACCTCTCAAAGACTCTGCAAATTATTGGAAATAGGGATATTGCATTCTTGGAACATTCCTATTGATTGGTTAAGTAAATCATCTGCTTAATGGAAATCTAATTTGAAAAGTATACATTTAACAGAATTAATAAGCCAGCTGATAAGACAAAATGTTAGGAGTAACCAAAAATGCCCTAATTAATTGGAGACTCATAACAGGCCCCAAAGAGTAAAGAGTGAGAGAGAGAAATTACTGGATGCTCTTAGGAATTGTGGCAGCACTGCTTTTGATATCTGCCCAATTCAATACGGATTTCTGGAACACAAACCACAATACCACAACTATTTCCTAAGGCATGTAAATCAGGATGCACTTTTTGTTTGTGTCTGACAAGCTGTTTAAGATGCCCAGACTGCAGGATTGCGGGGAGTCCATCCTGTGCTTGGGTGCTGCCACCTCACGATGTGGGTTTCTGTGGCTAGTGAAACAAAGCCAGGGAGTTTCATGCACAGCCTAAATGTTTCTCTTGCTCGCTGGCAACATGGAGAGAAGCACTGCAGAACTCAGCATAACCTTTTTTGGAAGAGTGCTGCCCCAAAATAGGTTCTTAGATTGGGTAAGTGAGAGGAATAGTGGAGAGGGATAAAGTTGCATTCATTTCAAATCCACTCCCTGCAAGTCAGTTTATGTACATTGTTTTATTTAATCCTCCGAGTACTGTGCAAGATAAGAATTACTAAATTCATTTTACAAAAGTTTAATAGCAGGGTTTGGATTTGAACACAGGTCTGATTGACTCCAAAATCTATAAAGTCCCCAGTGTTTTCATTTTATGAGTTTACCTCAGGGAAACAGAACATAGTGTAATTTCACAAGGACATCAGGGTATATGGAATACACCAGATGATCTTGGGCTGTAAAGTTGGAACCAGATAATGGAATCACTGAGCATCAGGCTAAGAGATCTGAAGCTTATTTCATAAGCAATGTGGTGTCAAAGAAGGTTTAGGACAGGTCTGGAGTCAGGGTAATCAGCATTTTTCTTCCTACTGTTAGAGTAGAATTCATATGAAAGGGAATAAGGAAAGATGAAATGGAAAAATAAATAAAAAGGTGGAATATCATACCCCCATGTGACAAGTTAGTAATAAAGGTTTGAACCAGGTGAAAATCAAAAGACCTGGAAAACTAAATGGTGTGGCAGATTACATTTCATCAGTATGGTCATAACATTTCCCGTTTCACATGCTCCTCCAGAGACTTTTCACTGCCAGTCAAGAAGGAGAATCTATTTCCCTTCCCATGAATCTGGACAGGTCTTCATGACCGTCCCACCTAAGAGTGTGACAGAGGATGCTGAGAGATTGTCAAGGTGAGGTCACAAAAAAATGATACAGGGTTCACTTGGTTTTCTCCAACTCCAGATACATCCCTTGGAAACCAGCCTTTATGCTATGAGGAAGACCAGGCAGGCCACAGACAAGGCCTGTGTTAAAAGCCATTGGTCCCAGCTTGAGCTGTGAGACAACATGAAAAACCCACTTAGTTCTTGAAGAGGGTGTCATCGAGAGACAGACGCTTCAGCCCTTACTTAAACTGTCCCAGGCAATGCCACATGGATCAGACAAGATTCCAGGTTACACTCTGCCTACACTACAAATTTGTGAACAAATTTGTTTTTTAAGTTACTAAGTTTAGGGTACATTTTTTTTGAGACAGGGCCTCTTGTTACGTAGCTCAAGCTGGCCTTGAATTCACAACAATCCTCCTGCTTCAGCCTCCCAAGTGCTGGGATTACAGGCATATGTCACCACACCTGAATACCTAGGGCACTTTTTAATGCAGTGACACATAATGAGAATTGAAAGGGCCAACTGGTAGAGAATTCACTGATGGGCATCAACAACACAGATACTGACCCAGCTAAGTAGTAACAAAGGTCATTTATATTTACTTGATGGCGTTTCCATTGCTCCAAGGAATGCAAATTTTAGAGCTGGGAGACATTTGTGCATTGATTTATAGCCAAGTCACAAAATACTAATCACACTGCTGTAAAATCCACTCCAGTGGAGAGAGGGAGTGTCCTTGACCACAAGTGATCCAATGAAGAACAAACCTCTATTGAGTGTCTACTGTTTCAGACAAGATGTTAGAACGTTCATATTTTTTTCTCTCCAGATCCTCATAAAACTCTTTACTCACATTTTGCAGGACCAAAGAAAAGTTGAGAAAATTAATAGTACCCTCAAACCAATGAGCGTTGGCAACAAGACTCAAACTCAAGTCTGACCGCAATGCTTAGTCTGCTTCCAGTGCATCATCCTTCATTTTGCCAAAAATTATTCTCTTTGGTTTTGGCACATATAAACTACCATTTTATTTTATTTTATTTCATTTCATTTCATTGTTTGTAGTGCTGCTGATCAAAAACAGGACCTTAGATATGCCAGGCAAGTACTGTACCACTGAGCTACATCATTAGACCTACTATTCACATTTTAAAAGTTGTTTGGAGTAGATTCTTCTTTTGTCAGCAGCAGTATATTACCTTTCTTGGTTACTGTTTTTTTAAAAAGAGAGTTTGCATTCTTTTTTTATTTTAAAGAGAAGAGGGCTGGGGATTTAGCTCAGCGGCAAAAGCGCCTGCCTGGCAAGCGCAAGGTCGTGAGTTCGGTTCTCGGTACCGGAGAAAAACCAAAAAAAA
>NW_004955412.1:22817162-22819241 GCF_000276665.1 Chinchilla lanigera | reverse complement strand
AAAAAAAAAAAAAAAAAAACGAGAAGAAAAACTAACAAAATAATAAAAATGAAGACAAGAAAACACATAAACAACAATAACAATACATGACCTCAAAACAAAATGATAGGAATTAACAATGGTTGCCACATTATATACTGTTACCTTCAATGAAACTGCTCAGTCTATGAGATGTAAGAATGTAAGATTGGTCAAACAATCAAAGACAACAGCAAATAATAAAAAAATTGGAAATGATGCATTGCTTCACCATAAAAGACGGTAGGAATTCAACAGTGGTTCTTATACTGCATATTGTCTTCAGATTAGTCGTTCTGATTACCAGATGCAAGCATGCAAAATTGGTCAGGAAAAAAGAAAATTTTAAGCATTAACTGTTCCTTTTAAACCACAGGCACAACCCAATGATATTAAAAACAGGTAGTCTACTCTAGGCTGTAGGAATCAAAGGAAAATTTTGTCAAAGTAATGGAATGTTATGGTACTATGTATAAACACATAATGCAGAATATGGTATAAATAGAAGTTTTCCTTAAATTGGCCATCATACTTCTTTAAAGAAGTGTTGCAAGCAAAGCTGAGACATTTTGACTGGTGCATGCATGTCTTACAAATTAAAGTGCAGAACACAGAGGTAATCACACAAAGCATGTAATTATCTACTCTGATCAGCCCACTAAAATTCTCTGAGGGATATCTGATTTCTTTGATGAAAGAGTTCCCTCTCTAATTTCTTGGAGTAGACATCATGTGGAAGGTAAAAAGCAAGAGTCCCCCCTCTCTGAGTGTCAGAAGGCTCGCAGACTGGAGGAGGTAGGTATCTAGGCCTTTCCATTCTGTCCTGGCACCAGCTCTGCACACTGTGACTTTGCTCAAGCCATTAGCCCCTGATATTTACTCACTGGTTCCCAGGACACAACTACGCTGTGCCACCTCTACTGACTGCAAGTCCCTTCTTTAAACAAAGTCATCAGTGCTTTTGAAATCCCAAATGTCCTTTTAATAAACACCCATTTCTTTTCCTCCTTCCCCCCATCAGTAATGCATTTCTCTTCCAGCACGCCATTTTCAAAGCCTTTGACATTTACCCACATCTCACCATTGCCTTCCTCATGGATCATGCCAATTTGTCGGCTTTAATCTGTCTAAAAACCTGCATCTGCCAGCATAAACCATTTTATTTCTTATATGTTGATACAAAGATTTCACACATTGATTTTTGTGTAGCTCCGATTTCATGCAAGCTAAGCAAACAGTGACAGGTTGGTACTTGGGGTAATGAATGCTCCATCAGATTAATACAAATCAATGGCATTGGCAAGTTTTGGATGGGGCACAGGGGGTGGGGTATGGTCAGTATGCATTGCCAGAACAAGACAGATGGTTAGAAGCTGACACTCTTACCTCTTTATCTTGATGGGCTCATTAGCAGATTTCTCTCCTTTGGGTTACATTTGAGTTTCTCGATTTTAAATGGCACCCCATAGATTGCCTACTTCCCTGGAAAATTGCTGACATAGGCTTCTCATGACCTGGCACAGAATATATTCTACTGTCCAAGCTCTATTTAGCAGCCTGGAGAGCAACAACTAGAACACATATAAGTGGGCACTGGGCTACTATTTATCCCTAGGACTATTGGAATCACAGTGGTTAATACTTTTTTATTATGAACCTGCTCTGCTAAAAACTTGTTTGTTGAAGATCAGCTCCTCTACTGGGCATATTATGTAATCTACACAAGACTTCCAAAGGTAGAGTCCATTATTATTATTGTTGTTGCCCTTACTGTTTTTATTGTTGTTTTATAGGTGAAGAACTGAAAAGGCAGTAATTTGCCTAACGGAGGCACAGCTGGTGAGTGGAAACAGCAGCATTTGTCTCTGGGCCAGTAGCACTGTGAAGCCCTGGTGTTGACATGAGGCTGACACCACACTGACTTTACCACTGGTCTCATGCAAGGGCGGTGGCTAAACCTTTGAAATACAGTGTTTTGGATGTGAGTTACTCCTTACTCATCCATCCTTCCTTCTTGCAGACTTTAGAGACTCTCAGGTGCCTCTTTCCCCAAGTGCCCTG
>NW_004955412.1:22771498-22811135 GCF_000276665.1 Chinchilla lanigera | reverse complement strand
GGGTCTTTGTTCTCGCGTCCTGGCCTCCGGGATTGGGTGGGGCCTACCTGGCTCTGTGCGCGCTTTTCGGCTGGGAATCGTGGTGGTATGAGTCCGGCCCACACTCGGGCCCAGGGGCCCTGCCGCTCCCGGAGAACTCGCTGCCTGGGCGCCTGCTACCTCCATTTGGAAACATGACTCTATTCTCAGGGCTCTTTCTCCTCCAAGGCTGACAGTGGCACAGAGCATAGTCTTCTCAGCTCCCCTCCTACTCTTCTTGCAAATGAAAATCATCACAGGAAAAAGACAGTAGGCAGCCCAAAGTTTTCATGGACCCCACAGGGTTTTCATAGTCATTGATCCACCTAACAGAGATCTTAACTCCCTATTTTTGATTTTTTGTTATTGTCCTTAGTGATTTCTTTTCTAAGTGGTATGTCCAATATTTCATAAGTGACTTGGCTACTTCTGTTAGAGCTGAAAGACTCATTCACAAAAAGGTGCTAAGAAATATTATGAAACCTGGTCTAAATTTTTTTAAGAATCTGAATTGCTTTTGAATTTCTTCATTCCTTCACTCCTGGTCAATTTCTCTGATAGAGCACACATCCATCCCATGCCTCCAGAAGATCATTCACATGGTTTGTACTCTGCCTGTACAGATGTTCTCCATACTCAAAGCAACCTCCTTTACCCTAGCTGCTCCTCTCTCTGTGCCCTGATCTTTCAGGAGAACGATCACCAGCCAGACCTCGCTCTGCCCTCAGTTTCATCTATGTTGCTCAGAACATCTAAGGAACATCAGTACAACATACTCAGCATCTGTGCTTTGCCATGTTGTGTCCCAGTAACCTTCCCACTTTTAGAAAAATAATGCTTCTCTATTTAGGATTCTTTGACACTACTTTCCTGGGTCTCTAAACCCCATGGTTTGTCCTCTATTTTTTACTGTTAAGGTATAGATTCCACAGTGCAGCCTTACCTTCTGCTTTTCAGTCTGCACTAACTGTGAATCTACACACACAACTTCAATTACCATAGTAATGACTCACAAGTCTCCACATGAAGACATGCTCTCTATGCTCATCTTAACTCCAAATAGTATCTGGTGGGAAAATTTTAGGTAAAAATTCTGCCACTATCTCTGCATACCCTAACTTCACCTTCCATTTCTTCTTGCTCATTCTTCCAGGCTCATGGTTTCTGCTTAAACATGTTCACTCTCACAGAATTCCTTTACTCTTTCATCCATTCATCCATTCATTTTAACATTGACTTGTTCACTAAACATTTACCAAGTGCCTATTCTGAGTCTGGTTCTAGGCAAGGCCCTGCAGACACTATAGTAAATGATACATCCTGAATCTACTACTAAAGCCTATCCATCAAGAACATCCCCAATACATTTCTTTCTCTTGTGATTTACAAGGTCTCTAAGTACTTCATTCTAACTGGTCTCCTGTCCTTCACAATAACGTGTTCTTTTTTTACTTCTATGCCTTTATTCTTGTTGTTCTTAATTTCCTCTAAACTTTTTGCCATCTAAAAATCAACACTGTCAGGTCGCATGTATTCTAAAAGTATTGACATAGTGCTTTTTCCCTTCTCTGAATTCCTGTAGAATTCTGTAATTTAATTGCCCCTCCTCTCCTTGTGATCATAGGAAGTAGGAAGACGTGGTGTTATGGTTTGGAGGTTATTTTGCAAGGGAAACAATGTAATACAGGACGCATATTCTATAAGATTATTTATTTATTTATTTATTTTAATCAGGCTATATGATATTTTAATGCAGTGTTTTAGCAATACAAAATTAATGCAGATAAATCCATAATAAAAAAATTAAAATTTTATATAAACATAGGACCAACAAACAATGCAGTGCAAAGCCATTTTAGAACCTGGGCAAAAAGAAAACCTTATTTCTGTCCTTATGAACAATTAAGAAGTGTTTTTATTAAGTGTTATGCATAGGTATTGTATGTTACAATAGTAGATTTTATTTAGAAGGCATGCATAATATGAATAATTCCATTTAGTTAACCAGTCATGAAGAATTTATATCAAATGTGTAGTCCTTTTCACAACTATAGTTTTTAATATGTACAGTAGTTTGAATACTCACTTTTTTCAGATTTCTTTTTTTCTTTTTCTTTTAAAGAGAGTAGTAAATGAGAAACAAAGAAATAGAACATAGCAGCATACCAGTATCACAAACATAAACAAATCAAAGTGAGAACATTCAAAGTTATACAGAGTCTCGAGACAAAATAATATGAATCACCAGTGGTTGTTACATTACATATCGCTATCCTCAACTACATTGCTCAGATTACCAGATGTAAGAATGAAAGATTGCATAAACCATTATAGAAAGTAAGAAAATAATTCTTTGATAAAACAGTAGAGATAATACAGAGTTTCACTAGACAAGATGGTAGGAGTTCACCATTGTAATTCCATTGCATATTGTTACTTTTAGATCAGTTGCTCAGACCACCAGACACAAGCATGCACAATCGATCAGAACATAAAAAATTGTAGTCATTAACTGTTCATTTCAGTACACCATCAGACCCTGCAATACAGTTATCGTAGCCATTCATATATATATTTATATTTTGCGTTCTTTCTTTTTCTTTCTTCTTTCCTTCATCCCAGTCCTTCCTTCCTTTGAACAATTTCTTTCCCTTTCTATCATCTGTTGTACGTTTTGAGTTTTACCTAGTTAGAAATCACCAATAAGGTAAAAAGAAAACCCACGATTTGGGAAAAAATTTTAGCCAACTGCCTCTCACACAAAGGACTTCTATCTAGGACATATAAAGAATTAAAAAAAATCAGGTCCCCCAAATTCAAAGACCCAATCCAAAAATGTGCATCTGAGATAAATACACACTTCTCTAATGAAGAGATACTAATGGTGAACAAATACATGAAAAAATGTTCAATGTCATTGGTCATTTGAGGAATGTAAATTAAAACAACACTGAGATTCCATCTCACCCCAACCAGAATGGTTATCATCAAGAAATTAACCAATAACAAATGCTGGAGAGGCTGTGGGGAGAAAGGAACCCTACTCCACTGCTGGTGGGAGTGTAGATTGGTGAAACCACTGTGGAAATCAATTTGGAGATTTCTCACAAAACTAGGATTGGAAGTCCCATTTAACCCAGCTATTCCCCTTCTGGGTATTTTCCCAGAAGAATTAAACACATCATACCACAGCGATATATGTGCATCCATGTTTATAGCAGCACAATTTGTTATAACTAAATCTTGGAAACAACCCAGATGCCCATACACTGAGAAATGGATAAAATGATGTGGTATTTTTATACAATGGAGTATTACTTAGCTATTAAAAAAGACAATCTCGAGGCTTTTGTAGGTAAATGGATGCAACTAGAGACCATACTCATAAGTGAAATAAATCAGACCCAGATGGGTAAACATCATATTGTCTCCTATAAGATTATTTATAATAGTCATCCAAGAATGATATACAAAAGAGTACAGGAAATCTGCCCACACACTATAGACCAATAATCCACATAGGGCATGGATCCCACAATAATGTCCTGCATGAGTCCAACTTAAGACCAAGAGCTCATAACAGTGCCTCCCTTGAATCCAACTGGAACCCCAAAGCCCATAACAATATCTCACGCAGGCATGTTTCATTGATCTGCACTGCAAAGACCCAAAGGTCAGTGGTGGAATCTAGGAAGTCTGTGCCAGTGGGATAAAGGATCTGTGCTAGCAGGCAGAGGGATCTGCATTAGAACCAGAAAGTGATGCTCAGAAGAACCAGAGCTCCTCCAAGAGGTACCATAGCCATCCTCAGCAATAGTGAGGATCCAAGCTCCACTGATGATCGAGATGGTCAAGTTCCCATCAGGGAAACCAACACAGCAAGCTTCTCCAGCAGACCGGCAGTGCACCACCTTCCCCTCTGGAGCCAGGAAGCAATGCTCAAAGTGATAAGGACCAGAGCTCCCCCAAAGTGAACTGAAGCTATTCTCAGTGCCAACAATGTCCCAAGATCCTTGGAGGATGAAAACAACCAAGTTCATCAGGAAAGCCAGCATGAAAAGTTCCTCCAACAGGATCTACAGCTCCTTAAAGCTTCTACCAGCCCCCAAGAGCCTTTCTTTGCTTGCAAAAGCCTCACTTCTTCTCCAGTTCTGCCTCTTATGCTACTGACAACAATCCTCAGGTGGGCCTCCCACACCCAGCACCATGCTTACTCAGTTCAGTTGGGGTTTATAAATTGACCACCAGTTGTCAATCCACTACACATGACCTAAAATGTTTTGGTAATAGAAAAGAAATTTCCTATACTCTTAGGATTCTTAAGGTATCATAGAAAGAGTACATTTTCTGAGCAAGGATAAGATTCATTCATTTCTTTACACATCCTTTTATTCATTCATTCTGAGATCTGTGTGAAAAATACATGGGATCCCCCAGAGCCTGAGGCCAGTGCCAAGGTACCATACCTGTCCATGCTGCTGGCATCAAGAGCGCTGGGCTTCACTGGCCCTGCTTCCCTGCCCTGGTAGCAGTTGCTGATGAGGGTAAAACCTGCCTGAAGGAGGGGCTGGTACAAAACATGGAACATCTGTTCACATGAAGGGGCTGCATCATGTGAGACTTATTGTGATGCTCACCCAGCTTTAAGATGGGCCTCTTCCAGATGGTCTAACTATGCAGCCCAAAATCCCAATATTGCTATAGGAAGTATGTTTTGATGTTTTAAGGGGAAGGGACATATCACCCAGAACTACCTTTTCTTCAGCCTCTCATTGAGTAAGTTCTAAGAGTCATTGTCTACCTGCTCAACCTCTAATATCTAATATCTGCACAAGATCCTGCCCATGAGAAGGCCAGCAGTGGTATGGGATAGATGTCCTGAAAGTCATGCAACCATGCCAATATCACAGTGAAGTAGCCTACTGTTATCCAGAAATCTTCCTCTGGCCTCTGAAGACTGATTCAGATCATGAGTGACTAGATCTTGGACAACACCAGCAGTTCATCCAAGGGCTTTCTACAAGAGACCATGAAGATACTAAATAATAGTTACCACATGTCCAAGTGAAAGAGGATCATCATAATAATAAGAATTCCTTACTGATCCTCTACCAATAACTAGGGCAAGGCTTTGTTGTTGGTGGAGCTCTCTGTCCCTACTCATCATGCTACACTGATTCTCTGAGTTGAAAAGCATGTCCCAGGCAGAATTGTCCCAGACTTCAACCCAGTAGCCCTAGAGTGTAGTATCCAGCTTGATAGGACTTGTGATGGGCAGAAGGATCAGTCTACAAAGACTTCTTTAGCCATAAGCTACATGTACAAAGTCATCTCTTGTCAAAGTTTTGAGGTCAATAGTAGCAAGGTCAGTGGCTCTAACCTCTAGGCTATGGGTCAACAGCAAAGTCCCCTGTGACCAAATTATGGCACACAACTCCATCATCTAAGGATGTAGAATGGAAGAGAATGAGGAAAGATGTATTTCCATTAAAAAGACTGAATCTCAGGGTTCTAAGACAAGGAAAGCAATGGGGTTAACTATTACACAAAGATGAACACTAATATAGAAATATTTTATATGAATAGCTTTTATGCGCATTTCAGTTTATAAAATTGTAATAGTTACTGTTGGAGTAATCATGCCCCCCAAAACTCCTGTAGCAAGTGCTCTGTAGTAGACAGAATTATAATGACCTTGGGACAGAATGAACACCAACCAATATTCCAATATGGAGCCTGACATCCTTTTACTCTTTAGGGTCTTATCTCCCCGACCATGTTGCAAGCATCTTGAATCCAGAATCATGTCTTTATTGGCAGTTGTAGAGATACTTACAACAGTGCTTGATAAATAAGTACTCCAATGATTTACCAATATTCCTCTGCCTCCAGAAATGGTTTCATTATTTATGTTTATACTGTATAATTATCAACTAATCAGTATAAATAAAAATAATTGGTTTTCAATTGGCTAAATATATTTGTTGACAGTGAATATTTATTCTCCAGTGTATGAATCAGTTTGTTTAAGTGAAGGTCATAGAGAAACATCTTGTAGGCATCATTTTAAAATATTGATATAAACAAGAAATAAAGACAAACAAAGTCCAAAAATTCAGGCCTGGGTAAAGGACAAGTTAATTTTTAGATAAATTAATCAATCCAAAAATATAATAGCCACAGGAAGGACAAAAGAATTGGGATTGTTTATCCTCAAAGAGCTTTGAACCAGACATTCACAGCAATTAGGAAATAATGAAGACACTGTAGATCCAGAACAAGCACAGAATAAGCCACACTTCTCAGGTTAAAGAACTCAGTTTAGGGGCTGGGGATTTAGCTCAGCAGCAAAGCACCTGCCTGGCAAGCACAAGGTCGTGAGTTCGGTTCCTGGTACCGGAGAAAAACCAAAACCAAAAAAAAGAAGAACTCAGTTTAAAATGGTACATTTTATTTGGTCATATTAACATGGATAATGATATAAATGTATTTATTAAATCGGAAGAACTGTGTATTATAATCAAAAGTTTAACATAAATTATTTAATCACTGATAGGTAAACACTGTTAACATTTTTGGTATATGCTCTATTAGAATAATTTGTGTACCATAATTGAGATTTTAAATAAAGTAAAATCACATTATAAAATTATTTTAACTTATTATTTATATTCAACAATATGTCACAAACAAAACTGAAAATATGCTTACCAAGTTGCAGATGATACAAAGCAAGGAAAGAGATTCTGTAATGGAAGAGTTGCAACCTAGAACAGTCTAGAAGATCTTGCCAAGACAGTACAAAGACCAAACTAACAAAAATTTAAACAGAGCTATCACTTGGATTTCAAAATGGTAAAGGAACTAAGGGTGTCTAAAGAAAAATGGGGTTTTGAATAATAGAAGGGGAAAATTCCCTCTGCAAACTGTGTGATCTGCCCATACCTTGAGTTTTTTACTGAATTTTACAACCAGTGTTGCTCAAGAGGAAATAAGCAAGATGGAAACTCCTCCACGTACATCATAACGGTAAGAACTAGAGGGGCTCAGTGGAGACTTTAGAAGTGTGTGTGTGTGTGTGTGTGTGTGTGTGTGTGTGTGTGTATTCACACACTAACTATCCTGTGAAAGAAAGATTTGATGTATTCTGTAGGAAAACTCTAACATAATCCTCATAGCACCTACATAAGTTAGCTTTCTTGTCCCTGAGATATAACACCTAACCCCACTTAAAGGAGGAAAGATTTAATTTAGCTCATGTTTCAAGAGATTCAGTACATGGTTGGCCAACTCCAAGGCAGGAAGATAACGAGGGAAGGGTGTGCTGGAACAAAGTTACTCAATTCATGGCAGCCAGGAAGGAGGACAGGGTAACAGCGCCAGAAAAGAATGAGTTAGGCACTATATACAGCATCCAAGTTCATGCCTCCATGGCCAACCCAGACACATGAAGGGCCATGCTTTTCTAATGAAGAAGACAAGCCAGGATTAATGGTCACTGTGCCATAGAAGAAATAATTACACAAACTTACAAGCTGTCCAACAGTGGAACAGACTACCTTTGTAATGGAGTTCCCCTTTGTCTGCAAATAGCTTAAGCATAGGTAAAATACAGAATATTGTAAAGAGATTTCTGCCACTTGATTTGAAGGGTTCTGTGACAGAATATTACCAAGCAAAATAATTTTACTTTTGATTTGTGGGTTGGTGCAGTTGTGTATGTATGAGTATATGGGTGTATAAAATAATGTATATTTCAAAATATTTACATCTTGGAAAGGTCCTCTCCAAAGTATGCCTGATCTTCAATAAAAAATAAGAATTGACTGCTTTTTACCTCATAATATATAGGAGAAAGAGACTGAATCTTAATTCTAGTTGCATTTCATACTTGCAGTAAGACCTGAGGAAACAAAGCTAAACCCATTATTCTTACTTCAAAAGTGAAGAAACAACATGCAAAGAAGCACTGTGAAGATTAAATGACTTTTTGCTATTATGCTGAGGCTTACATATTAGGTGCTTAATACATAGAAATTATTATTTCACTGGCCTTTCCCATCCTTATCTCAGCACCTGTCTCTCTCTTCTATGTATTTCCAGTATCTCTTGTCATTTTCCTGCTTTATCTCTCAAGGAACTACTAGCTTATCTCTGTGTCAATATGCATATGCCTCCTATCATCTCTGATTCTGTAAGTGGTGTTTAAGGGAGATTAGACTTGCAGGGGATTGCAAGGCATAGAATGTAAACAGACTGGTTTAAGGGAGAAAAGTAAAACAAGGAAGTGCAGGAGAGTAAGAACAGGCCAGCTCTTTTCCCACTTCCACCCACCCCCAAGAAGACAGGAACAAACACAGGAAGGAAGACTCATGAGGAAATGATTCTGCGGAAAGAACAGTAGAAACCTTGGATCAAAGCAAGATCTCACACTGAAAAGGGTCAGAGGGAAATAAGAAACAAAGGAGAAACTGCCAGGCCCAGAGCAAGTGCAATGAAAAAGATAGATGGTCTTTAAAAAGATAATAAATGAGCCTCCAATAACTTTAATTTTCTGGGCCTTGGTGAGCCTTGCCTAAGCTTCAACAAAATGGAAATATAAATAGCTGAGAAAGAAGCCAGTGGATGGGAATTGACATAATGGACTATACTGACTCTCTGAGAGATACAAGGGACCTTCCTAAAAGCATAATATTTTATGTGATCATTTGTCAGGCTTCCTCTGGGTGAATGATCTCCTTTGGGGGAGGCAAGTGGACGGGCTAATCCTAGTGTTTTGCTTAAAGTGCACCCTTCATCGGGCTAAAAAAATCAGCTAGCTTTACTAAGAAGATGGGACAGGGAAAGAACATCAAAATCCATACCCTGTTTCCTTTCTCCTGAAGGGCCTTTACTAGCTAATTTCCCAGTTAAAAATGCAAGACCCCACGTACTTCTCTAACCAGCACTTTCTCCATCAGGCTCCTTGTGAAGAAACCAAGTCATTCTTACCTTTCTGGTATTTGTGGATATTTACCCAACGGTCACTGCCACCTGCTAAGAGCTCTCATTCTACCCAAGTTGTGTACTCGGTGATGTAGCCTTGGTTCCACGAACCTGCCTCTTCCACTTCTTCCCTTGAAAATGGCAGCTTCCCTCACTGATCCAATCCTTCTTTCTCCATATTGTCTTCATCACAGTTCTTGAGTGGACGTGGAGTTTATTAAAAGACCCAGAAACAAAAATCAAAACTCAGAATTTCCAGGAATGAGGTCTGGGGATCTGTACTTTCACAAGACCACATCTCATTCCGATGCACAACATAACTTAAGAGCTAATGGGCTCTGAGTGATTTGTTTAGGACTTACTATAAATTGCAAGTATTGTATTAATGTTTTATGAGTTAGATCCAATCTCTAAAAGTAAACTACAATCTCCTTCTCAACTGGAATCACAAATTTTTTTCTTGATATTTCCCATTCCTGACACAGTGGGAGATATTCAGAAAATGTGTGCTGTGGATGGTATTGTGATAATTTGGGTTTTGCTAATTTTGTATGAGGACAAGTTGAAGATGTGCAGTTTTACATGACTAGATCATAGCAAAATCACATGGTCTACCTATGTTTAAGCACTCAGCCACTGAAGATTTGCCTTATGGATTTGGAGAATTTTCCATCCACATTCACCTGCCATCTGTTTCATTGTCCCTACACCCAATGCCACAGTGTTAGTGCTCGTTCAATAGAAAAATCACTTCTAGGCAACTTATGCCTCTGCTACTTTATTGAAACAATTTCTTGTGTTTGAAAATGCCATAAGATAAAAAGTTTTACTTAAGCTGTCTTCTCTTCTATCACTTAATTTCCTGAGAGAAGAGAAATCCAGAGTGAAGGAAGAATACAGCCAGTAGATCCATATAAAGGATCCAGAGACATAAAAAGCTGCCTTTGATTGGAAATTGTTAATGATAAATTTTATGTAACTTTTTTGTTGTAGGATATACCCAGGTCCAGGTAGTTGGTAAGACATTACGTCAGGGTGTGTCTGCGAGGATGTTTGCAGAAGACATAGCGTTTGAGTGCTACAGTGAAAAAAGAGGATTGCCTTTACTCATGTGGGCAGGCATCATGAACCCAAGGAGAGCCCAACAAAAAGGTGGAGGAAAGGAAAATTCTCTCACTCTTCTCAGTTAGGAATTGATCGTTTCCTGTCTTTGGATATCAGTTTCTGTTTCTTGGACTTTCACAATCCAGGATTTATCCCATCAGCTTTATGGATTCTCCAATTTTGTACACAGTGTATTGTGGGACTTCTCAGCCTCCATAATTGTATGAGCCAATTTCCCTAATAAGTTATCTATCATCTGTCTATATCTGTCTGTTCTGCCTGTCTATCTATTATCTATCTATCATCTATTTATTATCTATCTGTATCATATGTACCTCTATCATAGCTATCATGTGTATATCTGTCATCTATCTAGCTATATCTATTTCTCTCTCTCTCTCTCTATCTATCAAACATCTATCTTCTATCATTAACTCCTATTCTGTTTCTCTGGAGAACACTGACTATTACAGAAATATTTTCAGTAGCATGACTAAGAGGTTGATCATGCAAAACCCATGAAAAAAGAAGACACACTGTGTTGAAAAGTAATAAATTCTGAGATCACAGTCACATACATCTTTATTTCATGTGTGGGATGTGAATGACTTCAAGGTAATTCGGAGTGTATAGAGCATTATCAAAGTCTGAGCTGACAATATTAGACATGTTTTGCAATGATGGATTGTGTAGAAAAGGTTTTTCTGTCTGACTCACACTTTCTGACTGTGATACCACTCTAAATAAGGACAATCTCATACATGTTTATCAATACCCAAGAGAACAAAGTTATAAAAGTATAAAAGCTGGCGATCTCATTCACTTTCCTGTCATTTATTATTTTCAGGAAGCCAAGGTGCTGGTGGATGTTTACTCTTAATACACTTTCAATATACAAATTCCTACCAGTTTTCCTAAGCATTCACTTCTGATCCAGATGGGCTGCCTACCATGAAAATATACCAATGCTAAATCCTACCCATGCACTAAGATTCAACCCCAGCTTTGCTTCCTCTTCCACACTGAGTTGAATGCTAACCTTGACAAATAACACATCCTCCCTCCTCATTCCATAGTTCCAAGCCCTCAGATAAAGGCATGTTAATTTTGCTGCTCTTTCCTGCACTCAATTAGCCATTTATTCTTTTTCTACAAAACTTTGCTTTCCCATTGCTGTCTCTCTTAAAATCTACCTGTACTTCAAAGCTTGATTCTGGTAATATCTTTTTATAGTCCTTTTTCCAATGATGTGTCCTTAAATTGATCATATATCACTCTTTTAAACACCACAGTTTTGAGTCAGCTACACAGGTTAACCATCTGGTATCCATTTCTAGGTGTTTGTGCTTTGCCTCAAATAGACTGCAAATGTGTCTGAATTTTAACATCAGTCACATCTTTCCCATATAGCATTTTGGTGACTTTGAGCAAGTTATTTCCCTATGCCTCAGTTTCCTGTCTATAAAATGGGGATAACACCTCATAGAATCACAGTGACATTTTGATTAAAGTAATTGCTCATCAAATGTTAGCTATTATTAATGCTAAAAATGCATAATACAGAGGTGGCTGGTTCAGTATCACACAGTGCATGACTAAATCTCTAACTTTGATGACTTTGACCTTTTTATCCAGCTTCTGATACAGTGTGTAAATTTTTAATAAAATTCTCAGAGTTCATAATAGAAGAAAATCTTTCTAAAAATACAAAATGCACATATTTGTGTGCTATACTCTAAAATTAAATCATTAATACAAAAACTCAAGCTATTAAACAAAGTGAAGCTGGTTCCTGAGAAACATGAGCATCTCTTTGGCATTTCCCTGTACCTCCTGAAAGTGCCACTTGAATAGCTTCAGGAGTAATAACCCTGAAAACTTTACTACATATATCCCTATCATATAAAGACTTAGAACAAAAATCTTTAATTGTTCAGATCTAACTGTATTAGTAGGCAGCCTAAGAGATATGAATTAAAGGATAGAAGCCTATCTTCAAAACACCACCATCACCATCATTGGCTATGAGAAACCTTCCCCTGTTGCTAGGAGAACATTACTACTCTCGGAGAAACTTTAACATACCTTGGTAGAGGAGAGTCATTTATGGCACTATTATGCAATAAGTTATGTCCTTCCACAATTCATGCATCAAAGCCTTAACACCCAGTGTAAATGTTTTTGAACACTATAGTCTTTAAAGAGGTAATTAAGGTTAAATGAGATCATAAAGTGTAGCCCTGATCTAATTCAGCTCATGTCCTTAGATGGACACCAGAAATGTGCATGCACATAGCAAAGGCCAAGAGAGCACACAGTGGGTGTCCATCTGCAAGCCAAGGAGAGAAGCCTCAGGAGAAGCCCACTTTCACCCTGTCAGCACCTTGGTCTTGGATTTCCAGCCTCCAGAAATATGAAAAGACTAATTTCTGTTGTTGAAGGTACCCAATCTAAAATAACACAAAATTATAAATTCTATGAATAAAAATGTCCTCACGTGGACCAATAGGGGGACTATGGACAGTCACAAGAGAGAAGCCAGTAAGAGCACTAAAAATCAAGTCAGGGGGCTTTAGCAGAAAGAAGGGTACTGACAGCAGATGGGAGAGGATATTCCAGCATGCAGAGCAGTGATGTTAGAAGTGCTGGAGTGAGCAGGCTTGGACAGCTCTGACTGAAGGGGCTGTGGATCTTCTGCATGGGAGGGTGTGTCAGAGGCAGCACAGTCAGGACACTCACTTCCCTTGCAGCACACCTTGGCTATGACAGTGTAGTGCTGGGAGAATGGAATACCACTGGCCTTTTCCCCCTCACTGAGACTTGCCTTCCAAAGCTCTCATTATCAAAGTTGCTAGGAACTGGTTCTTATCTGCACTTAAACTGTATATTTGAAGTAATTAATTACTGTGACTGGAACTGCTGTGTCAGAGCATCTATCAGGTGTCTGCTGTATAATCTCCAAGCCATGTTCTCTGCAGTTTCTGGACACAAGCAGGAATCTTTCTGGGTATGATAGGGTCACCAACTGAAAGTGACTGCAGAACATGGGTTATAGGGATTTTCTGAACTGTTTTTATTTCACTCCTCCTTTTCTAAGCACATCTAAACATAGCCTAAGTGTTTTTCTTTTCCCCATAGAATGATGCTTGTGTGAGAGTCCAAAGAGCTGGGTTCAAGACCTACTATTAAAATGACTTCTAAGTTGATCACATTCAAACTACAACACTGTATTTTATCAGTCTTGCAAGCTGGTTTTCTTTCTTTTGAAAGTGTGGAGATTTTAGGCAGTGAGAGGTACAGAGCACCAGATGAGAGTCTGTATTTCTATTGTAATTTCTGCACTCCCTGCCTAGAATTGTAGTTTTTGACATCCATGACCCATCCCTGCATGAATCTCACTTTCCTTGTCTATAAATAAACTTTATGATCTGCAAAGCCCATGTCAGTTCTAAACTTCTAGTATGCTAGTAAAAAATCCTCGAAGGCAAAAACAAAACATGTATATACATCATTTCAGCTCTACAAGAAGTAAATAGGCAGCTTAGAGTGCATGGGAGGGTGGCACAGTCACTCTTGATTTGATTTGTCCATGGAATGAAGCTCTTGATGCCACGTTGCCTCTTCCCACATCCTAAGTAATGCCAACAAGCAAAACGTGTGATGTTACATTAACAGCGAACTTATATAGAGAGAATGGAGAAAGACCCACTCAGGAGGCTAAATGGAAGATATAGACCTAATTGCATATACCAGAAAAGAAAGAAGGAAAAAATCAGTTCCACTAACCTTTTTGGAATCCAAAATTCCATAAATGCCAACAACAGGATGTGGAGAATATGGAGAAGGGCGAGGAGGAGGAGAACCAGAGGCAAAAGTGGAGAACAACAAGGAGGAGAAGGGAGGAGAGAAGGAGAAAGAGAAGGGAGGAAAGAACAACAGAAGGAGAAGGACAGGGAAGGAGGAGGAGAACAACAAGAAAGAGGGAGTGAAGGAGAAGAGGAACACAAGAAGAAAGAGGAGGAGGAGGGCAGAAGGAGAAAGAAGTGGGGAGGAACCTAGCACAAACAAGGCCGCCACTGGAATTTACCAAATGGCTCCTTTAATCAAGGAGAGTCTCCGTAGATTACATCTCTTCCTCTTACCCTTTTCAGGGCAGTCCAGGGTATTTGTTTTTGGCTGAAGAAATGCCACATTGAAGGCAATGTGGGTTTAATAAAATTGTCAGTGCCATCAGCCAAAAATCCTCTCTGCTTTGAGAGACGAGGAAAAACTAGTTTATCCCTGATCTTCAAACCTGACAGGACCTAAAACCCATCGCACTTTCATTTTATAGTATATGCAGGGCAAGAGAAAAATAGGAGACAATGGTATTGGGACCTAATTTTCAGTTCCCATAGCCTTCTTCTACCTGATATAATAGAGGACTAGGGCCTACGGCTCTAACTGATGCCCACTGTATCTTGTGTACAGCTGCTAGTCAAGACAATGTAAAAACTCCCTGAATTATTTTTCTTCCCTGCTCAAGAACTAACAAGGTCTTTTTATTATCTACCAGACAAAAAAGAAAAGGAAGTTACATTCCTGATTCTTATAGTTGGAATGGAGAAAGAATGGCTATCATCAAGAAATCATACAATAACAAATGCTGGTGAGGTTATGGGGAGAAAGGAATACTTCTCCATTGTTATTGGGACTCTCAACTGATACACTACTGTGGAAATCAGAATGGAGACTCCTCAGAAAACTAAAACTAGAAATTCCATTTGACCCACCTATCCCCCTTCTAGTTATTTTCCCAAAGACTTAAAGACACTATACCACAGTGTACACATAACTCTGTTTATAGCAGCCCAGTTTATAACAGCTAAATCTTGGAAAGAGCATGTAAGTCCATCAGCAGATGAAGGGATAAAAAATGTATTTATATACAATGTGCATTTATACACAATGAAGTACTACACTGCCGTGAAATGGATAAACTTGAGTCATTTGTGGGAAAATGGATACAGTTTAAAACCATAGTGTTAAGTGAAGTAACTCAAACAAACAAACCTAAATATTGCATGGTTTCTATTCCATGAAACTATATATATATATGATTATGAAATAAAAGACAGATAATAGGAAAAAAGAGAAAGGAAAGAAAAAGGTATTGTAATCCAGTGTGGACAGTGTAATCATCATGTACTGCAAATGTGTACTAATTAAAATTTAAACAAAAATGATCCTGGAATTGATTAATCATGACAGCTTTTGTGAAACACCTCTGTAATTGATCTTGAAAAGGCTTCATAATTCTTCTGATAGCTGTGAGAAGAAAATGGATAAAAAGTTAACTTCCTTTTGATTCTCTTACCAAGAATAAATAAAGTTCAACTTTGCACATTCTCTGTTTATAGCCACCTCCCTTCCCGGTACCCTGAGATCTAATTTGTGAATGAGAGATTCAATAAACATGATGAAATAGGACCCACTTGGTAACAAAGATCCCCACATGCTCCTCAAGGAGAATTTGACTCTCCCCTGACACTGTCACCAGCCTCAGCTGGAGTGTCTTTCTTGCCTTTACAAACAGTGCTGAGCACAAAATGACCTTGTCCTGATAGTAGGACTTCAGTGAACTTCTCTTTCAAGAGACCTAACTTGGGCAGAAAGATAAGAAGAAAGATAAAGACTTGGATGAATGATCCAAGTTAAGTTGGATAGTTTTCCAAACTGGCTTCCACCAGTGCTCCTCTAGGTGATCTGTCTACATTATATCATTTTTATTTTTTTTTTTATTTTTTTGGTTTTTCTCCAGTACCAGGAATCAAACTCATGACCTTGTGCTTGCCAGGCAGGCGCTGTGCCACTGAGCTAAATCCCCAACCCCCTATTATACCATTTTAAAACCTGGGCTCCCATTCTTTGCAATAAGAGTAATAATTTCACCCTTACCTTGTGCACTCATTTAATGCCAATTCACTGACATCTCACCTATTATAGAGCTACTCAACTGCATGGAGCAGATCAGCTTCCAGTCCAGATTTTATAATATCAGACAAGTTAATGAGAATTTCACTAAGGGCTTACTTTACAAAGCGAGCAAAGTTTTTATTAAAATAATGAACAACCTTGAAAGAGAAGAAAAAACAGATATTTTGATAACAGTCTTAAAAATCTTTAAGAATTTATGCTCTGTGCAATTAGTTGCTGATCAAAAAAATTACTTATGTTTAAAAAATCTGAGCAATAATTTGGGAACTTTTCCGCTCCCATTTACATTATTGTACATGAAGACTTAAAATTTTGCATGTATTAGACTGCTGTTTTATAATTGATCAGTAATATCTTACTTAATAATCAATAATGTTTCCCAAGACAGCACAACACATACATTTCTCTACCCCAGATGGTAAATTGTCCCTTATATTCAGTCAGGCATCTTTACTAAGAATGACCTCAGAATATATGAGATATCCTTTAGGGACTCTTTTAAAAACCTTTTGTGTACATAAATTCAGGAAAAATAATAGCCTCCTTCATAAAAGTCACGAGGCCTTGGAGATTATGTCATGAGTTATGGATGAGATAACTGTGACTCAAAGAGTTTAAACAGATTGTCTAAATGTATACAACTAATTAAGATAAGAACTAAGTTTAGAATTTAAGTTCATGGAAATCTACTAGAATGTATTTTCCAATATATTCTATTTTATTCAAATTGAGTCAGTGAATATTAACCAAGTGCTTAGGAAAGTAAAAGACAGTGAAGGATATAAAAATGAAGAGACATTTCCTATCTGGCACCAGTATAAACCAAGGCAGCCTGGAAAAACTGCAATGTTTCTAGTAGGAGACTGGGAGAACACATATATATTACTTCTGACTTGAGATTTAGCAAACTCAAGAAACAACATCCACCTTGGGCTAAGCTTTGAAGGATGAGTATGATTTGGATAGGAGGTCACTGAGACGAGGACATTCTAGACTCCCAGGGCACAGCTGCAAAGCTAGATGGGTTTCTGAGCTCTCTGCTGATTTGACTATGTAGCTGGAGAGGTGCATGTGCACCTCTAGTGACTAAGTGTACAGTTCAGAACTCAGAGCTGGTCTTGGACCTCTGATCCATATCCGGTAGTAACAGGGGCCCCTGGTTTCACTCACTGCTCCAAAACTTAAATTGTGTGGGTTCACATTCTCTGCCCATCGCTTACTAACAGTTTGACTTTGTGCAAACCATTTACTCTCTCCCTGTCTCTGTTTCATCATCCCTAAAGCAGAGATTATAATACTTATCTTAAAGATTTTTGAGAGTTTAATTAATATAGGTGAAGTGCTCAGAATGTTATGGGGATGTGCTGAGTACCATGTGCTTTGGAAAGCTGTCCAATCCAGCTGAAGGCAGCATTTCTCTCAAATCAAAGACCCTCTAGAGAGGCAAGGAGTATCTGTAAATATTTCCTATTCTGTTACTCAAGTCTGAGAAAGGACAGGAATGTTTTAGTACACAATTCCATAATCAATCTATGAAAAAAAATTCTTGGGGTAGATGGGCCCAAATTATTGCCCCAACATAACAATTCGCCTTTGCTAGGAGGTCTCAGCCACACGAGATGATTTAGATGTTCCTCCTCTTGAGATGATGGGTTTGGCTCTACCAGGAACTGTATTCTGCTCTTGATAATGCTCGAGGTCACACAGAGCTCCATGCTGCATAGCTCAGAAGAGACCTAGATGTGGGCACCCCTATGCTAATGATTTCATGAATTCCAGATTGTATTACTCTCAGGAATTGATTTTTCAACTCTAAACAATCTATTTTGGTCATCTTCCCCCTCTCTTAAAGTTGTATTTACTTACCAGAATGTGGAGCAACTCTTAGACAAAATAAGTTCTGATTACTGAAATGGAAGCAATATGTTATCCAATTGTCAGGAAAGCTGGGATGTTTTCTTGGGAAATTCTTTTGTAGGTCAAGGCAAAGGAAATTTCATGCAGCGGGCTCAGAGTGAAACAGAGCAGCTTCCAACTAAGATTTCAGAACTTCGGTAAAGGCAGTCAGTCTCATGCACAGAGCTCCACAGTTCATATAAGAGCACTGTTCAGTATGGTTGCATGAATAGTTATTAAACACTTGAAATGTGGTTGATATGACAGAGAAACTGAATTTCTAATTTCATTTAATTTTAATGAATTTGGGAATGAGGATGTAGCTCAATGGTAAATCACTTGCCTAACGTGTGAGACTCTGGGTTTGTACCCAGCACTGTATAAAACAAGTTTTCCAGTAACAAAATCAAATATAAATTTCTAAACTAATAGATGAATGATTGATTGACTGGTTGATTATGCTGAGGATTGAAGCTAGAGCCATACATAACACAAGGCACGTACTCTACCACTGAGGTCCATTCCCAGTCCAAGACACTGAAAACTTTTCTTGTGTTTGTGAAAATTTGGAGGTGTGGATCAACTATAACTATTTCATAATAGTTATAGTTGAGCCACATATATATTCTTCATATAAATTCTAAATATATATGAAGTCTTTCTGATGAGAATTTAGCATCCAAATTGAGATGCTGTAAATGTAAACTGTGCAGGGTTTTATAAGCCTAGCATGAAAAATATAATATAAAATATCTCTTTAGCATTTGAAATGGTATTTTGTGAAAAATAAAATATATCGTTAAAATTAAATACACTTTTTCTGACATTTATTTGGTGTGGTTTAAAAGAATTTAAATTTCATATACAGCTCACATTATTTTTGTATTCAGCAGGGCTATTACAGAACAATTTGAAATGTATCAATCTATTTGTTCTTTGAAATAGCCTCATGAATTGGTCAAAATTTGTATTTTATCCTTATCTTAAGGGTATAGAAGCATAGATACAGGCTACTATGACTCATCAAATCTTGGAATGACAACCAGAATCTGACTCCATGGCTTCTGATTGAAACAAAGATACTAACCAGTGCACCAAGCTGTCTTGAAATTGGAAGTGAAACTTTGGCAAGGCTACTCAGACTCTCAAACTGAAACTTTTGGTTCTATACATAAGCAGCTAAAATGAGATTAACAAATCTAAAGGAGCTACACAACTCCAGCAAATGTTATAAGACCAGGCACAGCCACCTGCAAGGTACACATTGCATTTTGTCTATTAGGGATCCTTCAAAAAGTATCTCTGTGTTTAAATAGTGTACAATGTATCAAATGGACATTTGTTTGTAATCTGCAGGAGAATCTGAGCAGTAATATTTGCCCAGTTATTGCAAGACCAACAGCAAACAAACTAATCAGAGAAAGTTAAAATGTAGGCTAAACATAACGGAAATAGTATAAAGAATAAAACCAAGAAATGGTACAAGGTTTTGCAGCAGTTACTATAATCTGGATTTCAGTGATGTCCCTTGTGATTTTACCTTTTTCATTTATAATTGCATTGATTTGCGTCTCTTCACTCTGTTTTTGATAGGATTGCCTAAGGATGTGTCTATTTTTTTTATTCTTTCAAAGAACCAGTTCTTCAATGCACTGAATCTTTGTATTTTTTGTGTCAATTTCATTAGTTTCTACTCTGATGTTTATAATTTCCTTCCTTGTACTAGCTTTGGATTTGACTTGTTCTTGTTTTTCTAGGATCTTGAAGTAAGATATTTATTTGGCCTTGCACTCTTTTTTTATGTAAGTATTCACAGCTGTAAGCTTCCCTCTTAGGACTGTTTTCATTGTGTCCCATAGGTTCTGATATGTTGCACAGGCATTATTGTTTGATTCTAGAAACTATCTAATTTTCTCTTTGATAGCTTTTGTGACTCATTGATTATTCAACTCTGTATTGTTTAATTTCCATGTGTTTGCATAATTTCTGTGGTTTCTTTCACCACTGATCTCCTTGCACTGTGACCTGATAATATGCATGCAAAAATTTTGATTCTCTTCTATGTACTTAGCCAAGGGGTAGTATGTGGCCCATTTGAGGAAAGTTCCATGTGTTGTTGCAAAAAATGTGTATTCTACTGTTGTGTGGAACACTGTAGATATCAATTAAGTCCATTTGTTTAAAATGTGGTTGGACTCTGATATTTGCCAGTTTTTTGTCTACTTGACCTACTTGTGACAGTGGAGTATTGAAGTCTCCAACAATGATTGCATTAGTGTTTATGTGATCCCTTATGTGCAGTAGTGTTTCTTTTACAAAATAGTCTACCAATGTTTGGTGCATGCATATTTATAATTATCTAGAATGACCACTCTAGTCTTCATTAATATGAACAACATAAAGAGTTTCATTTCTCTAATTGTAACTAAAAATTAGAATCATATGAGTTTTCAAGTTTTACCTTACATAAAAATGTTTTTGTATTTTTGCTTCAATTTTATTTTTTATGATTAGTGAGGTTTAGCATTTTCTTGAACTTCTTATTTGTTAGTTACTTGAATTTTCCCCACAATGAATTTTCAATGCATCACCATTTCATGTATTGAGTTTCTTATTTTTATTTCTTGGTGAGGAATGTTCTTTGATGATTTGATTATTCTAGATATTAATCTCATCACTTTTTGAAGTTTTAGTATATTCTTTCAATCTGTCAACAATATGATCCAGTACACTGATTAATCTTGTTTATGGTGTCATTGATAAAGCCATAATCATATATTTTGATATAGTCACATTCAAGTATTTTGCTTAAAACTTTTTTTCTTAAAATCATCTTTACTCAACTATAACTTAATACAGTAAAATACATCTTTAAAATATGCAGATTAATGATATTTGACATTAAATTGCTCATGTAATCATCATCACTTCAAAAAGTTCCCTCATATCTTTCAAAGTCAATAACTTTCCCCCTGACTTCAGGAACCACTGATCTCCATTTTTCTTTCTGTAGACTGGTTTAGTGTACTCTGGAAATTCATGTACATGAAATCATATTGTCTGTATGCTGTGATACTGCTGATATCACTGAGCGTCAGGTTTTTGGGCAACATCTCTACTGTGTATATTAAGTTATTTACCCATTTTTTGCTGATGTACTTATAAGTTTTTTCATAGTTTGGAACTTTTATAAATAAGGTACTGGGGCTGGGAATTTAGCTCAGTGGCGCAGAGCCTGCCTGGCAAGCGCAAGGTCATGAGTTCAATTCCCGGTACTGGAAATAAATAAATAAATAAGGTACTAAGAACACAAACAGACATGTCTCTATATGGACATATGTTTTAATTTCTTTGGGTAAATGGGTGTGGAATTGCTAGATCACGTGATAATCACATGTTTAACTTTATAAACAGCTGCCAAACCATTGTTCAACGGCTTCACTTAAATCAGCCAATCTCCCACTGTTTTTTTCTTTTTTTGGTACCAGGAATCAAACTCAGGACCTCATGATTGCCAGGTGGGTACTATGCCACTGAGCTATATCCCCTGCCTCTCCCACTATTTGTTCTATATTTTTGGGATCTTGTTTAGGAAATCTTTCCTCATGCTTAAGTCATAAAAAGTAGACTGTGGATTTTCTTTCATTTCCATTGGTTTTATAGCTTTATCTATTACATTTAGTTCTTTAATTCATCTTTTATTTCATTTTGGAAGTGCAGGAAGCAAAAACAAAACTTTTCTGTATGGAGTGATCCAGTTTACCTTGTATTTTATTCATTTTATAATCAACCCTTTCTCCACTGATTTTGCTGACATGTCCATAATATA
Source organism: Chinchilla lanigera (assembly GCF_000276665.1). Classification (NCBI taxonomy): domain Eukaryota; kingdom Metazoa; phylum Chordata; class Mammalia; order Rodentia; family Chinchillidae; genus Chinchilla; species Chinchilla lanigera. Next base: position 22,789,327 of record NW_004955412.1, on the reverse strand, counting down.
GAATTTCTCCATAGAAATAGTCTGTATTTAAACATTAGATCAGGCTTTATTTGTCTATTTTTATACCACTATCACATTTTTGCTTTAAATTTTCATTCCTTGTAATATGTCTTTATAACAAATAGGTCATATCATAGTTATATTTCTTTGCTCTTTTTAAAAATGAAATTTACTTAGTCGAGATCATTTATTCATGAACTTCTCTAATTTTACAAGTTAACAGTGATTGAATTTCTTTGTATTCAAAGCATTTTACCAAAAATTTAATTAATTTTAGTTCACTGAATGCAGAAAGAGAATTCATATTATAATTAATTATTATAAATAAGAAAAATTACATATTTGAAATATTAATTCATTTTTTACAAACACAGTATACCATTTCATTTATATCATGCTAAACTTCAAGAGTTTAATTAATTCTTGGATATTTCAGAGGATTTTATGCCCCTTTGAGTGATGTGTTATTGTTTATTTTTATTACTTATGTAGAATAACACTATTATTTATAGAACATTCTCTTTAGTACTAATACTTCAGGTTGCAATGTTTTCTGTGTAAAGAATCTTACCATCTATAAATAATAAAGGTTGTATCTCTTATCTTCCTAACTTTCTACATTTTAGGGGCTGGGGATTTGACTCAGCAGCACAGCGCCTCTCTGGTAAGCGCAAGGTCGTGAGTTTGATTCCCGGTACCAGAGAAACACCAAAAAAAAAAAAAAACAAAAAAACAACTTTCTACATTTTATTTATTTTTCATTTCATATTATATTGGCCAGGACCTTCAATATTTTGTTGAGCTAAAACAAAGATAATGAATATGTGTTCTAATTCCTAGTATTAAAGAAAATGCAAATGGGTTTTTAGTGAATATTGCACTTCATTTATATTTTTAATGTGCTTTATTATATTAAGAATTTTCCTCTAATTCTTGTTACTTGATAGTTTAAAATTATAAATAGATCTTGAACTTTAACATGTATATTTTCTGAATCTATTGAGAGCATCATGCTTTACCCTTTTTTCTGATGAAAACCCTGTACAATATTGATACATTATTTTAATATATTGCTTATATTAATTAGCTTAAAATTTAATTAGAATTTATGCATTTGTTTTATCATTAAAATATATCTGCAGTGTTACTTTTTGATACTCCCTTTACACAGATGTTTTGGAAGACCTCAAACTCTACACCAAACATTACTACTATGAATAAGTAAATTCAGCAAAGTTGCAGGATATAAACATTAATAACAAAAATCAGCAGAATTGCTATGTGCCACTAAAAAATTATCTGAAATAGAAACCAAGAGAATGATCCTATTCATAATGACTACCCAAAATAAAACCCCAACAGAATACCAAGGCAGAAGGTCAACCATGTATAAAATTATACAATATTGGTGATACATTGAAAAAGGCACACACACACAAATGCACACAAAGGAAAGATAGCACATGTTTATGGGCTCTGAGAATCAGTAGTGTTAAAATGACCAAACTACCCAATATGATCTATAGCTTCAATGCAATCTGAATCAAAATACCAAAAACATTCTTCACAGGATGAATAAAACCATCTTTAAAATATGTATGGAACAACCACAAAAAAATCTGAACCATTAGAGCCATTACAAAGAAAAGGAATAATGCAGGAGGAATCCCTCTTTCTTATAGTTAAAAACTCACATATATTTAACGTTCAAACATAACAACTGAAACAATGAAACTTGTAGAAGAAAACATGGGTGAAATACTTCAGGACATCAGCATGGGCAAGGATTTTTTTTTTGGTGAAGTTATCAAAACATTGGAAACAAAACCAAAAATAAGCAGATAGGAATACATCAAACTAAAAAGCTTCTGCACAGCAAAGGAAACAATTATTAGAGAAATGAGACAACCTATAGAATGGATGAAATATTTGTAAATTACATATCTGACAAGAAGTTAACATCTGGAATACACGATGAAATTTTTAAATTTTGTGCTCAAAGACAAGTCAATACTTTAATTTGAAAATGAGCAATAGAAGGGGCTGGGGATTTAGCTCAGCGACAAAGCGCCTGCCTGGCAAGTGCAAGGTTGTGAGTTCAGTTCCCGGTACCAGAGAAAAACCAAAAAAAAAAAAAAAAAAAAAAGAAAATGAGCAATAGAGTTAAATAAACATTTCTTTAAAAACACATACAAATGGTCAACAAGTATATGAGCAAATGCTCTACCTCACTAATGATCTGAGGAATGCAAACCAAAACCAAAATAAAATATCATGCTAGGACAGTAAGAATAGTATTACTAAAAAGAGTTAAGATAACCAGTGCTGGTGAGGATGTGGAGAAAGGAAGATGTTTATATATTTGGTGGGAATATAAATTAGTACAAATATTATGGAAAAGAGTCAATTCACTAAAAAGGCATAACGATTTTAAATATGTAGGAACCAAAACACACCTGCAAAATGCATGAAGCAAAGCCTACCAAAACTTAATGTAGAAATAGACAACTTCACAAACATAGTTGGAGAATTCAGAATTTTTGTTTCAGTAACTGAACTATTAATCAAAATGTCAACATGGAGCTAGAATAACTGGACAATATCTTTAACTAATAGGGTCAAATTTACATTTACAAACACTCTGCCCAAAAATAGCAGAATACACATCCCTTTCAGTGTTCACTGGACATTTTTTTAAACTAACAAATTTAAGAGAATTGAAATCTTGCAAGCTTTATTCTACTATTTTGATCATGGGATCATAGTAGAAATCAATAAAGAGAAAGAAAATTCCAAACATCTGATAATGAAATAATATATTTCTATATGACCTGTGGTTCAAACAGAATATTACAAAAAATTTTAAAATATATTGAACTGCATGGAAGTGAAAATGTGGCACATTAATATCCATAGAATGGAAGTAAAACAATCTTGAGAAAGAAATTTATAGCACTAAGTATGTATATTATAAAAGAAGAAATATGTAAAGTTAACCTGAAATTAGCCTATAATCCCAGCACTCTTGGTGACTTAGAAGGAAGCATTACAAGTTTGAGCCAAACCTGCTCAATTTAGCAACTTAGAGGGACCCTATCTCAAGATTAAAAATTAGAAGGACATGGGATGTAGCTCAATGCATAAAGCCTTGGGTTCATTCTCCATTACTGGCAAGGAAGAGTGGACAAGAAAAAGCAAAATAAGCCCAACACAAGCAAAAGAAAGGGTTAGTAAAGGCAAAGGCAGACATCAATAAAATTTAAAACAGAACAAAGAAGAAACTGTAACAAAAGAGAAAATTCTCAAAACTAAAATAAATACTTTGAAGGAAATCAATGAAATTAATAAATTTCTAGCAAGACTGAAAAATTATAAAATAGAAAAAGTACACATAACAAATTCTGTGTCTGAAAGAGAAGGGTAAGAAAATCTACAAATAATTCTGTACACATAAATATGACAATTTAGATGGAATTAACTATCCATCCCAAAAAATATACTACCGAAACTTATACAAGATACAATAGTTTGTGCAGTCTTAAACTATTAGAGAATGAATTCATAATTTTAAAAAATAAATAAAATTATAGGCCAATGTCCCTCTTGAACAGAGATGTAAAATTGTTCACCAAAATATAATAATTTACACCTAGAGATGTATAAAAATAGTAGTGTACCATTGCCTATTGGGATTTATTCCAGGAATGCAAGACTGATACAGTATTTCATAATCAATCAATGTGATCCATCATTATAAGGATATCAGCCAAGCTGAGAGAGAGAATCTCAACTATCAGATGTCAGAGAAGCCAAATTAAAGCAACAAATCAGAAATGAAACAGTTAAATCTTTCATCATGTATTATTATGATAGAAGCAAGACTCTAAACCTAGAAAATGCATCCACTCTAATGTGTCCCACTTCTCCTATGGAATGGCACATGGGGAAAGGGTCAGGTTGATCAGCTCAGAGGTGAGAGTTATTTCACCACAAGGAATCCCCAAACAAAAATCTGTGACAGTTTCATGGTCCTTAAGATGGGGATAGTGTGGAGGGGAAATAACTGGATCTGAAAATGGACGGGGTGCTGAGTCAGAATAGGGAAAAGTGTCTTCAATGTTTCTTCCTCTTTTTCCCATAAGAAACTTTTGTATAAGCCCCTCAAGAGGACCTCAGCTCAAAGTTTCAGACAGATCAAGGAATAAAGACACCTCAGCTAAGAATGTAAACACAGTATGTGAAGGTTACTGACCAGAGGTTGGGAGGAGGGGCTGAGACCTTGGCTGAAACTCTTTTCAGAGTGGCAGTGCATTGGTTGTGTGAAGAAAGTTCTCCTTTGTAAAACCCACCAGGTAAAACCATTGTAATCACCGTCACTTATAGTCATGCCTAAAAAGTTACATATAGGTTTTTGACCATAGGCTATATTCTCCAACTAGGTCAATGGTTTAGAAATAGAGGCAGGAAAAAAAGAATTGGATAAGTTTCAAGCCTGTTCCAAATAAAAATTCTTAGCAAGCTAGGAATAGAATGAAATCCCACAACCTACATGAAGAGTAGATGTTAATCTGGAACCAACACCACCCTTAACGGTAAAAGATGGAATGTGTTTCCCTGAAAAGTAGATAGAAGGCAAGAATGACCTCTCACCACCTCGATTTGTCATACCAGAAGCCAGTGTCAGTACTATAATGCAGGAAAAAGAAATAAAAAACATAGATGAGAAGGGGTGAAATAAAATTGCCCATGTTTTCAGATGACATGATTATATAGAAAACCCCAGTAATATGCAAATATCTTACAGAACTAATAAGAAATTTGACAAGTTCATAGGATATAGGAATAACACCAAAATTCAACAATGTTTCTGTAAGCCACTGATGGGAATTGGAAAATCAAATGAATATTACAATAGAACAAAATATAGACTACCTAGCCCTAAATCCAACAAACCACGTACAGAATCTACATTCTAAAAACTGCAAAGCACGGCTGAAAGAAGTCTGTCTAAATACATGAAAGGATACAATGCATTCAGGGACTGGGAGACTCAACATAGTTTCTAGGGCTTGGATATGTTTTGTCCTGCAATGGTACTTGTATTGGGAGCTGGATTCCCAACGTGGTGATACTGAACTTCTGGGACCTTTCAGGGGTGAGTCCTAGTGGGAGGTCATTGGGGAGCATGCTCTCAGGAAGGATTAAGGTCATTCTCAGGCAACCACTGGGTGGTTCTCATGATAGAGTTGTTATAAATGCCCAAGGTTAGGCCAGCCCAGTGCTCTTTGGCTTCCTGTGTCAAATGTAATTGATCATTCCCACGTGTGCTCATGTCATGGCCACCTACCATGATGTCACACAGTCAAAATATCCCTTACCAGAACTGGGATGATTCAGATGCAGTGTCCTTGGATTTCCAAAACTGTGAACCAAAGAAACCATTTTTCTTTACAAAGTTAGCTCCCTCCACTATTTCATTATAATAATGAAAAGCAGACTAATATAATAATAATGGTGTCAATCTTCCCCAAATACATCTACAGACTTACAGCAATTCTTATCAAAACCTCAGCAGAATTCTTTGTAGCTATAGACAAACTAATGCTGAAAGTTATATTTAAGAAAGCAAAAGAACTACAATAAACAAAACAATTTGAAAAGATTAGTAGAAGTAAAGAAATAACCTGATTTGTTTTTACTCATTATATAGATACATATCAAGACATTGTGGTATTCCTAAAGGAACAGGGAACAATAAAGAGCCCCAAGACAGATGGCTAATTTATTTTTTACAAGATGCACAGGTATTACATTAGAGGAAAGATAGGCTTTTTTTACTCAACAAATGATGTAACATTTATAAACAGCCAAAACAATTAACTTCAAGTAAAGTTCACATTATACAAAATTAACATGCATCCTATATATAAATTTAAAACATGAAACTATAACATTTTCAGAAAAAAATTAGAGTTCATTCTTAGGGTCAAGGGAGGGGAGAGGATATTGAGAAAAAAAGACAAATTGGAGATATACAGACAGTTAAGAAGCTATGGCATCAGCCTAGGCATAAAATGGTAAGGTAGTGAGCAGTATGCTAGCTATAGGCATAAAAAATTGGGACACAGGGCAGTGCTGAGTAACTAGTTTTTGTTTAGTGGTAAATCAACTCCCTAGGAAGAGGTGAGAAAGTCAATAAGAAACAGTGGTGCCAATTGTTACAGTTCTGCTTTGAGACATGGATTTTACCTAAGTAAAAACCAGAATACAGTCATATATATCAGCATTTCAGCTGCAGATGATGATGTCCGTAGACCTTTTTCTGATAGTCTCAGATGTGACTGATACTCTTTTCTTTATCCCTCAGCCACATCTTGTGAAAACAGCAACTGCCCCTCATTGAGCAATTACACCCACTAAATTAAGCTGGGTGTTAAGTAGTCTAAAATCATTATATTATTTAGCACTTGCAATAATCACATAAGATTGAAATTCTTTTCTTATTTTAGGGGATAAGAAAATTGTCATTTGAGTAACTAATTTAATTCCCAATACAGACTGTATTTCCCAGCTTCCTTTGTAGCTGGTTGAGACCATGTTACAAATTTATATCCAATGGGGAGTTAACACACTCCTGGGAATTGTGTTTCCTCCTTTCAGCTGGCCAGATGAGCATGTAATGGCTGGAGCACTTGCAGATATACTTCGATCATGAGGCAGAGCCTGAAGTTATGGAAGGACATAGAAAGAGCTCAGATTTCTGTTGATTTATGAAGCTACACTGCAGCCTTCAACTATCTACACACAGACTCATTTTTGTGAAGGAAAAATAAATTTATTTTTTTATTGTTATATCTCCTCATTTAAACCATTTATTTTATGAGTTATTAGGAGTCACTCAGCTGAATCTGCATGCTAACACAGACTTTAAAACCTGCATACTTTATGTGCTTCTATTTATATTGTCTCTCAAACAAAGATATTACACTGCAGTGCAGCTTACAAAACACCTCACTGTGATCTTTCTACTATACTATAAGCAACCTGAGGGTAGAGAACAATTCAAATTTACAATTTTCCCCAACCCTTTGCACAGGTCTATTGCAGAGCAGAAATTGAATCAAAGTTTATAAATTAATGAATTTTAAATGATCTGGGACTAATAGGTACCCCTATCCTGACCTCCACATGGTACCTATCATTCCCTTCAGCCTATTGGCATCAACTCTGAAGCAGTGCAACTGACTTGATATCTATGAAACAGCAGAATAGGAAGATAAATTTGCCTCAAACAAAAAATGTTTAAACTCATTCCTTTTGCATTGCCAAGCTTCCTTCTGTTAGCCCAGCTCTAAGAGAGTTCTACTAAAGAATTGCTCCAAGCTTTTCTGCCTTGTTGTGGTCCTGGCATAAACCCCTGAGACATTCCACTGAGCACACAGAGGCTCATGAGCTGCCTAGTGTCTGGGATGGAAATAGAAGAGGCTTTTGCCCCTTTACCACACTGAAGAGTAAATCATCCCTACTGGTTATGTGTGTGTATAAAGAAGGAATGAACAATTAAATAACCTTTCCCAAGTCATCAAGAAGTAGAACTACCTAAGACAGTAATCCTTGAATTTTGATCCTTTCATAGAGGTAATTCAATGAAGATGTTTCATATTTATGAAAAACAGTAGAGTTTAGTAAAACCTGAGGCACAGAGCTGACCTATAATATTCCTACCAAGGATTCTATTCTATGTGAGCTCTTAAAAATGCCAGATAATAGAATTTTTATTTTTTAAAAAAGGCATATGTGAATATATACCCACATCTGGAAAGAAAAGGCATAAGGCTCTCCGATGCAAGGAATTAAGCTGGTATTTGTATTTGTATTATGGTGATTGGCTTTACCTACTCATTTTGCATAATCTCTTTTTCAATGGTGAGGAGTGTAATTTCCCTTCAGTTCATAGAATGGTACTTGGGGAGGACAGAGAGGAAGTCTCTGCATTTTGTGAAAGAGAAAATTACCGGCATCCCTTTTGTTCCCTTAGGCAGGATTTGGATGGATTACTCATACTTAAAAAAGGAAGGCGGCTTTTAACCTTAAAAAAAAGAAAGAAAGAAAAGAAAAGAAAAGAAAAAAAGAAAAACTTCTTGCATTAACACAGTGCATTGACATGTTACTAAATCTAAGGAATTTTGAAGGATAAATTCCCAGACTTTATCCAAAACATGAAACAAATTCTTCAAACACAAGCTGCCAAGCTCATCAACTTGTTCAGATCCCCGTAACTTTGGTCTCACCAAACTGCTCGCTTAGCTCCTTGACTGGCTGCTTAACCCTTCCAGGCTGATTGAGGTAGTGGGCAGGGGGAGCTCGGAGGGGGATGTTCAGCAATCTCAGAGTGTTGGCCTCTCTCAGAAGATCAGACTTCTGGAATCGATTTGGGTCCAGAATTGCATTACCCAAGGAATGCAGAGTATGCACAGGCCTTGATGACTTGTGAGCCACACTTCCGAAGCTGGCCATGAGCCAGAGCTGAGGCCATCAGCATCTTAAAAATGAATTCTTTATGAGACAAAGAACAATCCACCCAATTTCTGAAATCACTGAAGTGGAAAGCTTTTCTGTAAGTAACCTAAAACTTGGTGGACATTTAGACTGCTTTGTATTTTGAGAATATGGGGGAAGGATCAAATGTCACCCCCAAAATGTCTTTCACTTTCCACGGGCAGGCATGAGTAGCCTGGGAGTCTATCTTGCTGAAACTAAATTGCTCTGGTCAGAAGTCTGTTATTCTGTCAAAATTATTGCCAAGTAACTGTTCCAAAGACAGGGTAAATAGGACTAAATGTGGTAAAGGCAGATAAAGAGGAGTGATAGTTCTGTCTTGCCAAGAACTTAGTCTAGAGTAGGAGATGAGATGAATAAATAACTGTGACAGATGCCTTCAAACCCAAGTCAGACAACTGTCTGAAGAGTTCTCCTGCAGAGTTCTTATAAGAAAAGAAGAGTACTGACGCCATGGCTAGACACAAGGAGAATATTGCAGCAATGGAGAAATGACAAGGATGAAGACCAGGAGGGAGGATTCTGCAGTTAATTGATGCTGTGCTTCAGGTGGAGAAATCCCACTCTGAGAGGAAGATAGGATAAGCTCACCATAGAGGGTGGAACAGAAAGAGAGCTGTGTGGGGCTTAATTTTGTAGGTAGAAAATTATCTTATGGTTCTATTCTTATTCTCTGTTTGGACAAAGTGTACTTTTCACCTGAAATCCTTCAAATTACCTCATATCATTTGTATCACTAGTTTGGGCAATTTTCTTCAAAGTCAAAGTGACAGCCCCTAAAAATGTGTTGTTGACTCATAAAATTCATTACTGGCTCTCAAAATTTCACCATACTGTATACGTCACCATCCTAAGTAGCTCTCCTGTTCTCAAGAGGGAAATAATGCTTCTCAATTGGTTCATGCATACAAAGCCATAGGTCAGACTTCTGTCCAAATAATAGCAATTAATTACTTAGCAGGCATGTTTTGTCTTTTTGAGACAGGGTCTTTCTGTGTTAGCTGGCAACTTTAAAGCACTTTGTTCCCCCTGTGCTGAATCACAGCACCTTGGATGACGATGATAATGAGACCTTGCCCTCGGTGTTCATTTTCACATATATTTTCTACTGATCTCTCTTTTACGTTTATGGAGATGTATAAGAAAGATCTACCAGAAAGATAAATACCTTAATTTTCTTAGTGTCAGAATAAAACATCAATTTTGTTTTATAAAATAAAACACCTAAAACTTGGTTGACAATTACGCTAGCAATCACAGAAAATACCATTTTAAAGAGTATTAATTGATATTCTAGTGAGACCGATATTTGCAAGGAAACCTTAATATTTATCCCAGGACCTGAATCAAAAGAATTTTCATGGGAACTAGAGCCATCCTAATCAAGAGAATCACCCTCAAATTTAACTTTTATATGTTTTCTTTTTATTTTAAATAAATTCTGCTTTCTAAAATAATGCAAGGAGGTAAGTTCAGTTTCAAATCCAGACAAAAATAGATCTTCTTTCTAAACAGACATTAATCAATAAAGTTAAGTTAGTTCAAGTACAAATTCTTTAAGGATATACATAGCATCTAACATGGACCTTTGCTGAACAAATGTATAAATGAATGAATGGCTTTTGAAAAGAAGCCCTTATTCATTAGTTGGGAATAGACCAACCAATATGAGCAAGATGGAGATGGCAGTAAATCAAGCTGGTTAACTCATTCAGGGTATGTTAAGGTGGCTTTAACAAAAATGTTGAGAAAAAACAACCCATCCACGTGGTCAGGAAGTCAAGGTAACCGGGAGTGTTATCATCATGGACTACCACAAACTGATTCAACTAATTTTCTGCTGAGCAGTACATTCCAGAGCTTTTGAAAGGGCCCAACACTTCACAGCATGTCTCCCCAGCAGGAAAGTCTCCTTAAAGATAATTTGATCCAGTCTGTGTATTTAGAAGGAATAAACAAAAGCCCAAAGTGGTGCTAAAATGTGCCCAATGTTACACAGACATTTACCCGCCCATCTCATGCTCTCTGTATTGCACTGTGGCTCCATGTCATCAGCTCATGTTAAGAAAAAACAGTCAGGTCACCGGTATCAATGAGCCCAGGATGCTGGAGCCAGAGACCTGCTTCAGAGAGACAGAGCTGGCTATAAGTATTCTGGAAGCAATGGAGTAAATAATAAGGAATGTAAATTATGTTGCAAAAAGCTACAAGCAAACTGTAGGATGGGGAAAGCAAACTGTAGGATGAAGTGAATGCAAGGCTTTGCTAGTAAAAGAATGGGGAAGAAACATGGCAGAGAGATTCAGTGTTGCAACGATCTGTCCAAATGCAGTGTGATGTTGTAAGCATTTGAGTTTCTTTTGCCCTTGGCTGGAAGAACCATACAGTAGCTTCTCAGATCTTCATAATAAGTGAGATGCCATCATTTTCAGTGATGCCAGAACAAAAATAAAACTAAAGAACACAAATTAATGACAGGGTGCTGAGATCCAAGCAGAACAAAAGAGCTGAAAATTTTCAGGAGTCATTTAAAAAGAAAACATTTGTAACCTAATGTCAATGGCAGAAATTTATAAAGAGGGAAAAAGAATTGCTTTCAGATTTATCTTTGTGTACTACTATGGCAGGAAAGGCAAGGCAGAGAAGAGGGCCTATAGATGATGGAACAGTTTTTATAGTATGAAAAAAAATGGGCCTAAAATGAATTGTGAGAGAAAGGTTTTAAATCTTAGTCCAGAGGTTGGAAGATAGAATGCCTGAGTACCAGACTGAGAGGAAGGACAGAGCTACACAGCATTCTAAGGATGGGGATCAGAAGAAACACCAAACTAGAAGAACTGCTTGCTGGTTACATCACTCAAACTGCTGGGTAAAAACATTAAAATTCAAATTGTGCCTATAAATTGGAGATCAAAGCATGACCCCAAGGAAGGAAATGAGGCCTCTTCAGAATCAACTCAACAGGCATATTGGCCTTTCTTCTTCAATGATACAGTGGTGCAATTGACAAGGATAAAAAAATATCCAATTGAGGGAGCCTTGGTGAGTTGTTCTGAGCCACAGGGAGGGGAGAAACCCACTCACCGTCCCCACCCCGCCATCTAAGGAGCCTTAGTGAATCTTGCTGAGCCATGAGGGAGGGGAGAGACCCTGCTCACCACCCTTCTGTAATCACAGGTGCCTGCATCCAGAGCAACCCAGGTGCCTGGCCCATCCCCCTCCACCACAGGATAGACAATCAGTACAGAAAGTGCCTGGGACAAACACCTGGCTCATCCAGAGGGAGTAAGGGCAAATCCACTGAAATTAGGGGAAAACTTTGCATACAAACTCCTAATTTATGACTGCTTCTGTTATATAAAAATAGACTGCTTCTATGGTCTAAAGTACAAAATTAATAGCTACCACAGTGTGTCAATTTATAAATTGTGCTTGATGCTACAATTATTGCTAATTATACTACTGTACCTAGGATATCACATCTGTTTTAATCCTTTGTTCTCCTTTGTGTAATAATGGTAAGCTCTGGGATAATAACATTACCATACACTACACCAAAAGATTTGGGACAGAGTTAAACAGAAACCAACACTCCACTCTCAATTGAGAAGGTAGGATCTTGGGACAGACACAAAACAAGAATCTCCTACCTACAGAAGATATTCCTAAAGAACAGACTTTTCAAAGGCAGGCCTTGACACTAGTGATATAGCTATCTACTATCAAAACTCACAAGTATTATCACAGAAAACAAAGTACAAAATTTTTTGAAATAGAAAATATCAAAACAAAGGAGCAAAATGCAATCTCAGACCTCCAGCCCACACAGAATAAGTCCAGGAGAAATCAACATAGAAGAATTTTGAAGTCATACATCTGAAATTTCTGAAATGATTGCAACTGAAGAAAAGAACCAACTACATCCGGCTATAGAGGAAATCAGATCAGAAATAATTGCTCAAGTAAAAACAGAAATGACAGCCATAATGAAAGAATTGCCTAGCATTTCTAAAGGAGACATAGATATAAAAGTAGAAGAGCATAGGAAAATGATGGAAACCTTGAATGAACAATATAAAAAAGAATTAGAATTCATGAAAGAGATTCAAAGAGATATCCAGAAAATTTAAAATTCCACTGAAAGCTAGCAAAACTATGTGAATGAAAGTGAAGATTGATATTCAGACCTTGAACATAGGTTTGCAGCTACACATCACAAAAGGAAAAATCTCTTTAAAATAACAGGAAATCAGGAAATAACAATTCAATAGCTGCAAGATGGTGTAAAAAATATGACTGATAGGTGTCAATGAAAAAGCAGGAGTCACCACAAATAATGAAAAAGATTATTTGCAGATGTAATAGTAGAAAGTTTCCCAAACATGGGAAAAGAATATGACATACAGTAAGTGAGGCACATAGAACTCTAATTAGGCATAATATAAATAAATCTATACCAAGATATATAATAATCAAGATCGCAGAAATTCAGCACAGGTATAGACTATTAAAAGGTGTTAGACAAAAGAAACAGATCACCCCTAAAAAAAAATATGAAAATCATGGCGGACTTCTCAACACAAACCCTCAAGTCAAGAAGAGCTTGGAGTACAGCATTTCAAGTCTTGAAAGAAAACAACTCCCCCCCAAGATTGATGCAACCTGCAAAGCTATCTTTCAAAATTAATGGAGAAGTAAGATCCATGACAAAAAACAGCTAAAGAGATTCATGACTACCAAACTGATGCTACAAAGAGTGCTAAAAGATATACTAGAAAGAAATAAAAATGACCACAATTCCAAGAACAACAAGAAAAGAAACCACCAAATAGGGCAAGCAATTAAACAATGGGAAAATTATAGAATCAACAGCAGGAAAATACCATGACAAAGATAAGCCAGTACATATCAGTTATAACCATCCATGTAAACGGCCTCAATTCACCAATCAAAAGAAACAGACTGGCAGAGTGGATCAAGAAACAAGGTCCATCAATACGCTGTATATAAGAAACACATTTAACTCAGAAAGAAATTCATAGACTGAAAATCAAAGGATGGAAAAAAATACTCCATATAACTAAGAACCAAGAAAAAGCAGGGGTAGTTTTCCTGTTTGCAGACAATGTGAACTTCAAATGAAGAATGGTCAAAAGAGATAAAGAAGATCACTACATGGTTGTTAGGGGAAATCTTCAAGAGGAAGAGATAACAGTCATAAATATATATGAACCAAATCCAGGAGCATCCAACTATATGAAACCAATATGAATAGACACAAAAGATCAAATAAAAAATAACACTATTTTAATGGGGGACATTAACATCCCATTATCACAAACAGATAGATCAGTTAGACAAAAAACGACAAGGAAAAACCAGAACTGAACCAAACTTGTAAACAAATGGACTTAGTACGCCTTTACAGTGTTCCACCCAACAGCACCAGAAAACACAGTCTTCTCAGTTGCACACAGGATGTTCTCTAAAATATCAATGAAACTGGAAATTACTGACAAAAGAAACTGCAAAAACTCCACAAATACAAGGAAATTAAACAACACCTTCCCGAGCAACCAGTTGGTCACAGATGAAATCAAAGGAGAAATTAAACCATATCTACAACTAAATGAGAATGAAGATACAACATATCAGAACATGTCAGATGCAAAGACAGCAGTCATAAGAGGGGAATTTATACCACTGAATTCTCACATCAGGAAAACAGAATGAGCACAAATGAACAACCTAATGCTGCACCTCCAGCTTCTAGAAAAAGAAAGAGCAAGTCAAGCCCAAAGCCCAAAGAAAGCAGGAAATTATAAACATCAGAGCAGAAATTAATGCAATTGAGACTAAGAAAACAATATAAAGAATCAATGAATCTAAGAGTTAGTTCTTTGAAAGAATAAATAAAATTGACAAACCGCTAGCCAACCTTATTTTAAAAAGGGAAAAAAAAACCCCTCAAATTTATGCACTGAGAAATAGAATGTGTGAAATCACTACAGATTCTGTGGGAATTCAGAAAATAATCAATACCTACTTCAAAAATATTTACTTTCATAGGATGCAAAACACAAAAGAAATGGACAGATTCCTACATACATATGAATTACAAAAGCTGAATGAAGAAGATATAAAAATTCTCAATAACCCAATATCACACAATCAAATTGAAAATGTAGCAACTTACCAACAAAGAAAAGCCTGGGTCCTGATGGATTCACAGCTCAATTCTACAAGAAATTCAGTGAAGTTATAACGCCAATATTCTTCAAACTCTTTAATGAAATTGAAATGGAAGCTATTCTCTTTAAATCATTCCTAGAGGCAAGTATTACCCTGATAACAAAACCAGACAAAGACCCAACCAAAAAAGAGAACTACGGGCCAATCTCCACAGTGAACATAGATGCAAAAATCCTCAGTAAAATACTAGAAAACAGAATGCAGCAAATCATCAAGAAGATTATAGACCATGACCATGTGGGATTCATCCCAGGAATGCAAGGGTGGTTCAACATTTGTAAATCAATAAATGCAATACACCATATCAACACAGCAAAAAACAAAAATCACATGATCATTTCAACGGATGCAGAAAAAGCTTTTGATAAAGTCCAACTTTCATTCACAATAGGAAAAAGCTTACAGAAAATCAAAATAGATGGTCTTTGCCTCAACCTGATAAAAGTCATATATGACAAACAAACAGCTAACATTGTACTAAATGTACAAAACTGAAAGCTTTCACTCTAAAATCAGGAAGAAGACAGTGATATCCACTATCACCACTCCTATTCAATAAAGTTCTGGAAACATTACCTAGAGCAATTAGACAAAAGGGAGAAATAAAAGGAATAAGGATAGGAAGGGAAGAAGTTAAACCATCATTATTCACGGATGACATGATACTCAACATAGAAGCCTCTAAAAACTCCACCAAAAAACTTCTAGATTTAAAAACGAAATTCAGTAGCATAGCGTGATAAAAAGTCAACATTTTCAAATTAATAGCATTCCTGTACACATACAACAAACTCACTGAGAGAGAAATTAGGGGAAACTCACCCTTTATAATAGAATACAAAAACAGGAAATACTTTGGAACCAATCCAACAAAGGAAGTAAAAGACCTATAGATTGAAAATTACAGTAATCTGATGAAAGACATCAAAGAGGATATCAAAAATGGAAAGATATTCCTTGCTCTTGGATAGGAAGAACCAACATTATGAAAATGTCCATACTCCAAAAACTGTTATACAGATTTAATACAGTCCTGATCAAAATACAATTAATGTAACCCACAGAGGTAGAGAAAACATTCCTAAAATTCATCTGGAGATAGAAGAGACCTAAAATTGCAAATGCAAGCATGGACAACAAAGGCAATGCAGGATGCATCACAATCACTGACTTGAAATTATATTACAAAGCTACTGTGATAAAATCAGCAAGGGTCTGGCAAAGAAAAAAAAAAAAAAAAAAAACCAGACCTGAGGACATATGGAACAGATTAGAAGATGCACACACAACTGCAAACACTCAGTCACCTTATTTTGACAAAGGGGCCAAACATGTTCACTGGAAGAAAGATAGCCTCTTTAATAAATTGTGCTGGAAAAATTGGCTTTCCACATGTTGAAGACTAAAACTAGATGCATGTCTATCTCCATGCACTAAATTAAAGTCAAAATGGGTCAAAAATCTAAATATCAAAACAGAAACACTAAATCTATAGGAGGAGAAATTAGTTAGAAATCTTAAAGACATGGGGGTAGGCAGAGTTTTCTTGAACAAAAACCAAACTGCACAGGAAACACTTCAAAGAATCAACAACTGGGATCTCATTTTATTAAAAAGATTTTGCACATCAAAAGGAATTACCAACAGAGTGAAAAGACAACCCACAGAGCAGGAAAAAATATTAGGCAACTGTCCCACATGAAAAGTATTTCTATCTAAAACATATAAAGAATTTTTAAAAATTAGACACCTCAAATTCAGACTCAATCCAAAAATGGGTAACTGAGATTAATACACACTTCTAAGATGAATAAATACAAATAGCAAATAAATATATGAAAAAAACATTCAATATCATTGGTCATTTGAGAAATGCAAATTAAAACAATACTATGATTCCATCTCGCCTCAGAAAGAATGGTTATTACCAAAAAATCAACAAATAACTAACACTGGTGGAGCTGTGGGGAAAAAGGAACCCTTCTCCACTGCTGATGGGAGTGTAGGCTGGTACAACTACTATGGAAATCAGTATGGAGAGTTCTCAGAATACCAGAATTAGAGGTCCCATTCAACCCGGCTATTCCCCTTCTTGGTAGCTTTCTAGAAAATTTGAAAACACCATACCACAGTGATTTATGTGCACTGATGTTTATAGCAGCACAATTTGTAAGAGCTAAATCTTGGAAACAACCCAAATGCACATCAACTGAGGACTGGATAAAAAAGATGTAGTATTTTTGAATTTTAAAAAATCAGGCCCTCAAAATTCAAAGACCCAGTCCAAAAATGGGCTTCTGAGATGAATACACACTTCACAGATGAAAAAATACTAATGGGAAATAAATACATGAAAAAATGTTCAACATCATTAGTCATTTGAGAAATGCAAAATAAAACAACACTGAGATTTCATCTCACTGCAGAAAGAATGGCTGTCATCAAGAAATCCACCCATAACAAATGTTGGGTGGGCTGTGAGGAAAAATGAACTTTTCTCCACTGTTGGTAGGAGTGTAGACTGGTGCAACCACTGTGGAAATCAGTCTGGAGACTCCTCAGTAAACTAAGATTACAGCTCCCTTTCAACCCAGCTCTTCCCCTCCTGGATATTTTTCCAGAAGAGCTGAAAACATCATACTACAGTGATATATGTGCACCCACGTTCATAGCAGGGCAATTTGTAATAGCTAAATCTTGGAAATAACCCAAATGTCCATCAACTGAGGAATGGATAAAAAATATTTGGTATTTTTATACAATGGAGTATTACTCAGCTATAAAGAAAGATAAGCTAGAGGCTTTATAGGTAAATGGATGCAACTAGAGACCATACTCATTGGTGAAATAAATCAGGTTCACATGGGTAAACACCGTATTTCCTCCCTACTATAAGAACCTGAAAGAGTAAATAAAATCTGAAAGGTATAATAGATACTGTGAAAGGAAGAAACTTCTCAAATAGGAAGGAGCAACTGGGATGAAGGAGGGGAGAGGGAAAAGAAAGAAGAGGGAAAA
>NW_004955412.1:22765587-22771073 GCF_000276665.1 Chinchilla lanigera | reverse complement strand
AAACAAAATTTATATGTATGTATAAGGATAGCTGAAATAGGTGTACTGCTAATGTCTATAGTTTATTTTATTTTATTTTATTTTATTTTATTTTATTTGTGGTACCAGGAATTGAACTCAGGACCTTGCACTTGCCAGGCAGGTGCTTGTGCACCTGAACTATATCCCTGGCCCTATAGTTTATTGAGAAGAACAGTCAACGCTTAAAATTTTCTTTTTTCTTGACAAATTTCACACTCCTGAATTTTGGTAATTAGAATAACTGATCTGAAAACAATATCCAGTACAAGAACCATCGTTGAACTCCTACCATTTTGTATGATGACACTCTGCATCATTTCCAATGTTTCTATTATTATTATTATTACTTGTTACTGTCTTTGATTGCTTGATCAATCTTACATTCTTATGTCTAATGGACTGTTCAACTTCACTGAAGATAACAGTATGTAATATAGCAACCATTGTAAATTTCTATCATTATGTCTTGAGGTCATGTATCATTTTTGTTGTTTTTGTGTTGTTTTGTGTTTTGATTTTGTCTTCATTGTTGTTTTTTCAGTTTTTCAATTTTTAAAATAAAAAAAGATATAGTATTTTTATACAAAGGAGTAGTACTCAGCTATAAAGAAAGATAAACTAATGGCTTTTATAGGTAAATGGATGCAACTAGAGACCATACTTATAAGTAAAATAAATCAGACTCACATCATATTATAAACATCATACTGTCTCCCTAGTGTAAGATATTGAAAAAGTAAATAAGATACAAAAGGTACAATAGATACAGTGGAAAGGAAAGAAATGGCTCAAAAGAAAATAACTGGGATGGGTTAAAGGAGAAAAGAAGGAAGGAATATATACATATATGTATATATATATATATATATATATATATGGCTAAGATAACTGTTAATTTCTGTTTCATTTCAAGGAACAGTTATTGTTTATGTAATTTGATCAATCTTACACACCTATATCTGCTAATCTGAGCAACTACTTCAAAGATAACAATATGTAATATACTAACCATTGTTAATTTCCTATCATCTTATTTTGAAATTATGTACCATTTTTATCGTTTAAATTATCTTTTAAAATAAAAAAAACAGTCATTCTCAACTAGTCTCAACTCGTCTGTTTGAAAACTGTTATTGAAGTTTAACTGCCATGGGTGTAGGTGCAGCTTTGGTTAATTATCTAGATGTTTGGACTACACGAGTCAAATGGTGGGAGAATTTGAAAAATCCAAATAATTGATAAGATTATTTTCTCTTTCACTCTCTGTCTGAATCCATCATCATTGTTGGTGAAGACAGGTAGGAAGAATGTATGCAATTCAAGGAATAAAATATGAAAAATGTAAAAGTATAGTAAAAATCAAACTTACATTCGCAGAATTTTTTAGCTCAAGGATTTGAGCCAAAGTTATAACTATCTGATCATAAATAAAAGGAAATGTAGCACTTAAGTCATTGGCTGAAAGACTGCCTTAACGTTGCCTTAACACAATATCACCTTTCTCAGTTAATCAAGTATAGGCATTTTTAGGCAAATGAACATCTACAAGATCTAGAAAGGATGATCCGGTCTTTGTTCTATATGTGGAAAGTGTTTCAGAATAAAAGTTAAAGTCAAATAGATCTAATTTCAAATTTTGTTCCTCTTGCATGTACAAAAGCAAACTGTTTAACTTGTCTAAACCTTTCTGCACACATATTGTATTTCTGAGATTACACATGTAGATCATATAATACAATGCCTACCACAAAGCTGAGTCCAACTGAATGAGCAAAGGGACCTAAGACCTATAGACGGGTTTTGTTTTTTATTTGCTTTCCTCTGAGTATTATGCAGAAAATATTTTCATCTCATGGAACACCAAACTTGTAACTTGTAATGGTCATTACTCATTGGTTTTACTGACTATCCAATCATCATTTACTTGTTGAAAATACATATGTACTGAACCAAGTGTGGGACCATCACAGGTATAACAGTGAAAGAAAAGGGACTGATTTAGAATGGTACCTGAATACAGGTCAACAAATTCGTAAAGTCATTGTATTATGGATGCACACAAAATAATGTTTGACATACTGAGGCAGTGTTTGGCATTCCACATACTTGATATCACTTAGATCTCATTATCCCCATTTCACAGAGAAGGAAATTTAGGCATAGGATTATAGCTAGAAAGTCACATCACTTTGGGTCATATAGCTAGAAAGTCACATCAGTTCAGCCTATCAAAGCTCATGTTTCACCACTCTAATACCTGTCCTGCTTACCTCTCTCAACCTTTTAAGAGAATAAATGCCACACTACTTTTTCATTTTAATCTATGCAGTGTTCTGAACTGTCTCTGTGAGGTGGAAAATCGGCAAGTACTATGAGTGAAGTAATGGAGTGGAAAACTAGATTCTGAACATAACAGGAGCACTTAGTACTAAGTACATCACTTAAAATCTCTGGCCCTGTCTTCTGATTTAAAATAAAGTTATGATATTTTAACTCCAAAATCTATTTCATCCTCACAAATTGATTCAGATCAAGAGTTAGTTTCATGAGTTAAAAGCACATTTTCCTCACCATCACATAATGTCTAGAGAACAATTCCTCGCTCTTAAGCTGGAAGGATGAGTAAGAAAGAGCATTATTTCATTTAAATATCCAAGATCAAGCACTTTATTTTCTTCTAGACACCTTTGTTCCTGGGATTTCACTTTTGGCTGCTCACAACTGCAATATCTCTCTTCCTAAATCTTCATTATCTTTAACAAGATTCACTTTGTAGCCAGAGAACAATTAAAGGAGCAAATTTCCATAACAAAACTCACTTGCTCTGTCTACCTACAGCTGAGGACTCTTTAAGACAAAAGGCATGGTTAAATTGCTAACAACCATACCAGCAATACTAGTACTTGATGTTCCTGGGAAACCATATATATGCTGTTCTTGGTGGCCAGATCACTTGAGATTAAATAAGAAAATAAACTCATTTGCAGAATTAGTCCTAGGGAGAGAGTGGAGAGATGATGTCCTCCAAGCCACCCACTGATGTTTTCTGCCAACAAAAATATTCTTTTCCTTACTCAAAACCTTCAGAAAGTATCAGCTTTCAACTCTGAGGGATGGAACAGGAGTATACCAAGTAATAGCCTCCTGGCATTATTTTCATTCTCTTTGGTATCACTAAGTCTTTTCTTGGCTGATAACTCAGTGACCATTTTCCTTCAGTGAAAAATTCTTTGAATCTGGCTTTTGAATATACATTAATGTTGACAGGTTGGACTGCCTAGTCTTGTTTGGTTAAATCTGAAGAACAGGCCCACCCATTGCCACTGCTGATAAAAAAGACTAACACAATCTCACTGCAAAACAGTTTTCTGATTCTGGTAAGTGACCATGTGGAAAACCAAAAGATATCAATTTCCCCCAAATTATGATAATGCCAAATGATTTCCCTCAAGAGGTACTAAATAAAAGGAAAGGAAAATATGGATGCCAGAAATACAGCTAGAATGACATTTTAAAGCCAATATTTCAATTATCAACAACTAAGAAGAGTTTTTTGCTTTTTAAAAAGCTGCTGTTCCCAGTACCAAAAAAAGGCTGTTGTTGACACTTACTTTGTACATTATATCACTTTTCTATGTTTTTTGTGAAACAAGGATTAAAAAATGCTATTACTGCCTGAAGGAGCCCACAGTGCCCTGAAGGAGATGGTGGAGTAATCGAAATATCTACTTTAGAGTGGAGTGTTTTCCCAACCACAGCCCAGCACACTTCCAACAGAACTAGGCAAATCCTAAGTAGGAACCAGCTCATGTCAACACTTTCAGCTGTGGGTACTGGAGATCACAAGAAGTGAGATGAAGCTCTGTTCATCATGTCCAGCACAACCTCTCCAGCCTCCCATGCCTGCAGAGGTTGGATACCGCAGTCAGAGCTCCTGACTGACTCCGTCTGTGTCATCAACCTTAACGTCACATCTCCTTAGCATTGGGGCAGAGCTCACGCTGACATTTTCACTCATAAGTAGTCAGATTCTGAAAGCAATATTGGTGTTGCTGATGTGTCATCTTCCTTCAGCCCTCTTGCATCAATCTGTCTCTTTCCTCCAGTGCCCCTCAGCCACAGGGTGGAGCCCAAGGTGGTTGGAAAAAAGAGACAGGAAGTTAACCCCTAATGTCATCATACAGACAATCCACAAGAAAGGAATCATTTAGGGGAAACGTTTGTGCTCTGGCTGTCCTCGTTGCCTCCTCTTCTGCTTCCATGTCTTTAGCCCTACTAGCCTAGGCGTGTAGACCGTCTGCACCCTTTGGCCTGGTGAAGAGGAGACTAGAGAAACTGACTTTGCTGCTATTCTCCAAGACGTATTGACCTTCACCCTCAATCTGACAGCCTTTCAGCAGGGGATCACTATGTTCCTTCCTTGTGACCCTTACAAATTCCTTAAGAGAATCACCTCAGGTCCATAGAGGCTGATTTAGATACCCTCCGGTAGAGAGGCTAATGTTGTCATGACTTGATATGATTTTTTGAAAAATCACTAGGGGTCAATATTAGTATTGCTTAATACAAATAAACTTAATTTAAATCTAATTTATATTCACTACAAATTTGTTTACTTGGTTCTTTTCTTTTTTCTTGAACTTAGGGCTTCTAAATACAACCCACTTTTCCGTCTGCATGAAGAACACCTTTCAGCATTTCCTCTAAGAAAAGTTCTTAGTGAGAAACTCAGGTCTTGTTCATTTGAAAATATGTTTTTTGTCTTAAAGAAAAGAAAAATAAACAATAAAACAATGGCATATAAAATTTCAAAACAAGATTGTGGGAGAATAACAATGGTAAGAGAACTGCAGACCAATCTCCGTAATGAATATAGATGCAAAGATACTCAATAAAATACTAACAAATAGAATGTAGAAAATCATCAGGAAAATTATACACCATGACCAAGTTGGATTCATTCCAGGAATGCAGGGATGGTTCAATAATTGCAAATCAATAAATGTTATAGACCATATACAAATAGCCAAAGACAAAAACCATATGATCATCTCAATAGATGCAGAGAAAGATTTTAACAAAGTCCAGCATGCATTCACGATAAAAACCCTACAGAAAATAGCAATAGATGGTCTTTACCTCAATTGGATCAAGCTATCTATGACAAACAAACAGCCAACATTATACTAAACGGACAAAAACTGAAAGCTTTTTCTTTAAAATCAGGAAAAAGACAAGGATGCCCACTGTCACCACACCTATTCAACATTGCTCTGGAAGCATTATCAAGAGAAATTAGACAACAGAGAGAAATAAAAGTAATAAGTATGGGAAAGGAAAATAACATTATCACTATTTGCAGATGACATGATACTTTACATGGAAGACACCAAAAACTCCAAAAGAAATCTCCTTGAATTAACTGACAAATTCAGCAGTGTAGCTGGATACAAAGTCAACACCCA
>NW_004955412.1:22649738-22764825 GCF_000276665.1 Chinchilla lanigera | reverse complement strand
CTACTGAAAGTTTCTGCACATCTAAAGAAATCACCAGCAGAGTTAGAAGAAAACCCACAAATTGGAAAAAAATTTTAGCTGACTCTCTCTCTGACAAAGGTCTTCTATCTAGAACATATAAAGAATTAAAAAGCATCAGCCTCCCTCATTTCAAAGACCCAATCCAAAAATGGGCATTTGAGATGAACACACACTTCTCAGATAAAGAAATACAAATGGCAAATAAATACATGAGAAAATGTTCAATATCATTAGTTATTCAAAAAATTCAAATTAAAACAACCCTGAGATTTCATCTCACCCCAGTAAGAATGGCTCTCTTTAAGAAACCAACCAATAATAAATGCTGGCGAGGCTGTAGAGAAGTAGAAACTCTTCTCCACTGTTGGTGGGAATGCAGATTGGTGAAACCACTGTGGAAATCAGTTTGGAGATTCCTCAGCAAACTAGGACCAGAGATCCCATTCAACCCAGCTATTCCCCTTCTGGGTATTTTCCCAGAGGAGCTGAAAACATCATACCACAGCGATAAATGTGCACCCCATGTTTATAGCAGCGCAATTTGTAATTGCAAAATCTTGGAAGCAACCCAAATGTCCACCCACTGAGGACTGGATAAAAAAAACTGTGACATTTTTGTATAATGGAATATTACTCAGCTATAAAGAAAGATAAATTTGAGGTTTTTATAGGTAAATGGTCACAAGTAGAAACCATACTCATAAGTGAAATAAACCAGACCTCCATATGTAAGCAACGTGCTGTCTCACTAGTGTAAGAATCAGAAGAGTGAATAAAATTAGGAGGTATAACAGACATTGTGAAATGAAAGGAAAATGCTCAAAAGTAAAGAGCAACTTAGGTGAAGGAACAGTGAAAAGAAAGAAGAGGGAATTACGTTTATATGTATATGCAGCATAGCTGACATGGGTGTACTACTAACTTCTATTTCCTCACTGAAATGAACACTTAATGATTAATTATTTGATCAATTTTGCATGTCTCTATTTGTTTTCCTGAGAAACTACTTTGAAGATATAAATATGTAACACAACAACACACAACACACAATTGTTAATTTCTTACCCTTTGTCTGTAACTCTGCATTGCATATACTGTTCTTATGCTGTTTTGTAAATGGATATCTGTTTTTCAATATGTTTTACTTCTTTCATTCTTAAAATAAAATTAAAAAACAATGGTTAGACCACTGTGTGTTGTTATCTTCAAAGTAGTTGCATGTATGTCAAGATATAGGCATAAAAAATTAATCATACAATATAGGCATAAACCTCTCTTGTTTGTTCACAAACTAATAACAATTAGTAGTATAATTATACTGTATGTATTTTCTTTCCTTTTCCCTTCCTTCTTTTCTCCTTTTTCCCATTGCAGTTTCTCTTTCCTTTTGAGCAGTTTCTTCCCATTTCACAATATCTATTATGCATTTTGGGCCTTATTTACTCTTTCAGCTTCTTACACTAGGGAGACAATACAAAAAGCTTACATATGTGAGATTTATTTCAGTTATGAGTATGGTCTCAAGTTGCATCTATTTCCTTACAAATGTCTCAAGTTCATCCTTCTGTATAGCTGAGTAGTACTCTACTGTAAAAAAATACATCTGTTTTATCCATTCCTTGGTTGATGGGCATTTAGGTTGTTTCCAAGATTTAGCTATTACAAACTCTTTAATGAAGTTGAAAGGGAAACAGTTGAAAAGAAACAGTTGAAAAAGGAAACAATTGAAAAAGTTGAAAGGGTTATTATGCTGCTATAAACATGGGTGCATATATATCACTGTGGTCTGATGTCTTTAATTCTTCTGAAAAGATACCCAGAAGGGGAATAGTTGGTTTGACTGGGACCTCCAATCCTAGTTTTTTGAGGAATCTCCACACTGTTTTCCAAAGTGGTTGTACCAGTGTACATTGCCACTGACAGTGGAGAAGGATTCCTTTTTCACATAGCCCTTCCAGCATTTGTTATTGAGTTTTTGATGATAGCCATTCTTACTAGTGTGAGATGAAATCTCAGTATTGTTTGAATTTGCATCTCTCTAATGACAAATGATGTTGAACATTTTTTCATGTATTTATTTGCTATTTGTATTTCTTTATTTTAGAAGTGTGTATTCATCTCAGATGCCCATTTTTGGCTTGGGTCTTTGAATTTTGGGGGTTTGATTTTTAAAAATTATTTACATATTGTACATATAAGTCCTTTGCATGAGGGACAGTTAGGTAAAAATTTTCCCACTCTGTGGGTTGTCTTTTAACTCCATTGGTGATTTGTTTTGACGTGCAAAAGCTTTTCCTTATAATGAGATCCCAGGTTTTGATTCGTTGAAGTGTTTTCCATGCAGTTTGGTTTTTGTTCAAGAAAACTCTGCCAACCCCCATGTCTTCAAGATTTCTAACTAATTTCTTTCCCATAGATTTAGTGTTTCCACTTTGATATTTAGATCTTTGATCCATTTTGACTTTCGTTTAGTGCACGGTGATAGACACGGGTCTAGTTTTAGTCTTCAGCATGTGGAGAGCCAATTTTTCCAGCACCATTTATTGAAGAGGCTATCTTTCTTCCAGTGAATATGTTTGGCCCCTTTGTCAAAGATAAGTTGGCTGAGTGTGTTTATAGTTGTATGTGCATCTTCTAATCTGTTCCATATGTCCTCAGGTCTGGTTTTTTGTGCTGGTACTATGCTGATTTTACTACAGTAGCTTTGTATTATAATTTAAAGTCAGTGATTGTGATGCCTCCTGCATTGCCTTTGTTGCCCAGGATTGCCTTTGCAATTTTAGATCTCTTTTGCCTCCAGATGAATTTTAGGAATGTTTTCACTACAGCTGTGGGGTACATTAATGGTATTTTGATCAGGATTGCATTAAATCTGTATAACAGTTTTTGGAGTATGGACATTTTCATAATGTTGGTACTCCCCATCCATGAGCAAGGAATATCTTTCCATTTTCTGATATCCTCTTTGATCTCTTTTTCCAGAGTAGTATAATTTTCAATATACAGATCATTTACTTCTTTTGTTAGATTGATTCAAAATATTTCATTTTTGGGGACGTTATTGTGAAGGGTGTGATTTCCCTAATTTGCCTCTCTCTATGAGTTTGTTGTTTGTGTAAAAAAATGCTATTGATTTTTGAGTATTGACTTTGTATCCTGCCACACAACTGAATTTGGTTATTAACTCTAGGAGTTTTTGGGGTCTTCTGTGTACAGTATTATGTCATCTGCACATAATGACAGTTATGACAGTTTAACTTCTTCCTTTCCTTCCTTCCTTTCCTCCTAACATAATGACAGTTTAACTTATTCCTTTCCTATCCTTATTCGTTTTATTTCTCACTCTTGTCTAATTGTTCTGGCTAATGTTTTTAGAACTACGTTGAATAGGACTGGAGACAGTGGACATCCTTTTCTTGTTCTTGACTTTAGGATAAAAGTTATCAGTTTTTGTCCATTTACTATTGCTTTGGCTGTTGTTTTGTCATAGATGACTTGATTGAGGTAAAGACAATCGATTCTGATTTTCTGTAAGGTTGTTTTTTATCTTAAATGGAAGTTGGATTTTATCAAAAGCTTTTTCTGCATCTATTGAGGTGATCATGTGACTTTTGTATTTCACGCTGCTGATACTGTGTATTACATTTATTGATTTGCATATATTGAACAATCCCTGTATTCCTGGGATAAATCCCATGTGATCTGATGTATAATCTTCTTGATCAATTGCTGCATTCTGTTTGCTAGTATTTTATTGAAGATTTTTCCATCTATGTTCATTAGGAAGATTGGCCTGTAATTCTCTTTTTTGGTTGGGTCTTTCTCTGGTTTTGGTATCAGGGTACTCCTTGACTCCAGGAATGAGTTAGGGAGAATTGTTTCCCTTTCAGCTTCATTAAAGAGTTTGAGGGCTATTGCTATTAAATCTCTAAATCCCTTGTAAAATTCAACAGTGAGTCTATCAGGACCTGGGTTTTTCTTTTTTGGTAAGTTTTTCATTACATTTTCAATCTCATTAACTGATAATTGGTTATTCAGAATTTTTATATCTGCCCTACTCACCATTAGTAATTCATACATATCTAGGAATCTTTCCATTTCTTCTGTGTTTTCCATCCTATGAAAGTAAGGTTTTCAAAGTAGGCATTGATGATCTTTTGCATTCCCATAGGTTCTGTAGTGATTTCATGCTTTTCACTCCTCAGTGCATGAATCTGAGTCTTTTTGCCTCTTCTTTGAGAAGGCTGGCTAAAGCTTTGTCAATTTTATTTCTTTTTAGAGAACCAACTCTTTAATTCATTAATTCTTTGTATTGCTTACTTGGTCTCCATTGTGTTAATTTATGCTCTGATCTTTATAATATCCCCCTTCTGTGGGCTTTGTGTTTGTCTTGCTCTTATTTTTCTGGAAGCTTGAGGTGCAACATTAGGTTTTTTATTTGTTCTTATTCTGTTTTCCTGATATGAGAATTCACCACTATAAATTTCCCTCTTAGGATTGCTTTCATTGTGTCTCATAGGTTCCAATATGCTGTATCTGCATTCTCATTTAGTTGCAGACATTTTTAAATTTCTTCCTTTATTTCATCTGTGACCCATTAGTTGGTTAGGAGTGTGTTATGTAATTTCCATGTGCTTATGGGTTTTCGTGATTTCTTCTGTCATTAATTTCTAATTTCATTTCACTATGTTAAGATAATTTGCATAGGATATTTTCAGTTCCTTTGCATTTACCTAAGCATATGCTGTGGGCTGGGATATGGTCTACTTTAGAGAACACACTATGTGCAGCTGAGAAAAATGTGTATTCTGATGATGTTGTGTAGAGTAGTCTAAAACCATCTACTAAGTCCATTTGTTCACAGTTTTAGATTAGTTTTGATATTTCTTTGCTGATATTTTGTCCAGTTTATCTGTCTCTTCATGACAATGGTATATTGACATCTCATTATAGTTGTATTATTGCTTATCTGATTTTTCATGTCTATTAATCTTTGTTTTATATAATTGAGTTATACCTTATTTAAAATTGTTATCTCTTACTCTCAAAGTTCTCCCCTAACAAGCACGTAATCATTTGATCATCTTTGATCATTCTTCATTTGAAGTTCACAGTGTCTGCAAACAGAATAGATACCCCTGCTTTTTTCTTGGTACCTGTCACATGAAGTATTGTTTTCCATCCTTTGACTTTCAGTCTATGAATTTCTTTTTGAGTTAAATGTGTTTCTTGTATACAGCATATTGTTGGATCTTTTTTCTTGATCCACTTTGCCAGTCTGTTTCTTTTGATTGGTGAATTAAGGCCATTTACATGGATGGTTATAACTGATATATATTGGCTTATCTTTGTCACGGTATCTTCCTCCTGTTGATTTCATAATTTTCCCCATTGTTTAATTGCTTGCCCTGCTTGGTGGTTTCTTTTTCTAGTTGTTCTTGGAATTGTGGTTATTTTTATTTCTTTCTAGTGTATCTTTTAGCACTCTTTGTAGCATTGGTTTGGTAGTCATGAATCTCTTTAGTTGTTTTTTTTGTCATGGATCTTACTTCTCCATTAATTTTGACAGATAGCTTTGCAGGTTACATCAGTCTGGGTTGGAAACTGTTTTCTTTTAGGACATGAAATACTTCAGTCCAAGTTCTTCTTGACTTGAGGGTTTATGTTGAAAAGTCTTCCATGATTCTGATGGGCTTTCCTTTATAGAAGATCTCTTTCTTTTCTCCAACAGTGTGCAATATTTTGTTCTTGTGCTAGATTTCTGGAATCTTGATTATTATGTGTCTTGGTGTAGTTTTGTCTTGGTCATGAGCATTTGGAATTCTATATGCTTCATTTATTTGTATGTCAAATTTTTTATCTATGGTTGGGTAGGCTTTTGCCATTATTTCTGTGAAGAGTTTTTTTATGGCATTTGTGCTACTTGCATTTTTCTCATTGACCCCAATTAATCTTATTCTAGTTTGCTTCATCATGTAGCTGTTGTACTGATTTTTCATGATCTCTTTCTATTTTTAAGATACCTTTCTTTTCTTGATCACTATTTGCAATTCTGTCTTCAAGATCTGAACTTTTATCCTCTCCATTCAATCTGTTGCACATACTCTCAATGTAAGTTTTAATCTCTTGGATTTCTGTTTGGACCTGTTTCATGGATTCCATTCCTCTCCAATGTTGGTAATTTTTTGTTTCCATCATTTTTCTAAGTTTGTCTATTCTTTTATCTTTGTCTTCCCTAATTACTTTGATTTTAAGCAGCACTTCTTTCTGCGCCTGAGAGATAATTTTCTCCATAACATTTTCAACTTGTTTTCTGCACCTTTGTTCCTATTATTTCAGCAATTTCCAGTGTTTTACTTCCAATTTCATCTGTCTCTTTGAGTTGTAGGTTTGTTCAGGGTGGGCTGCAGGTCTGGTTTGCATTTCAGTTTTGTGTCTTATCTTTTTCTGTGTTCTATTTCATATTTTATTTTGTTTTTCAATTTGATACTTTCTAATTTCTTATACATACCTTTATTGCTAGTACTGAGGTTTCCCTAGAGGATGTCTGTTCTTCAGGTTGTCTTCTAGATGTAGGTATTTTCCCATAGCTATCCCAAGACCCTTCCTTCCCAATTTGTAAAGGATGCAAAATGACTATTTGGCTCAGCTCCTAATCCTTTGGTAGTGGGCTGTAGTGATGATTATAACCTCATACAATCACAATGTTGTCATATAGGGAAGAAAAAGTGTTTATAACATGTATGACATCCTGTTTAATGTAGTACAGTTACTTATAATGATAGTTTCAAGTACAGCTTAACCACTGATAAACTATGGTAACCATTAATTTTGTTACCTCTGATGACAGGAGCAAACTCTAAAATCATATAACAAAATGAAACCTTTACTTTGCACTTTTTTCCCTTACTGGGGTGATTTTATCCTTCTGCAGGGTGCAAGTTGTTAGGATGGGTAAGTGATGGATAGGTGATAGAGGATTTACACTTCTCTGAATGAAGTCAAATATAGTAAAGTCTAGAGATTAAAAGATGACATTCAAGTTTTGGGAAACTGGAGGACACATGAGGGAAATAATGAAATAGAATACAAAGGTGTAGTCAGAAAGGGCAGAGACAATATTTACTTACTTGAAAGTTTAAATTCAAGGAGTAGTTGAAGAAAGAAAGAGGATCTATAGAAGAAAATGAAAAGGGAAGAGGAGAAACCTAAACATTGAGAAAAAAAGAAGAAAGAGAAATAGAGCAAAAAAGAAAAGAAGAAAAGAAAGAAAGAAAAAGGAGAGCAGAGAAAGGGAGTAGAGAAAAAAAAAATAACAAGCCCAAATACAAAATAGCTACAAATACAAAACAAAACAAGATGACATCTGACCAGACAGGAAATGGATAGCCAATCAGACAAGTGAGGATGAAAGCAAAATACCTCTGGTGTTTACAGTTTTGTGATAGTGTCTATATTTAACCCCAGAAATGTGCTGGGGAGGGAGCTGATCTTGGCCTCTGGATGTGGGGGCAGGGACTGGTCTTCTGTTATTGGAGTTCTCCAGAGTCCAACCACTGGCTCCTTGCTGTTGCTTCAGACACTTCCATGCTGTTGATCTTTCTAATTACCCCACACCCCAAAGGTGTGCATGTACCCATGCATCTGGGGGCCCAGCTGTTGTCCTGGGTCTCGGGTCTTCAGGTTTCAGTCAGTCCATATAGCAAAGGTGTGTGTCCGTACACTCCTCTAACAGGCCTTGCTGTCTCAAAGATAATGGAGGAAGTGCAGAGCACAGGTTTACACTCCTATCTCAGACCCTGCTATCCCAGAGATAATGAGTGTCTTGGCTATTTTTTTCTCATACTGGAATAAAATACTTGACCCCCAAAATTAAGGAAGGAAAGGTTTATTTAGCTCATAGTTTGTGGAGGTTTCAGTCCATACTTGGCTGGCTCAAAGGTAGGTGGCACATGGAAGAAAGCAACAGTTCATGGCAGCAGAAGACAGCAAAAGCAGCAAGAACAAAAAGGGAGGAGCAGGGGCTGGGGATTTAGCTCAGCGGCAAAAAGCGCCTGCCTGGCAAGCGCAAGGTCGTGAGTTCAGTTCCTGGTACCAGAGGAAAAAAAAAAAAAAAAAGGGAGGAGCAGCAGAAAGAAAGCCTCTTTCCCTCCCCCATATTGTATATAGGCTTCCTGCTCCAGGGTGGGTGCAGCACTGACATTCATAATCCCAGCATTGTATCATGGATCAATAAAAAATGTAGAAGCCTACCCCATGACTGCATGAGACTTTTAAGGGGACATCTACACACAAACCATAACATGGAGGAAACACAGAACACAGATTTACACTCCTCTCAAAAGTCCTGCTGTCCTGGAGATAGTGGAAGAAGTGCAGAATTTGGCTTTATACTTTCCTCTCATAGACTCTACTGTCCCAGTGATGGTTGAAAATATCTTTTCATGCTTTTATCATAAAACATACTTTTCCTGAGTATGGAATTCTCAACTGGAAGTTATTACATAAAACTGAGAATAATATTTCATTTCCTTCTGGAGTTCATTTTTGCTACTGAAAAGGCAATTTCAGACTCTTATTTGTTAAAAGATGATATATCTTTTTTTTTTCTCTAGCTGCTTTTAAGATATTTCCGTTTGTCTCTGGTGTTGCATAGTTTTATAAAGATATGTCTAGCAATAATCTTATCTTTTATTTATCATGTTGAGATTCATTGGGTCTTTTAGAGCTGTGGTTTTGCATCTTTCCAATGTTCTGGAAAGTTTGCGACAGTTACTTCTTCTAATATTACCTCCGTCCCATTATTTGGAGACACATCAAAGCTGTTCACCCTTTTAACTTTGTCCACATCATCTCTTACTCTTTCTTTTTCTGTTTTCCTTTTTTGTGTCCCTTGATACAGTACACTATGCAATTATTCCTGGCCTTTCTTCCAGTTTACAGATTATTTCTTCAGTTATGGTTATTACACAGATAAAACATTGGGGTTTCATGTCAGTAATGACATTTTCATTCCTTCTAGTTTTCCATTTGGTTCTTTCATCAAATTTGTGGTGCTATTTTTTAGAGAATACTATTACTTGAAATTATTTTGAAAGTTGTCATCTAGTGCTTTAAGTGCTGCATATGAAACATGGCTGTTTCAGAGCTGTCTGAGATCCTAATATCTG
Organism: Chinchilla lanigera; assembly: GCF_000276665.1. Lineage (NCBI taxonomy): Eukaryota > Metazoa > Chordata > Mammalia > Rodentia > Chinchillidae > Chinchilla > Chinchilla lanigera. The sequence goes on along the minus strand of NW_004955412.1, from coordinate 22,755,634 downwards.
AAGTCTTTGCAAGACTCCTCCTCCTCCTCCTCCTCCTCCTCCTCCTCCCCTCCCTTCTTCATCTTCTCCTTCTGTTGCTGATGTTGCTGCTTATTTTTGTTGGTTCTTTCTTATGTCAACTTGACTTCTGTAAGTTCTTCTGTAAGTACTTCTTTGGAAGTATTCTAATCTTTGTACTTGAATTTTTTTCCCCAATGATCCAAGGCTTTTCCATAAAGTACTTGTATTTCTTCATGTCAGGTTCTCAGAAGAACCACCAGACAAGAGCCATCTTCTATTGTCTCTCGTTAGACTCCTCACCTCATGTGAATCTTGATTCTTATTTCTGTACTCCACAACTCATATTAAAACAATTAAGTGCTTGCTCTGGCAGCACATATACTAAAACAATTATTTAAATGTTTAATCAGTAGTCTAAATGAGCAAGAATAACTTCTAGGCAAAAGATAATTCCACATTCAATTTCTTTAAGATTTCTGGTCTCTCTTCATTTTCTTTATCAGGTCTTTGATATTTTAAGAATTTTTCCAGCGTTGTTCTGTAAAACTCCAAAACAAAGAACTGTATGATGAGATTATTCAAAATTATTAGGACCATACAATTATACCGACATTTTAACATAAAACCAACTGAATTTTATTTTTTCAAATGGTTTTAGTTAGCCTCTACTCCCCAAATATGAAGACTTTCTTCAGATGTGATAAAACACATCAAAGTAATGGAAGAGAATGATAGTATTTATATTCCATGTGAGATATGTACCATGAGTCATTTTGTCTTATAAGTTTAACACAAATTATTAATTTTAATGTGTTTATAGTACATCATTACATAGCTAAATTATACTTAATTGACTGTTTACCTGTCACCAAACATATTTTTTACTTTTTAACTAAAATAATTAAGACTGTGTTGTATTTGTTAGCATATTAATCTTAAAGAAAAATTTTAATACATATAATAGAATTAGTTTGAGTGTAATATGGCACTCTACCAAATTTGAGTTTTGGTTTAAAATTCTTACTAACATAGATTAATATTACTAAAGAGGCATTTTCTCATCACAAAGATTTAAAGGTAGGATTATTTAATTGTTTAATTTCCTGCATCATCATGACTTTAAACTTTTTATCTAAGCATATTGGCCATTCAAACTTGTCTCATAAATTATCGTCTCATATCCTATGTCATTTCTAAATTTGGATGTATAGCATGTACCTATTAGCTTATTACAAAACTGTGCTTCATAAATTAAGTGCATTGATCCACCAGCATCCACATAATTTGCAAATATTATTATACTTTGTCTTTTAAATTGATTTATACTACTTTATCATATTCAAAAATTTGTAATCAAATATTCTAAATGTTTTCTTTATAGTTTTAATAATGATGGTTAGTTGCCAAAACATCCATTAGCATAATTCATTGCATCAATAATTTTGGAAGGTCTAGAACAGCCAAAATAATATTTAAAAAGAACAAATTTGTAAGGCTTAAATTTCTACATTTCATAGGTTACTGTAGAGCTACAGTAATCAAAACAATGTGATACCAGTTTAAAGCATAAGGATGTAGATATATATCAGTGAAATAGGATTATGCATCCAAAAATAATCTTTAAAATTGTGTCAACTGATTTTAAACAAAAGATCCAATACAATTTAATGGGGGAAACAATAGTAGTTTTATGACAAATATTGCTGGAAAAATGTAATATCTACATACAAAAGAATGAATTTGGGCCTCTTTGCATCAAACACAAAATTCTTTCAAAACGATTCAAACATGAACAAAAAAGCTGAAAGTATAAAGTTCTTAAAATATAAGAATAAGCCTTCATGGCTTTGGGCCAGGTATTGACTCTTTTAGATATTAGACTAAATCATCAACTACTAGAAAAAAATGGATAAATTGGACTATATCAAATTTGGAAACTTTTTTGTTGCAAATGATACCATCAAGAAAGTGAAAAGACAATCCATGGAATGGGAGAAATACTTGATAATAATTTGCCTGGTAAGGAACTTGAGGAACTCTTACAACTCAGTAATAAAGTAGAATAATACCACTTTCAAATGGGTAAAATGTCAGAATAGAATTTCTCCACATAAGGTACACAAATGGTCAATAAGAATAAAAAAGTAAGTTCCATAGGGCCAGTCATGGTGGCATACACTTGTAATCCCAGCACACAGGAAGAGGCTGAGACAGGAAAATCACCAGGAGTTCAAGGCCAGCCTGAACTACATTTGGAGACATTGTCTCAAAAAATATGTTCAACATTATTAGCCACTAGGAAATGTAAATTAAAATCATACAGTTGGATACCCTCTAAGACAAAGTTGATGTAGATGAAATTGGAGGCTTCATCCATTGCTGAAAAGAGTTTAAAATTTCCAGACCAGATTCTTTGATCTGGAAATTCCTTGAGATTAAAATTTAGAATTATTATATGATCCATAAATTACACTTCCAGGTACATACCTGAGAGAAACAAAAGCATGTCTACTGTGACACATATATGAATGTTCAAAGCAGCATACCTAAAAAAACAGAAACAGCTCAAACGTCCATCAACTAACAAATAAATAAATATTACTTGAAAATAGAAATGAAATACTGATACATGAACCTTGAAAGCATGCTAAGTGAAAAACTCCAGACACCAAAATTGCACAGGATAGTTAGATATATAAAAACAAAAGTAGATTAGTGATTGCCAGAAAATAGATGGAGGTGGAAATGAGTGTTCATTAGTAGGTATAATATTTATTTGGGGGCATGAAAGAATTTAAAATTAGATTGTGGTAATAGTTGTATAGTTGTTTGAATGTATAAAAACAAATAAACATTGAGTTTTACTTTTTATAGGTAATCTATGTGAATAATATGTCAACAAAGGTGTAAAATGCTAGGAAGCAATTTTGTAGAATTATAAATCTATTCATAATAAAAACAGATCTCAGTAGAGTAGAACTTTTCAATAATTTTAATATAATAGATAATATCAAACTCAGATCATATTTTACCATATTTAATGACAAAATACAGGAGGTACTCTCATTAAATGGATACAAAGTACATTAATATTTAACATATTTCTGAAATGTAGAGTCACTGCAATAAAGCAAGAGAAAGAAGTGAGGCATGCATTTTTAATATTCACAAGTGATACTATTATCTCTATTTAAAAGTTAATAGCTTCAAGAATAGAAGTAATATAAATTCTGCATAAATTCATTCAACAAATGAAAAGTTTTGGAGCTATACCCCACTTTGTTTTATGAGACCAAAATCACCTTGGCACTAAAATAAAACAGACATTACCAAGAAAAACAAAGATGAGGAGGAGAAAAGAGAGGGAAGGAGGAAGAGGAGAAAGAAGGGGGAAAAAAATTCCAATAAACTTGATCTCAGGAACAAGCTGCAAATATCCTGAACAAACTATAGAGAAATCAAATACAGTCATATATAAACAGGATAATTTACTATAAGACATTGCCTTAAATGCAAAGTTGGTTCAGTATTCAGATATAAATTGATGTAATTCATCATGTTGCCAGATAAGGAAAAGCAAACATGATTATCTCAGTGGAAGTATAAAAAAACACAAAACAAACTTCAAACTCTCTTCATGATAAAGGTTCTCAGCAAGCTAAAAATAGATGGAAACTTCCTTAGTCTAACAAAAAGACAACTACCAAGATAACCTGAAACTAATACCATCTTTAATGATAAAGAGACAAAGTGTTTTCTCCTTAAGTTTAGGAACAAGGCAAAGATGAATTCTTTTTCTCCCACTACTTTTATTCTACTTAATGCTGAAAATCCTAGCCAGTAGAGTAATGGAAAAATGAATAAATAAAAAAGCATATAGATTGAAAGGGAAAAAAAATACAAAAATAATACAAAAAAACCTCATAGAATTTATATGTGAACTTAGCAATGTTGCAATTACTATATAAAAATAAATTTTATTTCTATATACCAGTAATGAATAAAATTTCACATTTCAAAAATATCATTACAAAAGCACCAAAAATCATATAACATATATGTACAAATATTTTTTAAATTATATGTTCTGTACATAGAAAGCTAAAAAGCAGTATAAAACAAGACATTTTCATCATTTTTCTATCCCTTTTCTCTTCCTTCCTTCTCCTCTAGAACTTTTGTAAATGGAAAGGGGACCAACAGTTGGAAGGAGCAGAGAGTGAGAGGAAGGGTAGAAGATGAAAAACAAACCAATAAAAAGATAAGGTGGGAGAGAATTAGGATGAATTATGTATATGTACCACCTTCTCATGATAACTGTAGTTATAATGCACTGTGAACATGTTCTACTAAAAAAGAATTTAAAAAAAAGAGAAGACTTACACAAATAAAGAGGTATACCATATTCATGAATTGAAATACTCAATATTCAAATTCTCCCCAACTGTCTATAGATTAAGCACACTTCTGTGTACTTCCAGAACACTTATTCTTTTAATTGCTCAGATAAAAAGTATGGTGGAGGAATTCACAATCATTTTTGATTACACATTCTTTAGGAGAACTGATAATCTTTAAAATTGAAAGAACAAAAGGAAGGCATCCTTAAGGCAAAAGGACAGGAACAGAGGGAAATAGATCTCAGTGATTCTTCTTTCTAAGGAGTATCAAAGTTAAACCCTTGAAGATCATATTCCCTAATGCTCTAGTATAATAAATAAGGGATTTAAGGCAAAGATAGCTGATTCAACTACTTAAAAACCATACAGTCTCACAATGTGGGGCAAGATCCAGTAAACAATGAATTTTCTTTTGTACTTACCCAATGATATATGTATATATATCACAAATATAGAATTCATTAGTCACATATTATATATATAAATATATATGTGTCATAGTCACAAATTGTACATATATATCTGTAAAATCATTTTTATATAATTTGTGACTATTGACTTCTATCTTCCTAGAATGTATTAAGTCCAAGAATCTGACTCTTGTTTTTTGCTCTGCAGTACTTTTGTACAGTAGCAAAGAAAAAACAAATCTAAATTGAGTTTTTAAAAGTGCACCACAAATTGGTCTGTGCTGAGAAACTTATACCTAGAGGTTATACTCAGCATTAGTGGAATTCACTTGAAGTATGTATGGGTCAGAATTCTCTGGATAAATCCAAAAAATAAAAACTTATATGGAATTAAGAAATTATTTACCTTACCAATGCCAATGGGTAAAAAAGAAAAAATAATATAATTCAAAACCATGGCCACCAAGGCACGTATCAAAGAAAATCAAGTTGAGTTTTGGTTAGTAGCTAGGACTCAAGGCTGATGGCAGACAAAAGATCCAACCCCCCTATTTCAACATTCAAATAATTCTTAGGGATGATGCCATCTATCACCCTCAAGACCAACCACAAACCAGTGCTCCTGGAATTCTGTGCTGCCAGTATAAGAAAAGAACTGAGTGAAAGTTCTCTGAGGCATTTTAGCAGCTTATGAAGGGAGGTATTACTTGCCTCATCTTAGGAAACTTTTTCCTGTCATATCTGAGAATCACTTTGTACATTTGAGAATATCAGCAAAATGGGGTAGCTGATGACCAGACATGAGTTGAGGAGATTGAAGTCTACCTTCTCCATGGGATTGACAGCAAGATCAGAAGACCACAAGAAAGGAGTAAGACAAGCTGCGACTTCCTAGGAATCAGCAGGAAGATATAGCCAAATTTTACAAGACATCACCAGTGATTCAGGAAGCTGTTCTGGGGAGAGTTCCTCACTGGCTTAGTATGTTAGAGCAACTATCCATGTACTCAGAGTTCATGGACAATGGGAGAAAGCAACCATCATTGCCACACAATGACAAGAGTACAGTATTGTGCAGTCATAGGAAAAAGTTCCCTTTTCTTTATTCCCTCCACCCCTGTCTGAATACCGGAAGATGTATAGCCGGGAAGAGGAACAGTTTAGAGGTTTCTGAGAGCCAGACCACACAACCCTCATCCTCACTCCAAACAGTAAATTCCCAGAACTAATAGAAAGGAAAAAAACCACTTTGAACATAATAGGGATGGCAGTTTTAAAATGAAAGAATTGGATCTGAGAAATGGATATAAAACTGAGAAATGGATATATATTCATTTAAATAACTAAAAGCAGTAGAAGTTACAGAACCAAGCAAAGATACCATTAAGAGCACCACTGTCAAGGATGAAATGAATTCAATGTGACATAGGGGACAGTTATAGAACAAATAATCCCTTTCAAATTTACAACACCATCAAAATACAGTTCCTCAAAACACTGGTTACATAATAAATAATACATTATACATGTAATGCATCCCTAAAAGATCTAAGTTTTAATCCTCCCCTAGTTTCTCCCCACCTTTATAGGCCAAAATTGACCAAGGAAAAATATCAAGTCTCTAAAACTCCTGCACTGATCATACCCTTAGCCCTAACTATCCCATATAAAACATTCCATTGTTTCCAATCACATGAGATTTCTACCCTTCACTCATCTCTCCATTTAGTCCTTAGACCCAACTTTTGGCACAATTTCCATGGATGAGACCTTTGATTCTCTCTTCAACAGTGATTCAAATGTTTTCTCCATTTCCAGAGCCTCCAGTCTGATGGGTCCACATCTTACTAGTTTTTCCTGACACCTGGTCTCCCAGGCTTCAGTGCCAGTATACAGGTTTTCAGGGTTTCCACTGGTTTTAATCTACACATGTCTGAGGAGTCATAATGTTGACAGAACAGAACGTGAGTTATTTTACCTGGGAGACAGTCTCCTTGCTGACTTTGTTCTGAGTTCTTAAATTGCTAAGTAAGATGCTCTCTCCAACCTGTGTCCAGATATGCCTATACCTAAGAAGTCATGGGTTGGAAGGTATCAGACAGATTGAAAAGTTGATCTCATTAGCACTAAGCTTGATCCGACATGGGTAGCTAACAAGAAACATGTTGCCACGAACACCTTCTGTTTTACAGTTAATCAAAAATAGTTAAAAATGAGGCTATGTGGACAGGAGCGTATTAAAAAGTTTTAATTTTATTAACAAATTTTAATTTTACCAAACGCAAATAGAAATGTAAACTTACCAATTTTATAATAAGATAGTCACAACATCTTCTTTGTATGAGTCTCCTATCAGAGTTCTGGTTGATTTTTATTACATAAATGATACTGTTAAGCATCATCCAGAGTCTCCCTTTTTGTTTCTTTAAAGTCAAGTCAGACATGAAAATCATGTATGTGAGAAAGAAGAAAAAGTAAGTATTAAGGCATTTATATATATATATATATATGGATAGTTGGCATAACTGTATTGCTGATGTTTGATGGTTTATTGAGGGGAACGATTAATGATTAAAAGTTTTTTTTATATATTTTGACCAATTTGGCATGCTTATATGTGGTAATCTGAGCAACTTATGTGAAGACAACAGTTTGCAGTATAACAGCCATTGGTGAATTCCTACAATACTGTCTAGTGAAACTATGTATTGTCTCTAATGTTCTTTTAAATGATTATTTTCTTATTCCCTTTAATGATTTATCAGTCTTCTATTCTTCCACCTGGTATTCTGGGAAACTTTGTTGAAGATAACAATATGTAGTATAACAATCACTATCAATCCGTATCACTTGGTTTGAAACCCTGTATCATTTTTAATGTCCTTGCTTTGTTTTATTTGTATTTTGCTATTTTTCTCTTTAATTTTTGTACTATTTTCTTTAAAATAAAAGAAAAAGAAATCAAAGCACAGAATTCTACAATTTTAGATTTCTTTGTCAATTCTTATAGTTGTTTGGTAATATAAAATAATATCTGTTTTTTCAAGTAATCCATCTTTATTGGGTCTTTATTGAGTCTTTTTCAACTTTATTTTTACATAAAAACCAAATATTTTTTCATATTTATATTCTTTGGCTCTTTATAAAATCTTTTAAATTTTACAGTTATATTGTGATAACAACTGGAATGAACAGGTTGGGGAATAAATTCAACTAGCTCTTCATGAGCCCATGTTTTCTGTGCAGATATGGATAGGTTTACTGTGAAGTATCCTACTAGTTTGAAGTACTTACTGTGCTAAGGATATTGGAATGTCTTTCAGGCAGAATGAAAAGCATTCATTAACACAGCAAGTCAGTTAAGTAGGGATATGTTTAAAAACTCATATTATGAACAACAATATACTCAGTAGCAATTTATAAAATGCTTTGCAGTTTATAACATGCTATCACATACATTACCAGGTATACACATAAACCATTCCTTGTAAATTCTTTCTTCCTAATATTTACTAAATAATCAAATCAAGTCATGAATGGCTGCCTTTACAATACTTATTTTTTTATTTTAAAGAGAAAAAAACTAAAAAAACAACTATGAAGACAAAAACAAAAACAACAAAAATGATGTATGACCTCAAAACAAAATAATACGAATTAGCAATGGTTGCTTCACTACATATTATCTTCAACGAAGTTGTTCAGTCTCATTTTTTTTTACTCCACTTTAGTTTTACAAGGATTGAAATCTCTTTATACCTTAAATATTTCTCCACTTCCCTAGGAATCTTCATTTCAAAAACTGAGACAATGTAAAGTTTCTATATATATAAGGAAATGACAAACACTGAAATGGGTTCATTTATTAACTAAGGTAGGTTGAGAGTTAAGATACATGAAATCATCTCTTTAACCTCTGAAAATCAAGGAAAGTTTCACGAAACATGGAATCTGTATGAACTTTAGTTTAAATAATGGTCAGTTGATTTGGAAGAATGGATATGATTTTAAAGAGGGAGATAGTGGGAAGGGAAGGGAAGTTGTTATCTCAAAAATGAATGGCATGAACAGAATACAGGGTACCATGTTTTTAAATAGAGTATTGCAAGGACAAAAGGAGGGGAACTGTAGAGTGATGGTTTAGAATCACATTATAGAGCAAAACTCCAACAGTCCAGGAGAAAATAAATGGAGAGTATGTTCAGGGGTAAGGAGAGGAATTGCAGAGTAATGGCTTAGAATCACACTTCAAAGGCAAACTCCAACACTCCGGGAGAGAATGGGTGGAAGCCCAGAAGACCCATTCCTGAGAGACAGATGAGTAACTCTCTTCAGAAGCCACCAACGTGGATTTTATTGGGTTTAGATTTTCTGAAGCAAACTGAGAGAGATTTATCTTTTCTGGGTCTGGTGGTTTTAAGTTTTTGAAACCATAGCCTCAAAGACAAGAAAACACAACCGTCAGTCAGATGGGGCCACCCATGAAAAAGTGTGAAGCCTCCAGCCAGGCCATTTATTCTGGTCATGTCTTTGGGCACAAGACAATTGCTTGGGATAAAATTTGGGATTTCACAGCAAGCATAATACACTATAGACATGATTGTGAAGGAAAGTTTGCTTTTAAAGTGATCAAGCACTCTAGTAATCAAAAGGGTGACGTGACCAAGCAGTATTATTTGGGATTCTCTTTGGCACAGTCTCTCAGCTGACTGTGGAGATGAAATGTCTTTCTCTTCATAGAACATTTTAGAATTTAGTTTACTATAAAATATGAACTCTAAGTTAATAAACAGGGTGGCATTTGGTGCCAAGTATTAAATATTTACTGGCAAAATATACAGTGATGAAAAGGATTTTCAAACAGGCGATAAATCATATGATCTGAGGACTGTATTAAATATTATTTTTACCAGGAGAAAAAATAACACTTAGCTTAAGCAAAAAAAAAATTAACCCATTGTTGTGGCTGCACTTAAGAAGAATAATCAAATATTTCTTTGCAAAACCAGGTAAATGACAGATTTTATTTAATCATTAAATGATTCACTTACTTAGTGAAGTAAAGAATGCTAGTACTCCATCCTTCATTCAGCCATGGTTGATTCTTTCACAGACCTCCTATCCAGTTTTTCCTACCCCACCCATCTTGTCTTAGAAGTCCAACTGCACTGTGGTTAAGAGCACCTGCCCTACAGTTGGTCTGTCCAGGTTTAAATTTTGACTGTGGCAATTTCTAGCTGTTACTTAATCTCTATGTTCTTTAATTTACTCATTCATAAAATAAATATACTAGTAATACATCAGAGGTTTCTATAAGGATTAAATGGTTAAATGGTTAAATTAGATAATATATATGTAAAGAATTTAGAATAGTCTAAAAATAGTTAATTGTCCATATCATGCACATCCCTACCCTTTTTAATTATCCAGTTACTCATCTTTTAAAACCCTGCTTAATCCTTTAATGAGATTTCATTGATTAATGCAATCCTTCCCTGAAAAAGCATAGTGTCTTAAACAGGTACCTGTCTTTTGATACTTGTGTCTTACCCATTCTTCCATAAGGGTTCATAATTTTCCTAATAGATTAGTCAATCTCCTAGATAAAGAGACAGGGATTTTTTTAAAAAATTATTTCACCTGGAAATACCCCTAAGAAAATGATGATACCAATGATGCCTAAAATTTCATTTTTATGGAGACCTTTCACAATACTATACAACTTCTGCTCAAAACCGAGCCAATCTCTATATCCTCCAACTTAGACCCTGAAAGAAGGGATGCAAGGTACAAATCATGTTCCTTGTAGATGCTGGGTAACATTTTGTCTGAACAGATTTGTCTTAACAAATCATATTCAGAATAGATGGATGGATGAATGAGTGGGTGGAAATGTGTATGGATAGATGAGTAGATCAGTAGATGAATAAGTAGGTGGATATGTAGGTGGAGGGATGAATGGATCAACCTGTGACTAGGGGGAAATCTGAATAACAAAAAGAAAAGGGATTTTCTTCTAGAAGTAATGGACTAGGCAAAGAAGAAGTACATTTCAGAAAATATCTGCTTGACATTATCTGTGAGGCACAGTAAAAGACTATGAAATAAAAATGAGATGATAACCGAACAGGCAAGATCTCAGGAATATTGAGTCAAGATAATCATGTGGATGGAAAATGGGAAATAATGGGGAAGGGGTAATGTTGTAAATCCATTTCCATTTTTAAATTAAATTTTATTTTTATTAAATACAATTTTTATTGAAACAATTTAGATATTCATAATGATTATATTCATCATAGGGAATTTGTGCTTGTGTATAATATATCTTGATTCTTTTTGGTCCCATTCTCTTCCCCTTCCTTCAACTTCCCTTCTCCTTGTTTACAGAGCTTTGTTCCATGTTATCCTTCTTTCATCCTTCCTTTCCCCTTCCCCTCCCTATTTCCTCTTTCTTTTAAACCATTTCTTCTTATTTCACAATACCTATTAGACACCTTTCTCCTTATTTACACTAAAGACTTCTCACACCAGAGAAACAATGCAATATTTACACATGTGTGACCTATTTATGTCACTTAAGAGTATGGTCTCAAGGTACATCTATCTACTATTCATTCATTTCCTTTAAATTTAGCATTCATGGAGAGCAGCTGAGTAATTTTCTGGAGTCTGAGACTTGTATCTTGAGATTTGTGTTCCTAATCAGACTTATTTATGCTACAGCATTAAGAACATGCACCTGGTGCAAGCAACAGAAAGACAAGGGAGAGCAGTAGATCAGTGCTTTGCTTGGTTCATAGAGATACTAAGAATGGCAAGTGTTATGTTCTCCTGTCTTCTTTATCATTTTGAAGATGAGAAAGCCTACTCAACAGAATCTCAGTCTCCCATGTAATTCATGATCAAGATCATTTTAGACAACTCTCAGCTTCAGGGCAGGGAGGCTTTCTTTTAAATCATATCACAGTTTTCTCTCTGGTAGTCCAGAGAGGTAGATTCTAATGTTATAAATGAGCTCTGCAAGCGTGTTCTACCCATCACTTTTCTGTCTGAAATCTTATATTCTGCAAAAGCATTTTTTCAATGGGTGAAAGTAAGATATCAACTGTTAAGGTCTACAGTAAATCTCAATTGTTAGAAAGCCTTAAGAGATTAGTTTTAGTTCCATCCTTTCTGTTAATTCTTCACTGAATCTGTCCAAATCACCAAATTTCTGAAGCATTTCCTGAAAAAATATTATAACCCTCATCTTCCAAAACAAAAGTAGAAACAACTAACCATTCTCCAGGAATTTAAAAGGTACCAAGTAAGTTATGTGTATTTTTCTTCTAACAGTGATAGATTCAAATGGTAAATACCTAAAAGATAAGTTTCAATATTTACTGTGGAAGTTCAAATGAGGACAGAAATTATACACATATGCTAGTTTGTTTCCTGATCTGTCACCACTACCCACTGCCCTATCCAAGGCCTCTTGTAAACTAAACTCTTACAAATTTCAACCTTCTAATTTGACTTCAGTGTGTGATTTTTTTTATGAATATTTCATATGGCTAGACAGAAATTCACCTATTTCTGTCTAGCTATATCAATACATATTCCAAATGGTTTTCCTCCAGAGAGAATAACTCTATAGTCCTATAATTACAATTAGGGTCTACAGAGCCTTTGGAGGAAAATGATAATGGTAATAAGAACGGTTAACACTATACTGAAAATGGTCACCCAGAGTGACAAAGTCCATGAATCCAGTGGGAGGTAGCTCTAAAGCTGCCTTTGTTACCTGAGTTTTCAAATCTTCCATGAGGCTCCACTTAAATACATAACAGATGTACACAAAGCCTCAGAAATTGGCAAATTATATTATTGTAACTAGCAACCCAAATCTGAAAGCCTTAGGCAAAAGTTTTCACAAAGCACATTGAGGAAAATGCCAGTTTAGATGACGGTAGAGTTTCTGATTAGGGGTTTGCCCGCATCTTAAATAAATAGTCAACCTTCTTACCACCCAGAATGTTTTTTTTTTTTTTTTTCTTGAATGGGGTTATTACTGAGTGAAAAGATAAACGCTCAAATGTGAAGCAGAAGTTTTCTATGCAATGATATTAAACTATAAGAAATAAACTTATAAAAGAAAGAAGGAAGAGGAGGAAGCTCCTCCCTGTGGCTCCTGCCTCTTCTTGGTCTCCACACCCACCATTGTTTCCAGATATATCCCTTGCTTTTCCCTCAGCCTGGGACGGACCCCTCCTATCATGGTGCTTCCTGGTAAATTCTTCATTCAAATTTAAATATTACCTGCTCTGTGAAGCCTGGACTAACTCCCTCATCATTGTCCTATGCTTAGGGTAGGGTAGCTAACTCTACTATAGCTCATCTCAGAAGCACAGCCACTAGCCTTGGCTTCAGGCCCTCAGGTGTACTATCTGGGCTTTCCCTTTCTTGGGCATGTAACAACCTCTAGCTTTCATCTGCAAAATTGGGAAAATCATAACTGTTTCCTCAGACTTATAGTAAGAAAAAAGAGAGAACCCATGTCCAGAGTTTGTGCAGTATGTGGGACAAAATAATCAAGCAGTGAACTATTTGTTATCATCCCCATTTATTCACTTCCATAATCAAGTATAGTTTATTCATCTCTCTATCCCAGGACCTAACCTGATGTCTAGCATAGCATAGACTCTTAATTTTTTTCCATTTAGCAAATGTGTGAATATGTACCGTGCTTCACATTTGAAAAAAGATGTTCACATATGTGATCTCACTGGTTCCTTAGTCTGACACTCAGAGGGAAGCAAAGCAGGCCTAGAACATCTTGAAAGAAATGCCTGGCTCTGCCGGTATGTACATCGTCTAGGCTGAGAATCACTGGGCAGCCCTCCTCAGAGTGCAAGTGACAACACATAAGATTGGGCCAAATAAATTATTTTGGGTGATATTGCACTGTGAGGAAAGTATCAAGGACAGAAAACAGCTGTAGCTATTTTAGTAAGTGGTAGCATCGCTAGAAAAACTTACCTAGTTCTGATACTAAAATTCCAGCCCTGGGCTGGGGATTTAGCTCAGGGCTGGGTATTTAGCTCAGCGGCAAAGCGCCTGCCTGGCAAGCGCAAGGTTGTGAGTTCGGTTCCCGGTACCGGAGAAAAACAAACAAACAAAAAAACAAACAAATAAAATTCCAGCCCTTCCAGAAGTCTTTTTGTTGACTGCTTCCTCTGATACTGAGAGTAACACTGCATTTTTCCAGCAAATGTCTTTCTTTATAAGCTCAACATCTGTTTCTGTTGCTTAGAAGCAAAGAACCCAAACAAATAAAATTAATATCTTCAATCTACACATAAGAAAATAAAAAATCTATATAGGTCTAAAATCATTCACATATAGTCCAAAACATACAGAATTTAGTAATACATTAAGCAACACATGTATAGGTAATAAATTTGTAATGAAAAGAAAAGAGATGGAAAAATACAAATTTATTCAAGTGTTTATACATAGGAAGAAGGGAATGGAAAATCATTAGAAGAACTGGATAGCTATCTCACATATAAATACTTACACACACACACACACACACACACACACACACATACGCATGCACACACAAAACCAGTCACCCAAGGCACTAGGAAATATTCTGTAAAGCTAAGAGATGAATTAGAATGGCAGGTGTTGCATGATGTATGATCACAAAATATGGTGACTATTTAAATTTTTTAAGAAATTATCACAGCAAAAAACATGTTGTCATTAACCCTTCTTGCTTCAAACAGTGTTCTTCTGCCGTTCTTGCCACTTTCAGAAGCAGTCCTGGAAGTCTTTGTCATGAATTTTGTTAGTTGTGCTATTGTGGCTCAGCATCTGGAATCAATTCAAAGTGTTTACCTTTCATGGGCATTTTGAGTTTAGGGAAGAGATGGAGGTTGTAGTGTTCGATCTGGTGAATGAGGTGGATGAGGACAAATCATAACATTTTTATTTGACAGAAATTGCCATAAACATTTCATTAGTGAGTGACAATCAAAATATACAGTGAATACTTAAATAGAAAATTATTACACTTAAAGACATATTGGCATTCATCTCTTTCAAAATATCCAAAATACTCCCCCTGGCTTTGAGCACTTATCCCATTGTTGTTGGCAGTATGTCTTTTATTGTAATAATTGTTAAAAATTTAAATATTCACTATATGTTTCAATCATCTTTTCATTAATCACACATACATGCATCTATGTATACATGTGCCTGCATATGTATTGCATATATGCACTATTTCATACCAAAATTACATTTTTCATAAGTGAAAAGAAATCAGATTCAGGGCATGGTGGTGCTCCTCTGTAATCCCAGCACTCCAGAGGCTGAGGAAAGAGGATTGCTGAAAGTTTGAGGCCATACTGGGCTACAAAGTGAGCTCAAGGCCAGCCTGAACTGCATAATGAAACCCTGTCTCAAAAAACAAAGATCTAATGCCCAAAGTGTTTAAGTGACAAGTCATAATGACAATCCAGTGATCTTTCCATCACTTCAGAATTTATTGTCATTGTAAGCTGCTACTCATAGTTACAATGAGAAATAGCAAATGTGAACTTTTTAACTGATTTTGAAACCACAAGTTGGTGAAGATTAATAGCTGAGCCATAGTATTAGACAAGTCTAAAATGAGCTTTTTATTCCGGAAAAAAGTAGAGAATTGGGGGAGGGGAGACTCAGAAATCATCTGGTTCCACCCTAAGGCAAAATATCTTCTTCTTCACTGAAAGTGGCCTGCCAGTAGCTGGCCAGTCCCATATTCATTGTGCCTCTTGCAGCTGAGGTACTTCTCCAACACATTGGTAGACTTCACCCTGGCCTTTCCTACTATCACGATCAGCCAGTCTGACAGTATGCCGGTGGATTTCTCCCTCTACCTCATGTCCAAGAACCTGGACATAAACAGGAATTTAAGCATCATTAAGAGCACAATCTATATAGAGAGCAAATCCAATAGTCTCCTTTCATGGAACAAGATGGGACCCTCTGTCAGTCTCATCCTATCTTCCCCAGGGGGAGAAAAAAATCCCATCCTCAAAACTGCAGCCACTCTCTGAGCTCACAGGAGCCCTTGAATCTTCTCAGTTTTTTCCTGAGTTTGGACCTTCTTCCTCACTTTCTGACTTCTCTAAAATTTCTAATGCAGAACCCAGAATCCACATCTGACAGAAGAACTACAATACAACAGACTTGAAAGGATCTTTGATCAGATCCATCAGGGCATGGACATGCAACAAGCACACAAGCTTGCTTCAGACCTCTTGGGCTGGTATGTGTTCAACCAGGGACCAAAACCTTCTCAGTGAGCACTGAGTAGAGTGCTCAGACGGAGCTGAGATGGTGGAAAATGGCACCTTTCAAATGGGGCATCAGTACAGGTCTAATGTCACAAGAACAATTAATTTTATCATCTGACCCATGTTTCCCTATTTCTTTGACTATGGTTTCAGAAGGATCTCAATGTTTTCTTAAACTCCAGGCATACATGATCTCACAACCTTCCTAATGCACTAGTCAGATGATGTTATTAAAATGGTCACAGCCGACAGCTGATTAATTGCTTCTTGTAAACCCATGCTTGTGCCAGGGCCAGAATGTCTTTTCTGATTGTTTGAGAATCAAACATTTAGGTATCTGTTTTAAAATGTCCTGTATTGATTCTCAGTGATGATGTACTGAGGGTTAAGTTTCAAACACATGAACTTTTGGAGACGCATTTAAGCCATAGCACTTCCCCTTAGCATAATTTTCCTTCTAAATAATAATTCACACTCCTGACGAAAGGCTTTGAAAAACCCAGTAAAGATACAGGCCCAGGTGAGATTGTGGCATCCATCAGATGGGTAGCTTTTCAAAAGGACTTGGATGCTTTTCATCACGTCCACATTTCCTTTTCAAAAGCATTTGCCAAAAGGTGGTGACAGTAGTTCAACTTGGGGACCCAAATACACCCTGAGAGAACCATTTTGCATAGAATTGATAGTATCTCCCCACACCCTTACTCAAACATATATCCATTTTCCATCACCCAGGTGTTGCCCTTATGGTGCTTTCTAATAAACTTTATGTCATCAAAGATTACCTTTCCTATGAAGAGAATTGTAATAGCATCTAACAACCAATTTACAGGATCATGATAAATAATACTGGGAGGATGCAATTACCAAAAATGGGAAATTATTGGGATAAATGGCCCAGTTTCTTCAATGAATGAATAATAAAGGGGAGGGGTCTTATGGAGTAAAAAGAATTTTAGAGTTATATCAACCAGACACAGAGTATAGAATTTTTTTGGATCCTAATTTGAGCAAACCAACTACAGAAAGTTGTTTTCAAGCTATGTGAATACAAACTGAATATCTGGTGATATTAAAGAATTTATGTTACTTTGTAGGTCTAACAAAGATAATGAATGGATTTTTAAAAATAAATTGCCCTGTGCATCAATTGTCAAATTGATTATGGTTTAGTGTGCTCTCTTTCACAAGAAGGGCCAACATTGCCTAATGCTAACATTTCCCCAATGCTTAGCAATTCTTTAGTATGTTTTCACTTTGTAGATTATTGTTTCTGTTATAATTTTTCTTGGTGATTTAGAATGTAATCTGTCTGAATTGGGACACTGTAAACAGCTAGGGGCTTACTAATTCTTCGTTTACCTTGTATTACAATTCTTTCTAAATACAATTATTGAGTCATGTGGTATTGTCAACAGAAATCAAACTAAGCATCACCAGACCTGAGTCCTAGGTCTACTTCTGCTGTTAGTCACTGGGCAACTCTCTTAATCTCTTAGCCTGATTTTCAATATTGATTAAGAGCAATATTAGCTTTTCTGCATACCTTCTAGTGTTGATGAAAGGTTCAAATGAGATGATTTATGCAACAAGGTACTGTAAACTATAAAGTATTAAACATATATGAAACATTAGGACCTCCCACATCCTGGGCAGTAAGTTATGTCCCTTGACATAGAAGATGGCAAAGTGGTTTGGGCCCAGAGCGTGGACGTGGTCATCCCCTGGTAAGGCTTTCTCTTTCTCTTGCTGGGCTCTCTACATGGGTCTTTAACTATTTCAGTAACCTGGTAGTGTACCTCTTGATGTATTGCTAAACTCCTGGGCTGCAAACTCTCATCATTCCTGTTTTTGGTCTGAAATTCTCCCCCTAAAGCTGACATTGGGAGTGTTTTCAGCAGGGCCAGCATTAAATAGTGATTTTCTGGGTACTTCGTTGGTAACAGGAGGTAGGCCATGGACCCAGACACAGGCCAGTGCATACAGGCAAATAAGGGGCTCCTCCTGTAGTTATTTTTGCTCTCCTTGCCCAGGTAACTTTTTAAAAAGGGCTTTTTATTACCCAAGGATAAGTCACAAGGACAAAGTCAAAAGCAAAGCCTGGGGATGATTCATGCTGAGAAGCGTTATTAGCTTTCTCTAGCTGTGTTATTTTTTATACTTCTGATGAGGAAATCCCCATGAAGCCAGATCAGGGAATATGTTCAGAGCCCAAGACTATTTTTCTCTAGGCAAACTGAAGTGACGAGAGTATAGGTTCCCTTCTGATGGCTGGGATGAATATTTTACTGGGAATTGAGAGAGTGCTCCCTTCACTCCCTGCCAAGCATTCTCAGGACCTTTTATTGGCTTCAAAGTGTCTTTGCCCCATTCCTGCTGGAGCTAATAAATGGTATCTTCTAGGTCCTGAGAGATAACCCACAAGTCAGAGGGATCCAGGGAGGCTCACAGAGTACTGAATCACAATACTGCAAACGGCAGTGAAATGAGGAATGTGTGTGTGCGTGTGTGTGTGTGTGTGTGTGTCCATGCACATGTATATATGTATATAAATATAAATCATCAAAAGGCAGAGGATTCGGCAAAACCAGCTCTGGCTCTTCAGTGATTTGGTTCTGGAAACCCTACTCATTGGTTGACTTCCATCAGTTAAACGAGAAGGCCCTGGACAAGCAAGCGCAGAAGCAGACCCTTCTGTGCTGACAAACTTCCCACAGGAGGCCCCAGGGCCTGTGAACTGAAGTTCACTTCTCCAAGGATCCTGTTACAGTACCAGCCCCCAGCTGTCTGCAGCTGTGTGCCTTCCAGCTCCTCACAGCTGGCTTTTCAAATAGAAATGGCCTCTCTCTAAGACAGTTTACCAGAAGAGATTGCTTCAATTGCACAGTATGTTGAAATTCGATTCTAAAAGCAGCAATTAAACTAAATGAATTGCAATATTAAATATAAAGGTGTTCCTGGCCTGCTCCATCCCACATGGTAAGGGCTTACTCAGGGATCACCAGATTGTTTCTTCATCTCTTCTACTTTTTACCCTTGCTGTGTTGCAGAATGGTTGGAATAGTGTAAAAGCATTTTCCCTGGGGAGCTCTAGACATTTTATCAGGTGTGCTCATTTATGTTTGCATAGCATATACACGTGTGGGCTCATGAGTCTTAGAAGCAACTACCTAGGGGTAGAAATGCATCTGCAGTTATACATGTGCACACACAAAGCATGCCGCAGAGTATTTTCTCAATATCAGTCAGATGTGCTTTAAACTCATAGTTTATGTAGTAGAAGAAAGGATTTTGAATGGCTTTTCCTCATAAACACAGTCTGGGAGTTGAGTTTCAAGCATTTGTGAGGTACACTGGACCAGTTACAAGACAATAACCAAATTAGAAGTAAGTTATGGTACAAACAATAGTTCACACTATATCCTATTTTCGTTGAAATCAGAGGTAGCTGTTTTTGTCTGCTCTTATTGACTTACAGTTCAACTATTGACTGTTCCTTCCTTTCAGAAGGAAACTCACACACCCAAGGGAATCTCTCCACATAAACAAGGTATGCGCATGTGTGCGCACATATGTGTGTGTACGTGTGTGTGAGAGAGAGAGAGGTGTTGTTTATAAAAATGTTTTCAGTGCTATGAACTCTCAACCTCCTTTTGAATGTTAAGTTCACTGCTGTATTAGGTCATTTGTTTAGAGCTCAACAGTTCTAACAGACTAGTGAGAAATTTTAAAAATATATTTATACTATGAGTTCTCTCTACTTTTCCCCATTTACATATTCTCTTGGGACCTCAACCGATGCTTCATTTGACCTTTCTCTTTCCCTGCCTTTTCCCCATCTTCCCCCCTTACTTCTTGCCTCTTTCTTACTCTTTGTCTTTATTTCCTGAGCACTGGCTTTTATCTCATGAACCTCCCCTTTGCCAAATTACATAAATATCCGACCACTGCTGCTCTGCTCCTTTGTGAAACATCTCCCAAACTGTCTTCCCTCAGATTCACCTCTTCAAAAAAGTAGCAGGGCTCAGACAGACCAAGGCATGAGGGAATAGAAAGACAAAAGACTTCGTTTGGCAAAGTCGCCGCGTCCCACCAAACCCCACCCATAACTCTTACCAAAGCCCTTTTCAAATCTGAGTTATTTTCATGCAGTAGAAGCAGGTTGAGTGGCAGAGTTGTTGCTTCTCTCTTCTTCCCTCTCACTGTCCTCCCACCTGTCCTCCTCAATGAGTAGAGCAAGCCAAATTAAGAGGAGGAAATGAATAATAGAGGAAAGGAATTAAAAACCCATAGGAAAACAATAAAACATTTCAAAGTTTTGGGGTCAGGTACAGAGCCCAGAAACAAGGTTTAAAATATTAACATACTTTCCCTGCCTTATAAGCCCTTTGTCTGTGTAAGCAGCTCTGGCTGCCTGGTTCTGCACAGGCTGTGAATTCTGTTATCCCCAGTAGAGCCCCAGCCTCAGCGGATTCCACCTACATTCCTTCACTGCCCTGCTGGGGGAAGGGGGTCACAGGGACTCAGGAGAGGGGGAGGAAGGGCAGACCCTGGGGACTGCCCGACATACAACACTGCTCTGCACCGCAGCTAGGGTTTTTGCCTGTTCGTTTTGAAGTTCACCCAAAGTTGCAGAGCTGAAATGCCTGAATTTAATACCACCTCCCTTCACCACACACTCAGCCAAATGTCCTTGGCTTTTCAATAGTCCTAACCTCTTGGCACTACTGAGTCTTGATATTTTGCATTCTCTTTTCTCAGATTTTTAACCCTCAGCTTTCCCTTCTCTGGCTGATGCTGCATGTTACTCAAATGCCGTACTGCGTGAGAAGAGCTCCTTCCTTCCTCCCTCCCTTCCTCCATTTCATCCTTCTTTTCTTTTTTTCTTCTCTTTCTCCAACATGTTTGCTATTTTTCTTTATTTTGCTTTTTCAGGAGGGAGATGGGAAGGCAATGGAAGAGCACTCGGAACCTGCCTGAGGACACAGCGTCACAGGGAGCAACGTGGGGCATTAGGATGTGGGGAGGGGTGGAGGTAACGGTATTGGCCCTTCTGCTCAAAGAACAGTTTTCTCCTCAACTCTTATTCCCTCTCTTTGTTGAAGTGTCTTCAGAAAGCTAAAATCAAATCCTTGTCCCTAGGATTGTCTCAGCCTTTGGCACTGAACACAGCCTTCAAGCGCTGCCCTCAAACAGCAAAAAGAGCCATTGTCCAGTTGTCCCCTTGTGCCCTTATGAATGCCTTTCTGGAGACCTTCTCCTGGCTGTGTCTACCATGACAAAGTTCCTTAGCTGAGTGCCAGCTAGAGCTGGTGTTAAATTTTTAAAGTTTACATGATTATCATAGATTTGCCTCTATATTTTCACAACGCTAGATTTTTTTTCACTTGTAGAAACTCAGTGGACTTCACACCACACACACACACACACACACACACACACACACACACACATACAGGCTAGGTCTTATTCAAGATGTTGGATTGATTACTGCAAGTGAACCGCAAGTTTGATTTTCACACACGAATATTCATAAAACTGACCAGTTGTGAAATCAATCTATTAGTTTTCTGGGGGTTTTTTCCTTTGTTTTTAGATTGGTCAACCTGAATAAGAAGTCCCAAGCTGATCTTTTTGGATTTCTATGGCTCTTCACCAAGAAGGTGTTTCAGGTAGTTTATCTCCAAATAGCTTTTCACTTTTCATCCTTTATGCATACTCCCAGCATTCTTTCTACCTTTCCATCTAAACCAAAACGTGGTTTTCCCTTAATTGTACAATAGCTCTCAAACCCGTTTCCTTCCCAAAAACTGTTTTCTCTTCCCAGCCCCGGCTCACAGACGATGACACTTGCTCTCAGCCACCCTCCACCCTCCACAGCATTGTTCTGTAGCAATGGCAAAAGAGCCCTTTTTCTTTGCAATTCTCTTCCTTCACTCCTCAATGTTTTCTTTGGATTTATGAACAATAAATGCAAACATTCACCATCCGCAGTCAACTAAAACTGTTACCTTTCTTATGACTCAAATCATGAGACTCTCTATGAGAAAAAGAAGGTGCATGGGTGAGTGTAGGGTATTTGCAGGAACCATCCAGCCAAACAAATGCTGGATGTTAATTTTGTCCTAGGACATGGCAAACGGGCTCCACGTTAGGTGGCTAGGCCTAGAAACCCAGATTTCACTGACATTAAGTCAATCTGTCACTTTGAAGGTGCTCTCCCTAATCGTCTTCCTCATCACCAATCAGAACAAAATGGCAAAGAAAATCCAAGATCAAGCCATTTTGCAGGGCTCCAGAGTTAAGTGAAGATCTTGCTTTTGTGGACTCCAGGCCATGGCAGTTTACTAGAAGTTGTCCGGGTATTCCTGAACATCTCAGATTTCTATCTCTGGCTCAGAAGAAGCCCCACACCTTGTTTTGCACATTGGGTAAGGACAATTACCACAATCCAAACCTTGACTAATGAATTAGGTCTTACCCTTAAGTGTAGAGTTCATTCATTCCAAGCTGAATAAATCTGGTTCCATATACTGACAGTCTACTGACTACCAGAGTTGAATGAGGAAAACCAGGAAAGGCTTCTCTGAGAACACTGTTTCTCCAAGAAATACTCTTCTAAGCAAAAAGTCAACACAAACAGTGCCTTTTACTAGAGCAAGAGACAGAGAAAAGAGGAGATAAGGTGGTCTTAAAACCCAGGAAACTTCAAGACTAAGAGGCAGGCATAAGCAGAGACAGGATGCACCACTATAAGAAGACACAAGACACAAAGAATGTGTAAATTTCAAGCTATACACATAGGCTGTTTCTTCTCTGTCTACTAGGATGAAGTTAGATCATGTGCTAAAGTATGGAGTCAGAGAGTTGGACGGACCAAGAAGCTGACTTCCTCACCTTAAGATCCCTTTTTGGGTTAAACAACTCATGTTAACTCCCAACAGGGAAGAAAAGAAGATACTGTCTACAAACAGTTAAGATTATAGCCAGGTGTGATGGTGCATGCCTATAACTACAGCATGCTTATAACTTGAGAGGCTGAGGCAGGAGGATCTTGAGAGTTCAAGGTCAGCCTGAGCTACATAGCGAGATCAAAGTCAGCCTGAACTACATAGCAAGACTCGGTCTCAGATAAATAAATAAATATTGTTAGTTCACTGCTTTCCTCCAGAGCATTCTAATAAGATCACACTAGTACCACACTGCATTCTCTGACTTTATCTACCATTTTCCAAGGTTTCTTCACGTGGAATCCCTTTGCCATCTTTCGTTTCAGCTGCTGTTTTTCTTGGCCTCTGTACTCCAGAGAGCACAGATTTTGGAATAAAGTGATCCAGACCTTCCTGACACCTGATTTCCTGTCATTCCAACAGCCTTGGGTCTGTTCCCATCCCTCTTGCTTTTCCCTCCTCATCCCCGTAGTGGACAAAGGAGTAAAGCAAGTGTCAAAACAGAATTTCTAGAAAAAGATGCAATGGCCTTTAAGAGAAAGCTATATAATTAGGAGAAAAAAATGAAGCAGGAATTCTGATGCAAACTTAGCAAATGGAATAAAAGGAAAGGCTGGAAGGGCTGCCAAGAGCTCTAATATACATTCAGAGGTAAAAGGCAAATAAAAAGTCCTACTTCAGCAATGGTAGTGGGTTCTACCCTACTTAAAAGAAAATGATAACTTCTTAAAAGTACAACATTAGACCATAAGAATCTCAGTTAGGTGCTCAGGCTTTTGAGACAGGCAAAACTGATTTTGATACCCAGCTCTGCCCTTCACCAGCTAGGTGACCTCAAACAGGAACCAAGACTTTCCGTGAAAGTCTAACATTAGCACTTGTATTACTTTGTGCCAAGACAGGCCAAGCGGTGATCTGAACCCACTGGTGACTTTGGCTCCGGTTGGTTCTCTTACATACCATGTTGAGTACGTGATGATAGTGTTGCAAATGTCAGCTATCATTTTTATTTTATTTCACTTTTTCTTATACAGGGTAGAAGGGGATTAGGAAAAGCAGGTCTGGAATTCAATACCTGAAGCTCTGAATAGCAGAATATTTTCAGGAGAGCTGTGAAAGGACCCACCAAAAAGTGAATGGTTTTTCTCTGGAGAAGTGTATGTCTTGGCTTAGCGTCATCACCTCTTTCCTTTGGCAAGGCTGACCCAGAGCTCCAAATCTTAATGCAGAATTAGATTTTCCCCACTCTGGTTTTATAAACAAGCCAAGTGAAGATCTATGTTACAGTATTTTACTGCATAAGCCTTATAAACTAGTAACAAGTATAACACTTGAGCTAAAGTCTCTTGATATGTGGATATTGTTCAGTCTCCTAGATCTATAGCAGATACGTATACTAGATCCCCGTAGATTTCAAGATTCCTTCTCTCCTGTCTGCATAAGTGCTATCTTGCTGGCCAAACAAGTGATTTAATTATTGATTTGGGGAAAAAAGACACAAAACGGTTACCACCATGATTCATCCAGTGGAAGACAGCTACAGTGCTTCTCTCTCTGTTTACTTCTAATGGCTTTAGCACGTAAGTTGAGGGTGGGTTAAATCAAACCGTCCCTAATTACCACAATCCTCTAGGTCCCCCAATGGTCCTAAGGTTTGGAGACCTGTTTGCTGACGCTGACACCCAAAAGCTCACACTGAATTAGGTTGTTAAAATGCTGCAGGGGAGACCTGAATCACTGCACTGAGGAACCTCTTTCCACCCCCACCCCAACCCCCAAATGGTCTTTGCCTTTAAGGACTCTTTTAAAAGCAAGCTAGTTTTTCTGATCCTGCTTAATAAAGTGGCCCGGCAGCAGCGGCGGCTACGCTCCCCTTGCTTATTTGAGATCTGTGCAGTCTCATTAAATTTGATGTGTCACAGAGGCCTTGGCTATGTGAAAAGCAGGCTGCGGGCGCAGGACTGGAGGTTGCCAGCTTTACTAAGGAAACGTAATTCATTACGGCTTTTCAAAATGGACGCCCCTCTGGCTTCCTGCTCCACTGATTCTTTCTCCCTTTGCAAGTAACAAGTGAAGGGCCAGCTCAGCCTGCAGATTTAACCCTTATTAACAGCCGTTTAAATTAGAGATGAGGTTTGATGGAGAGACAGGAGCCTTCTTATATGCCCACTCAAAGGAAAGCGAGAAGAGACGATTAAAAATGAAGCACCCCAGCGTCTGGAGCTGGGCTGGTGAGGAGGCATTCACCCCCATCCGAGGAGGGGCTGGCGCTGCTAAGTACTTTATCCAAATAATGTGCTCCTACACTGCCCCGATTACATATTCATGACCCCCCACCCCTTCAAGAGTCACGGAGGAAGGAATATTTGCAGCAATGTGTGCATGCGCGCGAGTGGCACGACAGCAGCCGATTGTCAGGGTGTTGGCTCCAGGTTGCACACGGCCACCGCCGCCGCCGCCGCCGCCGCCTCCTCGTCCTCCTCGTCCTCCTCGTCCTCCTCCCCCTCCACCTTCCTGGCTGGGGGTGCTCCTAAGCGGGCCACTTGTTCTAGAGCAAAGCCTGCAGAAAGAAGACAGGACTCTGCAACCCGGGCCCACACACTGACAAGGAAGTAAACTAGCAGAGGCAGGGGAAGCACTGAGATTATGGAGGGGTTTTCATCTTTCCTAGGATGACCTAATTCTCTAGGCCTCTGACCCTGTGGATTGTAGGGGTGGTGGTGGTATTCCCTAAATTCTTCCCTTTAAAGAACAAAACGCTGGGTGTTACAGACAACAAAATCTAGCTTCCCATTGGGAAAATGCGCTAGGCAAAGCTCGCCAGAGGACTGGGATGATGGGGCCCATTCAAACAGAAAAGTCCACTGAGCTCAGATTTTGGCCCCTTCTACTTCCTCTGTCAACCTCCACCTTCTAGCAAAACATAAAATTATCCCCCAAGTCAGGGTTATATCTTTTGAAAACTGCACACACAAACACTGCTGTAAGAAGGCAGAATATAAAGGCAATTCCCTCACGCCCATACTCTATGAATTTATTTTCCTGACCTGCAGTATCTAACTCAAAGAATCTAAAAAAGAAACATTCCATGACAGAAACAAAATAAGACAGTTCTAAGTAAATCATGCGCTGACAGCACCAGCATTTACATATTAAGTGAAAGAGGATGTCAGCTTACTGCCTTCTTATTTTATTTCCAACTCAAGTGTGTAGAAGGTTTTCTTTTTCCTGGAGTCTAAATTTTATTGTAGCAATTCACAATACAGAAACCTTAGTACACTTTCCACAAGGAGTTTTTGCTCTACAAGGAATCCTTCCCAACCTTCCCTCCAGTCCCCAAACAGAAAAGAAAGATATAGGAATCATGGCTCTGTCCCCTTACCTTCTCAGTTCATTTTGATAGGTTTTACCCAAGTTTTGTTGGGAGACTCAAAGTAAATACACACTTTGTTATAAATAGTTTTTTTTCAAACTGTTTTGAAACAACATCTTAAAGAATGCACACTGTCAGAGACAGTTAGTTCCAGCTTCTATTCACCAAGAAGTGGCAAACATTGGAAATAAAAGCCACCCACATTGTTTTATTTTCTTTATTTGTTTGTTTTTTGTTTTGTTTTGTTTTGTTTTGTTTTGTTTTTTACTAATAGACATCATCAAGGAAATGCACAAAGATGAGGCACTGGAAAAATAAATGATACATTTCCAGTGCACGTTCTGTCCAGGCATAGAAGAAGGGAGGTGCCTCCTGTCAGACTTGCCAAGAACAATCAGGTTTTGAGCCAGTGTCCACGCATGATGGGGATTTGCAAAAGCTTTTTCCTCTTCATTTCAAACTTACACCTGTGTATGGAGAAAGGTAATCATCTACCTGCTACACACACTGAAATGGTTCTGCGACCCCTAAAATAATGTACAGGGTCATAAAGGTAAAAGTGGGGACTGGAGAAACAAAGAAAAAACCCCAACTAATTCATATAATCGAGCGCTTCATGTCCCCAGGAATGTACTAAAAACTTTGTTGCTTCATTCACTCTTCATAATGATAGAGGCTGGGGATATGGTTCAGTGGTACAAGTACCTGCCTGGCAAGCACAAGGTCCTGAGTTCGATTCCCAGTACCGAAAAAAAAAAGTAATGATAGAGGTCAATTATTATTATTATTATTATTTTTACAAATGGGTTTGGTATCTACTTTAAGGGGCTGGATTTGGACTAGGAGTAGAGTCTGTGTAATTTTAAACCCACTCTCCCTTTGCAAGGATCTTTAGAAACAGACAGACAAACACCAACAAGGTTACAAAATTAGTGAACAGAAAAATGGTTTTTTTTGGTTGTTTTTTTTTTGTTTTTTTGTTTTTTTGTTTTTTTTTCTGGTACCAGGAACCGAACTCATGACATTGCGCTTGCTTGGTTTGGATTTTTTTCCGGTACTGGGAATTGAACTCATGACCTCACGCTTGCCAGGCAGGCGCTGTGCCACTGAGCTAAATCCCCAGCCCCACAAAAATGTTGATTCTTAGTTCAGTCCATCTTTCTGTTATAGCAGAATGATAAATATGTCCACTTCAGAATGGTTTTTGGACCCCTTAACTTAAACGAGTCTCACATTTTCCTTTACAGCTCTGAATACAATCCCATATGCAATCGGACATAAGACATACTGTGCAAAACTAATAACAATAAAGGAAACCAGTTGTATGGATCAATTATTTTAACAAATGTTTACTTGTGTCTACAGAATTAAAAGCCCTTAGGATAAAGAAAGAAGAAAAATGCATACAAATGTAGCCTTAGCCTGGCCTCCTGTCTCTATATACCACGCCCTTCCGCTACCTTATAAACAGTCATACTATAATTAGGCTGAAAAGACATGGTCAAAGCAAAGGCTGAAAAGACATGGTCAAAGCAAAAGCAGACGTAGGCAGATATCCATGCAGTGTGAGAGAAGGATGACCTGGATTCCCATGATGAAAGCTGAATATCTAGTGAGCCATTATCTTCCCTGATGATTAACATAGGTTGGCAGACTTACCCTGGCCTCAAGCAGTCTTCCTTCAGTCCAAGGACCCATGTCTTTAGATAATTTGAGACCCCACCTACCTTAGCGTCTCTCCTTAGTTCCCTTGAGTCCATCCTTCTTACATCAAACCAGTTTTCCGTCTACTCTTCATATTTCATCCCATCTTCTGTACTAGCCCTTTCCTGAGTGTGCCCTGGAGTCTTGTTCTCTTTCATGAATAAACTCCATATAGCCACAAGCCCTTTCCCCAGCATTCTTTCTACTCTACCATCTAAACAAAAGCATCATTTTCCCTTAATAATCCCATAGCTCTCAATCCCCTTCCCCCCCAGTAGCTGTTTTTACTTCCCAGCCCCAAATGGATGACTACACTTGCTCTCAGCCTCACTTTACAAGCATTTTTTGGCAGTAATGGCAGAAGAGTGCTTCCTTTACTTCTTTATATATATATATATTTTTTTTTTCTTTCTTTCTTTTTGAGATAGGTTCTCACTCTGCCATTCAAGCTGGCCTGGAACTCCTTGATGTATTCTTTTGATGCTTGATGCATTCAGCACCGGCTCACCTTCTTCTCCAACAGCACATTAAAATTACATTGATGACTGATGATCTTGGCCTCCTAGGATCTCCACCAACTCCATACCTAATACTTGATACCTAATACATAAAAGCAATTCAACATCAGTGACTTTCGTATTTTCCCTGTTTCTCATAACAAGATCAGTAGCTCTCAGGGCACCATTCTTGAACCTGTAGCATCAGCATGATCTCAAAACCTATTAGAAATGCAAATTATCAGGCTCTACCCTAGACCTATTAAATCAGAATGGGGGAGGAAGCAATCTGCTTTAACAGGCTCTCCAGGTTTTGATGCACTAAAATTTGAGAGGTACTAGTACTAAATTCGGCCACACCATGGGTTAGGTTGTCTGTGGGAGATTTTTAACGCTAAAATCTCTGTTTCACTTCCTTGCCGTTGCTTTTTGCTATGCTTTTAATTTGCTAGTCTAATATTTGCCATGGTCTGGAACTCTTCAGAATTTTCTGGACTCACCTTCACTCAGTCTAGACCCTACTCGGCCTTTTCCGTGATGCCTGGGATCTTACAATCACCACTTAATTGCTGCCCCTAAACTTGAACTTTTGGCAAAAGCAGTGAGTTTTGATTGACTCCAAACTGCTTATCTTTTCTGGACCTTTGCTTCTGGTTTATACCCATATTACATTTCTTTTGGATTTGCTAATATTTCTAACATTTACCCACTTTCTTCAAGACTGATATTTCTAGTTAGTCTTCTACAATTTGGGCAGCTGACTTGATTTTGTAAAGAACAACCAAACAAGTTCCCTCAATTTCCACCTCTGCAAAAATCTCTGTAATTTCTCCGCCTAACATTGAAGTAGAGGGGAGCTTCTTCCTTTAGCATGCTCAGAATCTACTCCCTGGTGACGCTACCAGAACTTTGCTCCTCAGGAATGCCAGTGGAATTCAGCGTCTCCACAAAGAAAAGTTCAAGACCAAGAGGTTAACAAGGGTGAATAAGAATAGAGTCATAGTTTATAAATAGAGTTCAGATAACAAGACTGAGGAAAAGCTGTTCTGCTGTGGCCATTTGCAGATTACTTGTTTTAGTAGAAGTGAGGACAATCCATCCTGAGGACAGGGCAAGTAAAATTTTGCCTGCAATTATTTCTGAACAGAAGCATTCATGAAGTGAGGTACTGTATTTATAAGTCCTGATTCTGACTTTTAAAGTCCTATTTGTTCATCTCTATTTAAAATACTAACTCTTGTCTTTCTGTGCACAGTCTACATTAAAACTTGAAGTAATGAAAACTACTGTATTTTGTAGTATTAATTTATGAATTTGCTACACTTAATAAAATGACTGTCCTAAAAAAGTAAAAGGAAAGATTATAGGCTAAGAGAATGGTGTTAAGGGTGTAAGAGTGTGTATGGCTTACTATTAAAAGAAATTTAGCCATGTAGCAAAAGATAAGAGTAGAAATGGTAGATGAAGATACTAAGGAATCATTAGATGGCCTTATCTCTGAGGTGGATGAGACCTATGTTTGTTTCATGCAAAGGGAAAACACCAAGTAGAGAGGAACACAGTAAAGATACTAGAAGCAGGGATAATTTAAGGAGAAAAGAGCTATAAAGCATGGAAAAAAACCATAAAATAGAATGCAATACTGGAAAACTATATTCAATAAGTCTCCTCATTGCAAATAACAGTGTATTTTCTCAACTAACTTATGTATAAGTGGTATATTGGCTCATTAACCAGTAAGAGTAGGATCTGTACATGGAGATGGCAGTCCCCAGAGACTTGATGATTCTGGTACCACTGCCTCATCTCTGCTGCTCTCCATGTATCTCCTATGCTCTTCTTTGGAGACAGGCATGGCTAGACCCATTCTGTAGGCAGTTTCTGACACAAATCTTACAAACTTTTCAGTCAAAACAGAAAGAGGTCCTCCCTAGCTCCAGTTAAATGTCACAAGGACTTTGATGAACCCAGTCTATTTTGTGTCAAGCCCTAAGGTTGTGAAAAGAAGAGAGATTCTTATTATAATTGATAGTCTATATCAGACACACACAAATGGATGGAGCAACTCTTCACTCTCCCCCTAAATGTATGTGTGTTGAGCAATAAGCTAGCAGAGGTGAGGTACAAGGATACTGTCATAATCAGTGTCAACTGAAGCAACCTTGGAACAGAAGCACCTCCCTGACACTGGGATGGGTGTGAGCATGTATTGTGTGTGTGTGTGTGTGTGTGTGTGTGTGTGTGTAGAGAGAGAGATATGTAAATATAAATATAGATATAGATAGTAGGTATGTATATTTGTATGCAAAAGATATATATGTATATAGATAGAGTGGTCAAAATATAAAGTGAATGTTTAAATTTTTAAAATATTGATTCCAGTTAAAAGCACACCACCATTAATATCCCTCAAAATACTTTCCCTGGCTTCAGAAACATTTATCCCATTGTTCTTACTACTTTCCTTTTAAAAATAATTTTATTGGTACACTTTAGATATACATAATAATCACATTCATCATAAAAAATTTGTATCTGTACATAATATATCTTGATTCTTTTTTCCTCCCCAATCTGCTCTTCTCTCTTCAATCCCTCTTCTCCTTATTTATAAAAACTTTGTTTCCACCTTTTCTTCTGTTCTCTCTTTTTTTCTCTTCCTTCCTCTCCCCATCTCTTGCTCCCCTTCCTACTTGAACATTTCCTTCTTATATTCTAATATCTGTTATGCATTTTGATCCTTATTTACTTTTTTAGTTTCTCACAAATGAAAAACAATGCAATATTTAAATATGTGAGTCTGATTTATTTCACGTAAGAGTAAGGTCTCAAGGTGCATCCATTTACCTAGAAATGTCTAAAGTAATCCTTCTTTATAGGAAAGTAGTACTCCATAGTATAGAATAATCACATCTTCTTTATCCATTCATCTGTTGATACACACCCACTTTGTCTGCAAATGGAATAGCTATCTCTGCTTTTATTTTCTGGGTTCCTGTTCCATGGAGTATAGTATTCCACAGTTTGATTTTCAGTCTAAGAATTTCTTTTTGAGTTAAATGTGTTTCTTTCATGCAGCATACTGTTGGATCTTGCTTCTTGATCCATTCTTCCAATCTGTTTCTTTTTGTTGGTGAATTGATACCATTAACACTGATGGTTGTAACTGATATGTATTGACTTATCCTTGTCATATAAATTTCCTGTTGTTGGTTCCCTTTCTTTCCCCTCTGTTTAATTGTTTTCCTTCCCTGATGGCTTCTTTCCATTGGGGTTAATGCATTTGTAGTCTTCATCATGTCTTTCTATAATAGTCAATAGAACATTTTGTAGTGCTGGTTTGGTCATGAATTTCTTCAGGCGTTTTGTATCATAGAAGTATCTTATTGCTCCATCAATTTTAAAAGATAATTTTGTGGGGTGCATCCATCCAGTTGGAGGTTGTTTTCTTGTAGGGCTTGCAATAGTTCACTCCAAATTCTCTTTGATTTGAGGGTTTATGCTGAGAAGTTTGCTGTGATTCTGATGGGCTTCCTTTATAGGTATTTTTTTTTCTAGCAGCGTTTAATATTCTATTTTTGTATTGAATTTCTGTAATCTTGACTATCACATCCCTTGGTGTAGATTTTCTTTATTGAAATTCTATATGCCACACTTATCTGTACATTAAATTCTTTTTCCATGCTTGGGAAGTTTTCTGCCATTGCTTCTGTGATCAGATTTTTTAGGTATTTTGTGCTAAGATTTTCATTTATTCCAATCAATCTATTTTACTCTCTTTTGCATCATTTAGTAGCCATTGGATTGATTATTCATGGTCCCTTGTTAATTTTTAAGAAATCTTTCTTTTCATGGTCACTAACCTCAAACCTCTCTTCTAAGTTCTGATGTTCTGTCCTTGCATTGGTTGATTCTACTGAGTATACTTTCAATAAAATTTTTAATCTCCTGGATATCTGTGGGCATTCACAGTATTCATCATTTTCTTGATCTCTATTTTTTTTATCTGTTTCTATGCTAGATTACTAACCAAGCCCTTTATTATGGTCATTATGTCTTTAACTATCTGACAAATTATTTCTGATTTGCTTATTTCTAGAACCTCATTCATCTGCTTTGTTACTTCTGCTGTTATCATTTCAGAAAGTTCGTGGATGGCTTTTGATTTCTTCAACCTCACTGCCCCCTGGTTTGCCCTGGGAGAGCTGGAGGTCTGAGGTTACATCTTGTTTCCATGTCTTCTCATTTTGTATTTTTTTTTTAGTTTACTTTCTGTGTTACTGCTTGCACATTGCTTATGTAGGTATCTTTATTGCTAGTATTGAAAATACCTTAGGAAATGACTACTCTTGAAAGATATTTTCTAGGTGCAGCTGGATTTTGAGTCCTACCTCTTCAATTTGTTAGAGATGAGAAGTTGCTATCTCTCTGTCTAGCCCCTGGTTCTTTGATACTGGCCTATAGGATCAAATATGACTATCAGACAATCTTATTCTGGACATATAATTGATTAAAACAACTATGTCCACTTGCTAAAGTAGTACAATAAGTAACAACAGTATCATCAAGCATAGCCTAGAAATGACAAACTGTGGTAACTACTAATTTTCCATCATTAACTATAAGAACAAGGTTTATAGTTGTATAACAAAATCTAAAACACACCAGAAAGTTGTACATAGTAAGTATCCACTCAAGCATGATTTTTCCTCAGGGGAGAAAATCTAAAAAGGGTAAGTTGGAGAAACAGAGAAATAGAAAAAGAGAAAGAAATTAGAAGCAGGGCTGAAGGACAAATGAACATTATACAAATTTTGGGAAATTGGTGAAGAAGACAGGAGGGAAAGAAGAAGGAAGAAACAGAAGTAAGAACAGAACAAAAAAGCCCTAAAAGCAATGTTATACTCATAAAAACTGGTATAAATAATCACAAAAAGAAAAAGAAATGAGGAAGGAAAGAAAAAGAAGTCCAGGAGTGCCTCTGCTTTAACTAATAGTCAAAGACAGCACAGAGAGCCAAGAGCTGTGTTGGTTGACCCTCGGAAAACCTTCAGTAGAACTGTAGCAGGATGATGGGTAATCACAGCAAATCTGTACTTTCAGCTCCACTGAAATTCCGGCTGGTTCTGCCTTCTGGCAGTGAGGCTGGGACCCAAGCTGTTTAGCCCACAACACTCTGATGCCTCTTGCCACCTTGAAGTGGCTCCCTGAACTGGATGCCTCTCGTGGTTGCACCTCCCCTGGACACTGGGAGTACCAACACGGAGCCAACCTACAGTTCCTCTGAGTCTCATGTTCAGCTCACCCCTTCCTAAAATAGCTACTGGCAAATTGCCCTCTGCTGAAGACATTTGGATTGGACTTACTCACTAGCCACTGCATCCCACGGCATCCTCTGCTGTGTGCCACCAGTGGGTTTCTCTGTGGAGGCCTCTGGAGATAGCAATAGTCACTGTACCTCTGTAGGTTCAAGATCTCTCTCTCTCATTGTGAGCCAGGATTGAGGTAGAAAGCACATCACCCTCTTCTGTGCTGGGGTCACTTTTTGCTCTCTTTGTGGGCTCCAATACTTGTTTCAGATTCTTGCTGGATCCTGGTGACTCACTTCCCTCCTTCATCTCTTCACCACATTGCTACATTTCAGTGTCAGGACTCTGAACGTCATGGAGGCTGATTTACCACTACTCACCACTTGACCATCTTCCTGGAAGTCCCTCTTGTCACTTTCTGAGGCAGTTCTGGAAGTGCTCCTTTGTGTCTTTATGTGGTAGATTAAAAAATATATAGCAAATGCTGCTGCTAAGTGCATTTGGCAGGTTCATAAAAACATTATGATGTGTCCTCATCTGCCTTATTCACCAGATCTGGTAACTTGCAACTTCTGGCTCTTTCCCAAAGTCAAAATTATCATGAAAGGTAAATGTCTTGAAATGATTCAGGACTTTGAGGAATCCACAGCAGTGCAAATAAAGACACACATGAAAGAGAATTTCCAAAACTACTTCAGAAAATGACAGGAGTGATGGAATAAATGTGTTCAAAGCAAGAGTACTTTGAGGGGTATTAATAGCACTGTGTGTCTCTTACTGCTGTAAGTTTTAAAAATGTAAACATTCACTATATCTTTGGTTTCATCTCATGTGTATTTATGTATATATGTGTATCTGTGCACACATGTATGTGTATATATACATACACATGCTTGCCTGCCTATGTATATAGTTAAAGAAGTATGTCACAGGTTAGATAACCTGGAAGCCAATGTTAAGATAGTTCGTTGGGGAATATATTCATTGCAGATCAGTGCCATGAAAGGAAGAAGAAGCTGCACTGCTTTTGGAAGAAGTAAAGCTGTGCAAGCCTGACAAAGCCTCCGTCAACTCACTGGAGATCCCTGGATAAATGTCTCTAATTAGATAAAAATTGCTAGATCAAAGTGGTCAGGACTTAATATACCTTTCTCACCGCACGCTGATTGTGGACTACTCAGGAAAGGCTTAATATTAGGGAGAAAAGTGCCCTACAGTCGAGGCTGACCCTCGTGATACTGACAGCTGGAAACTGCTATCTGCATTCCCTCTAACTAGACAGCAAACCTGCCTATAAAGAGGGACCTAGAAGGTTCATCTCCGTGTCTATGACAGCAGAGAAGATGAAAAGTTACATGAAATGTCATAACCCAGCCCATGTGACAGAACATGGACCTTTCACTCTGTCAGTGCCAGTATGGAAGGAGCAAACTAAGCACAGGGTATCTGAGCTCAGGTTCATCTCCAGTGACTCCATGGAAAACAAATTCCCAATCCTAGTATGAATAGGCAGAAAGAAATTTAAATGGCAACAAATTCTTTGACATAAATCTCATCAAAAGTGGAGTCTCTTTTCTTTTTCCTGAATCTGGGCTGGCCACTGACTATTTTGAGAGTATTGTGGCAGTTAGGATGCAGTCAACTCGATTGACTTTGAGGTCTGCACTGTGAATTAGTGGAATGCGCTTCTAGATGTGTCTGGGTGGGTCATGGAGGCATAGCCTTAAGGTCTATGTCTGGCCCCTCAGCTCTTCCACTCTGCCTCCCGCCCTGCCCTGCCTCCTGGCTGCTGTGAAGTGAGCAGCTTCCCTCTACAAGGCAATTGCACCACACCATTCCTGCCTTAGAGCCAGCCAACCATGGACTGAAATCCCCTGAAACGGTGAGCCAAACAAACTTCTTCTTTAAGTTATGACTGTTAGGTATTTTGTCCCAGCAACAGGAAAATGACTAATAAAGGTGTCTTTCCAAGCATAGCCTTCAGCAGATCTTAGTGTTAAATAAGCACAACTACCCTGCTAGAGACACCACGCAGAGAAGCTCTGAGGCTACTTGGAGAAGGCCTGGAGTATGGTTGCAGGGAAATAGTAGTTGAGAAAGTTGAGGGCATTAAGATCCTGCTGAAAGAGTAAATCAGGACCTCAAGGAGTGTCTGTGAGTGAAAGAATTCATTCATTTTTCCATTTATTCACTCAACAAAAAGTTTTTTGAGTATCTACAATGTGCTAGATATAATTCCAAACAACTCAGTACCTCAGAGTAAAAATAGCAAGAAAAAATAAAATAAAGTCTATTTAAAAGAAGTGAAAACTAATCAACAATATGCTTTTCTCCATTGCCCATGGGACTGAGAGTTATGTTTCCATTGCCATTGAGAATAAGGGGTTAGGGTCAGGCATGGTGATGCACACCTGTAATCCTAGCATTCAGGAGGCTGAGGCAGGAGGATCATTGTGAATTCAAGATCAGCTTTGGCTACCAGTGAGTTCAAGGCCAGCCTGAACTGCATAGCGAGACCTTGTCTCAAAAAGACAAAAAAAGAAAGAAAGAAAAAAGAATAAGGGGTTAGAATTTCCTAGCTCAGCGGCACAATGCCTGCCTGGCAAGGGCAGGGTCATGAGTTTGATTCCTGGTACCAGAAAAAAAAAAGAATTCCCTAATTAGTTAAAGACACTATAAAAGGAAGGTATGTAAGGACTCTTTTTAGTTCCAACTTTAAATTAGTGTCTTAAATTCATTATATTCAAAAGAGTCTGAATAATTTTAAGTGGCCCAGACTCTGTATAGACCATACTGTATAGAGAGCCCAACCTCTGACTACTGTTGTATAATCAAAGATAAGAAAGTTTCTTCTATGTAGTTATCTATGCCAGACAGTGACGCTAACTACTTCTGTTCTGAGCACTCGCTGGTCCCACTCATGCAGTAAACACCCCCTGGATACTCTTTTTTTTTTTGTTTGTTTGTTTTGTCTTTTTGAGATAGGGTCTCACTATGCAGTTCAGGCTGGTCTTGAGTTTACTTTGTAGCCCAGGCTGGCCTCGAACTCACAACAGTCCACCTGCCTCAGCCTCCTGAGTGCTGGTATTACAGGAGCTGTACTCTTTAAGAGTAAGAATCTTGCATGACTCATCCATATTTTCCTGTTCTGATTAGCATATGGACAATTAATTTCCATTTCATAACTAAATTTAAATATTCACTTAACAAAAATGTTTTCTAGAAGTATGTAATCAGTATTAAGTAGTTTTTTTATAAAAAGAATGCATGAGAGAATGTATGAATGAAGGTGAAAATGTGTGAGTGTATATATAAATAAATGTGCAGATGAAAGTCAAGTGAACTCTTGTCTCAGAGCTCTCATATTTGTTTTTCCTCCTGTCTAGAATGGTTTTACCCCAAATCATTACATGACATGTTTCCTCAACATTCTGTTCAGTTCTCTACTCAAAGTTCTCACCAGTGTGATATTTATTAGTGACTCTATATAAATAGCAACTACCCTGACATTCAATACCTCTACCTCCTTACTGTTTCATTATGTTTCACAGCACTTACCACCACCCGACATATATATCCATATACATATATATATACACATATATATACACACACGTGCATGCAAATCAATATATATGCATATACATACATATGCATGAACATACTTATTTGTTAATTCATTTACATTTACCTTATTTCCACTGCTAAAATATATACTCCATGAAAAAACAGAAATTTTTGCTATTCATGTCCTGATGCATCCCCAGTGCTGTAAGTGGTCAGTTAATATTTATTGATTGAATGAACTCAATTAATATCTATTGCACACAAGCATAGAAAACAGATCCCTTCTTAACTATTCTCCTTTGGTGCTTGAGAAATCAAATAATTTTGTCAATCTTTGAAATGGTCATGTGTTGTAGAAGTGTAATCCTATGAAAAGACAATAAGATTGCTTTCTCACTTCCTTTCTTTCTCTCTTATCTTTGTGCACATGTGCACATGCTCTGGGGTTAGGTTAGGGTGATATGTTACTACTTTTGTTGTCTATAGGAGATGAAGAGAAAACCCAGCTGTGCATTTTCCTCAGTGAACTCAAAGGTCACAGGTGAGCTTTCCACTACTAGGAGGAGGGCGCTGTGACTCCACCTCCACCTCTCTGTCCTCCTCTTCGCCAACTGATTTTGCTAGCAGTTTGTAAGTTAAAGGAGATATTGTTTCAGGTCTTGTGATACTGGAATAGGACAAAGAAGAAACTCTAAAGGGTAATGCTTACTTCAAGGCAAGACATAAGAGATGTAAACAGCTCCCTTCTAGCTTTCCCTGACCATTGCAGCTAGCTCACAATCAAATACATTCATTTTGAAAAGGCCATTCACTCTTTTATAGAGGGTTTTTTGGTTTTTAGATATAGTTAATTTGATAAAATACTCCTTGCAATATTATATAGAAATGTAATACTACAATAATACTCATTTCTATAGAACTTTACCTTTATGATAATATTTTCTCCACTGGCAGCCAGTCTTATTCCCCAATCTGCAGTGTCCCTAATTACTTGGAGAAACATCCCAACATTGTCATATTTAAGTGTAGGCCCTGTATGACTAGGATGTCAATAGACTTTAATGCATAAGCTTTGGAATTAAAATAAACTCTAAGCTACTGAGCTCATAGCCAAATCTGAAATAGTAATAACAACTCGTATGACCTCATATTTCATACCCATCATTATTACTCTCTGTGCTAAGAATAAGTCAGATATTTATTTCCCCAAGATTAATAGAGAGTGAGACTTAAGACTCCAAGAAGATCAAATGCCTTGTGGTCACAGAGATAAACATGGGACAGCCAAATCTAAAGCTTTGGCTCTAAGACTTCCTTCCTCTACTTGCTCTAAACATCACAGAAAATGTAAGATAGTGCCTCAAATTTGAGACTGCAGGTCAGACAAGAATTTGTGCATCTCCAAGTGAGTAATAAGTCACATAAAGAAAAGTAAGGAAACATGGAATTTGTGCCCCTCGGAACCCTGCCTAGGCCAGTGACAAGCAGGAAAAGTCCTGAATCCTAGACTAAACAGAGGGAAACAGAAGGGGCCAGACGAGCCTCCCATAGCAGCCTGATTTCAGTCCGGCCAAGCATTTATTCTGCAACCCTGATGGATTCAGCAATAAATCACTGTTTCCTTTCTTAAATTCCTTTTGTTGCGCTGAGGGGTGTTATTTACTTTATTATTAATAGTTCCCTGAAAATACCCACATAGATGCAGTTCTTCATCTCTCTCCTCCTCTCCTGTTCCCCTTTTTTGTTCTCTGTCTCCCTGTCCCTCTCTCTGTCTCCCCCTCTGGCTCTTTCTCTCTATCTCTGTCTCTGTCTCTGTCTCTGTCTCTGTCTCTGTCTGTCTCTCTCTTTCTCTCTCTCTATAGGCTTTTAAATCCTCAATCTCCCTTGGGGTGTTAATTTTCTACAAATTTATAGCTTAAAATGATACAAATGTATTATTACTCAGTTTCTATAAGTCAGAAGTCTGGACATGGTCTGGCTGGATTCTCTGCTCAGGGCTGCACCAAGCTACAATCAGAGTCCAGCTGGGACTGTAGTTCTTTTCTGGCTCCTCTTCCAAGTTCACTGGTTGTTGCCAGGTTTATGTCCATGATGCCGTGGGATGGGAGATGCCTACTTTTCCGCTATTGGTTAGGGCCTATTCTCAATGCCCAGAGGCTGTCCCCAGTCCCTTCCCATGGGGGCTATGGGGGGCATGGCAGTTCCTTCATGGATGTGTTTCTCCCAATCAGCTGGAGTGTGTCTTTCTCACTTCCTCCTCTGCAAACAAGTGAAGAAAACTCTCTGCTTTTAAAGGGCTCATGTGATTAAGTTAGAACCATGAGGATAATCTATCTGAAGATCAACTGTGCCATCTAGTATAACCTAATCCCTGGGGTGAAATCTATCAAATTCATAGTACCAGGGATTATGCATGACATGAGAACAAGGGGCTTGGGAAAACCTAGGCACACTTAGCAACAGAATACTCCATTTACTTGAGCTGTGGTGTGAATAATAACGACAGAATTTTTCCTGTCAAGAGATGAGGCTGCCCAGGTACTTAAAACACCTTTCTCTTGTCTTCTCAGATGCCACTCTTTCTTCACTGCCTTTTAACTCTCTAGACCCTGCTCCGTAAGCTGCTGTGTGGTTTCTCTTCATTTCCCAACTTCTAAATACTAGATACCTCAGGATATCTAGTATACTAACTTCATCTTCCTATCTAAAGTACTCTAGAGACTTCAGCCCAACCTAAGTTTTGAGGTACTATTTACACACTGGTGGTTCCCTAATTTATAGTTCAGACCTTTCCCCTGAATTCTTGATTAGCATACTTAATTTCTTCATCAGCATCTCCACTTGCTGTGCAATAGGAATGTCAAGCTGAACATTGATAAAAATAAACTTGATTCTAACACTTCTCCAATGTGTTCCTAAGTCCTCCTCATCTGAGAAACTGGCAACTTCCCCACTCTACCAATTTTTCAGGCCAAAAATCTTGGCATCCTCTTTAACTCCTTTTTCTCTCACATACCCCAGCTCCAATCATCAACAAAGCCTGTTGGTTTTGCCTTCAAAATATATGGCGCTGGGGGGGATGGATTGCAGCTCAGTGACAGAGTGCTTGCCTAGAAAGAGCAAGGCTCTGAGTTTGATTCTCAGCACTGCAAAAGTGTGTGTGTGTGTGCGTGTGTGTGTGTGTGTGTGTGTGTGTGTGTGTTGCACAGAATCTGAGAATGGTTTAGCTCTACTTCTAGCAAAACACCATCACACCTTGCCTGGGTTTTTGCAGCAGACATTTAACTACTCTATTTATACCCACCGTTATCTACCCTCCCTTCCCATTCTAGTCTATTCTTTGCAGAGCAGCTAGGATGAGCCTTTCAAAACATAAACTATATCATAGCACCCCTCTATTTTACATTTCTAGTTATTTTTCATCTGACTCAATGGAAATATACTTCATGATCTCCCTCCTACTCTTTCTCATCTCCTGCTGTGCTGCTATCCCCACCTGAGTGTGCTCACTACACTAAACTTTACTGAAACACTCTTCACATTCCCCCCGTACACACCAAGCATGTGCCTTCCACAGGGCCTTTGAACTTAGCTGCCCTTCTTTCAGAGCCTCATGAAGCTCACTCCCATGCTCTTTTATAGTCTTTATATAAATAATACTTTTTCAGAGAGAAGTTCCTTGACAACCTTCTATACCAGAAAACCATCCTTAAGACTATCTTGCATACCCCGATTTATTTTTCATCATAGCACCATCACTTCCTACCATTACCTAGGAAATAATTCATTGTATGTGTTAATTTCCCATCACCATATGTAAGTGTAAGCTCCATGATTCAAGAGACTCATTCAGTCCATTGCTGAATCACAGAGACTCAATTAGTAGTGTCAGGAATATAGTACACACTCAGAGAATAACTGCTGAATGAGTGAAACATATCCAATCACTTATCCATCAGAGATCACAGATTTTCTTAATATGGTACTTTCTAGTAGAAAATGCTGTGATAGAAGGAAGGGTTAGGATAATGTTATAACTCTTTAAAGCACTGCAAGTTCGGCTTTTACGGTACCAGGGTGAGAAGAGAGGTAGTCTTTCCTGGAACAAAGATATTGTTTTGAATGTATTTCTTTCATATCAAAGGCTACTGAGTAAGTTTGGGGCAAGGATAGTCTGTGTTGGTGGAAACTAGAAGATACTTTCTTCCCAGCCATTTATTTCTACAAGCTAAACTAGCTTTAGCTTGTCTTTATGCCTATGGATCTTTTCTTAGTCTTCTCTCATCTCAACTTCTCAAACTCCTATCCATCCTTCAAAAGCCATCTGAAATGCCATTCACATCACCAAATATCTCCTGATACCTCCATGCCAGTGTGCCAATTGTTTTAGTTACTTTGTTGCTGAGACAAAATACCTGACACTCAAAGTTAGATGAGAAAAGGTTTACTGTAGCTCACAGTTTGTGGAGGTTTCAGTTCATAGTTGGCTGGCTCAAAGGCAGGATGGCATGGCAGACAGACATCATAGAAGAGAATACAGGAAAACAGCAAAGTAGTAAAGCAGAAAGCCAAGCAGCCCTCCGTCTCTCCTTTATATCTTACCCAGACTACACACCCTTAGAGCAGATAGCACTCACACGCAGCATGGGATAGCATTAATCCTAGCATCCCACCATGAATCAGTCCCAGCGTCACACGCCCTTGATCCAGCCACCTCCAAAAAGCCCCACCTACGACCACATGAGACTTTTGGGGAATATACAAGCCATAACACCTGTCTTTATGTGAGACCTCCCAGAGTGCTCAAATATAGTTAACTCTGGGTACTTTCTAACCCTCCCTCTTCCCACGCTTTCCCAACTCAAAGGGAATAGGATTGCCTTATCTTTCTATCCTTAATACACCTCAGCACCAAATCTTACCCAGGAAGATGCTTACATATGTTTGTGAAACAGGATGGGATTGATTCAAATTATTGCAATTAACTGGGAAATTAGATGTTTAGCAAGTGGGTTACTTTACTTCATTTTCAAAGGACTTAGTAAATTAGTAACTCAGGCTCAGTTGCCTGAGCTTCCCTGAAAGCCAATGGCCCAAGATTAGAGTTACCTTGTCTACCATGCTTAGGAAAAGCTCCAAGCCAGATCATGATTCTAACATTTTGCTAAACTTTAAGGGCGAGTTAAGAATGGTAAGAAGGAAATGTTCACATTATAAGTAGTTTGAACTATCCATTATTTTCCATTTTGCATTCACTAGCTATGTTGCAAAAAATGTACTTTTAAAAAATCTTGATGAAAAACAACTTCTTTTCTATTCAAATGGAATAATACAGTTCACCCTGCACTACCCATGGCCCCTGCTAAAGCTTCCATGGGAATATATGAAAGGGCTACTTTCCTTTATAGCCTTTGATTTGTTCTTTCTACATCCTGTAATTTCCATCCACACCAGAGAGCCAAGTGCTGTGTGGGGCTAATTAAACACTATAATTATCCATGAGTTATGGCCCAGAAGTAGAGAGAAAATCTAACACATGTCTGATTGTAATATCAGGTAAATACTCAAGATGTGTGACTGGTGAAATGCAAAATATTCTATTCATTTAATATTCTTGATGAATAGTGAATTAGTCTAATCACATTAGCTATTCTATTCATTTATTAGGTGAGAGTGATTAGAAGTGAATAGCTGCAGAAAAACCCTCTCAAGTTGCAAAAATTAGACTTCTATAGTTTTATTATGTTTATTTTCAACGGAGGGTAATTGTCTGTAGCTTTCACAGAGACAAGTCTCTACTCCTCCCCTATCTTTGCCCCTAGAAGAACTGAGTGCTGGTCACACATGTAGAGAGGGCAAATAAGACAATGTAGAGCTGGTATACAAATGATCACGTAGATTGTACAAACATGGAAAAATATTGCATACAAACACTGCATTTCCAAGGACATAGCTTTCCTCTTTTTTCTTCTTTTGTTCTACGGGGTATAATTTACATATAAGAAAATACATAAATCTTAAGTATACAGCTCAATGAATTTTGACTGATATAGATTTCCATGTAAGCATGACAGAGTTCAAGGTACAGAATACTTCCTAGAAAGGCTCCCTTGGGCTCCTTGGAAGTCAATATATAATCCTTCCCCAGGGTTCATCATTATTTTGACTTCTATCACCAAACACTGTTTTAGCTTGCTTCTAACTTCATACGAATGGCGTCATACAGTCCCAAATTCAAGTTCAAAGTATTCTTTTAATACAAGTCAAAGGGGGGAAATCCATAATCCCAGAACAACCAAGAAATACTTTTGAAATTAAAATAATTAATAAAAGTAATACACATATATCATGAGAGATTTCAAGCATTACAGTAAAGTTTTGGAAAAGTCCTCACCTCCACCCTTTATCAAGAATTCCTCATCCCTATAAAAGGGAATCAAGATGTACTTTGCACATGTACTAATTCCACACAGAGAATGGAAGTGTTGTGTATTGCAAACATGTATTGAAAAAAGAAGGGGATCAAAAAAGAGATGAAGCAGGAGAGAGAGAAGAGCAAGGGGATGCAAAAAAGGAATTAAGATGTGCTGTGTACATGTACCAATTCCCAAAAAGGAATGTAAGCATCACGTACTACAGATATGTACTACAAAAAGAAATTTCCTCTTCACTAAGAAAAACCTGCTAGATATTCCCTGCTGCCCTTTCAGATCTTTCTCTCACCTTTCAACCCTACACTGGGCTCCTACAGATTGACCTCTGTGGGCTCCGTCAATGGCTTGCTCACTTGCTAGCATCTATTTGGATTTTGGCAAAGAGAGGCACTGGCTGTAGATGGTAGGGCAAAGGGAAGCCTGTTGGGACATTCATTGCCCTGGCCACTCTTTGTTGAGCTACCTGAGCTTGCTGCATCTCAGGCAACCTTTTTCTATAGACAGCTACTCTTTCCAGGTATAAGGATAGCATCTTCTTGCCTCTTTGGTCCTCGAAAGGCACTGTTTCTAGCCTTGTCTCGTGTCCATTGCTGCCTCAACATATCTGT
Organism: Chinchilla lanigera; assembly: GCF_000276665.1. NCBI lineage: Eukaryota > Metazoa > Chordata > Mammalia > Rodentia > Chinchillidae > Chinchilla > Chinchilla lanigera. The sequence continues at coordinate 22,711,046 of NW_004955412.1, read as the reverse complement.
TCAGTGTTCCTCCATCTTTCCAACACCTTTGTAAATAGCCTTGCATTGAACTTTCCTCCATTGCCCCATTGGAATGTGCTACCCTTGGCTTCTGCCTGCCATTAGCATTCACGTACACATACTATAGAAAACACTTTTGCATCTCCTGTGGATATAGGCTTCAAACGGTTGTTTGCATGGTTGTTAAACTAACTGCCTCTACATCTTTCTAATGAAAGTACACTTATGTCATCCACACACCTCATTCATCCTAGTTTTTTAAAGCAATAAGTGACCCAAGACATACAACACACTATCCTGAAGGTTTTAAATTATTTTTACCATTTTAACTTACTTTGTGTCTGCTGCCAAATCTTTCTTATTGCAATTTCAGACCTTATGTGTACATACCGGGTCTTTGGAAAGATCAGCTGTGTTTTCTAACATGCCCCACATACGCAGGGTACAGAGGAGAAGTTTCACCATAGCTTCATACAGACTAAGAGCTAGCTGAAAAGAATAGAGCCTTTTCTTGAAAGCAAAGGTACAAAGCTGACATAATACAGAAGGTCCATAGGAATTTGGTATTTATTAAGAGTCTGCTGTGTGCCTGACAGAGTGTTAAACATTTAATAGACATTAATTCTCACATTAGCCACACGAGGCTTGTGGATCAGCATAATTCACAAAGAAGGGTCCGGGGATTTAGCTCAGTGGCACAGGGCCTGCCTGGCAAGTGCAAGGTCGTGAGTTCGATTCCTGGTACCGGAAAAAAACCAAAAACAAAACAAAAAAAAAAACATTTCACGAAGAAGGAAAATGACAGGCTTGAAGTTTAAATATACCCTCTCTCTGAGTTCAAAACCCCAGAGTTCCACCTCTCAGTCAGGAAAACTTGTCTTCAGACCTGAGTGAGTGGAACCAACGTGGCTATTATGGAGCTAAAGCTCAAGAAGCTCAAGAAAGTAGTGATTCCAGTCCCCTCAACTTAGATACACCACAGTACGGAGTATGAAGATGCTCGTGTGTGCTGTCAGAGGCACCATTTGATTTAAAGAACTATGAAGAGAACCAGAGACATTTACTAAGAAGAGGCAAGGACCTGGGAGGAAGAGACAGGATCAGTGTTCAGGGAGGTAAGCATCTCTGCAGCTCCAAAGATGGAGGTTACAATGAATGCATCTCCTGAGTTGTCCTTCACATCATATATTTACTTTAAGAAATTATTAAAAATTTGCTATGCAAAATTTAGATAGATAATAAGAAATGGGGAGATAGAACTTTGCAAAGGGTAAGGGAACCCCAAGACAAAGGCAGAGGGGAGGGGAAGGGGAAATAAAAAGAACTAAGATGTGTTAGTATATGTACCAGTTCCCCACGATGAATGTAATCTTTGTGTACTGCAAACATGCGCTAATAAAAATTTTAAAAATTAAAGAAAATAAAGAATCAACTATGTGCCATGCACTGTACTGTGTGTTGGTAAATATAATAATAAATAAAAGAGACAAAACTCCTCTCATGGAACTTACATTTTTGTAGGAATAGACAGCAAGTAACTTAACAAAAGAGCATATAATATTGATAAATGCCATGAGAAATAAAGCGGAGTATGAGTAAAGGAGGCTATGAGGAGCTGAAGGATGTTATTAGGAGATGAGGAAGGCTGCTCGCTTTTATACAGGGTGGTCAAATTCAGACCTCCAAGGGGGTTTCTCTGAAGAGAGGAAGTGAGCACTGTGGATACCTAGGAGGATTCATGAGGATACCCAGGAGGAAAATGTTGCAGGTGGAAGAGGAACAGCATCAACAAAGGCCTTGAGGAAGGTGCAGACTGTGTCATGTTTGGAGAATAACAAGAAGATTGTGGCTGAAGGTGAACGACCACATATAACAAAGAGTGAAAAACAAAAGTGGTAGAAATTAAGTTCAGAAATTTTACAGAAGCAGGGTCTGATGATGGACACCCGTAACCCCAGCATTCTAGGAGGCTGAGACAGAAAGGTTGCAAGTTGAAACCGAGCATGGACAACTGAGCAATTTATCAAGATGCTTTCTTGGAAGGAAGGAAGGAACAAAAGTAGGATGAAGGAAATTAGGAAGGAAGGAAAGAAGGCCTCAGGAGACAGATCATGTGGGACTTTGACCCATTAAAAATGCTTTTACTCTGAGATGAGAAAATATCTAGAAGTTTTAAGTAAAAGAAGGACATGATATGACTAATATTTTAAGGAGATCAGTGTGGACATTATATTGAAAACTGACTACAGTTGAAAGGAAAAGTCTGTAAGGAAACAGCAGACTGTAAACATTATCTACATAGGAACATAATAGATATGGTTTATTTTTTTTTCCAGTACCAGGAATTGAACTCATGACCTTGTGCTTGCCAGGCAGGCACTCTGCTGCCGAGCTAAACCCCCAGCCCCTATATAGGAACATAATAAGTTGAAGTAGACTCCATGTGGCAGCAGAAAGTGGTCTGATTCTGGATCTTTCTCAAAAGTAGTCTAGAGCACTTGTCTTTTGATTAGACTGAGATGAGATAATAAGTTAAGCATCACAGATGACCCTAAGATTTTAAGGTTGAGTAAATATTTAATGGAAGCTCCACTCATTGAAATGAGGATTGTTCAGAACAGGTTTCACAAAAATGTAAGACGTTTGTCTTTGAACATGGTGCATTTTGTACGTCTGTTAGTCATCCAAGCAAAGGTGTCAAACAGGCAGCTGGCTGTGAGTCTATCTTTCCAGACAGAAGGTTTAGTATGAAGGTCAGTAGAAGGGAGTTATCACTATATATATGGTCTTACAGACATGTGTGATGGATAAAACAAATAGGTATCAGATTGACCAGGGTTTGTAAACTGAGAACTGAGTGCTCAGACACTCCAAAATTTAGAAACCAAGGTGGTGAAAAAGAATAACACAAAAAAGATCAAAAAGGAGCTGTGAGTGAGGTGGGAAAACTGGAGGAGTGGCACCCCAGTGGTCAGGGGAGAAACTACTTCAAGGCCAAGGTATGGCCAACTGTGGCTCACACTGCTGAATGAGCAAGGTGGTGATTGTGAGTCAACCACAGCATGAAAGCCTTTTGCAATCTTAACTAGATCTGTGGCAAAGTATTGAGAACTGAGACCCAAGTAGAGTGAGCTCAAGAAAAAGAGGAAATATGGAGTCAGGAAGAGAGAAAAATAGAACAGAATGTACAGACAATTCTGTCAGAGGGTTTTGTTACAAAGAACAGGGCTACAGTGGGTGAAGAAAAGGGTGGAAGATGAAAGCAGATGGTTTCTGTTGCCAAATTGTTTGGTTGGTTGCTTGGTTGGTTGGTTGAGAGGGGCTATTTAATCATATTTTCAAGCTGATAGGAATGATCAAATAAGCACTGTTAAATACTGATATAGTAAACAGAGGGTGAGTTGCTCAAGACACTACCGTGAACAGGGTACAGTGTAAGAGGTCTGGTGTACAAGTAGGAAGGTCTCCTTAGAGCCAACCAGAGTATCTCTTCAGAGTAGAGCAGTTCCACAGAGAAGTTCACCGGGGAAACACAACTATTTTGTTGCTGACTTTAAAAATGAAAATAAAACTGATACCTATTTGATTTGTCCCTCACACATTTCTATATGACATTTTATCCTCACTTCACAAATGAGAAAACTGAGGCTCAACACATTTACATGACTTCATAAGATTTTCAAAGCCTGTATGAAAACCAGGACCCAAACTGAGTCTGGCTAACTTTACAAGCCATACATTGCCATAATATTAGAGCCTAGAATTCTTTTAGAGGAGCTGCCAGCTAATGAGAAAAGGAGAACATCATCCTAAGATGTCAAGCCAAATGTGCAGAGATCTGGATTCGAACCCAGCACCAAAAAAAGCCAGGCCACGAACAACACAACTAACATAAACCTAACAGATCCCAAATATAATTATAAAGGAGGCAAAAAATAGTTATGTGCTTGGTCCTCTGCAGTGAGCCCTTTGGGGAAGATGTGGTTCATCTGATGGCTTTTAAAGACCAAGCGATGAAGGTCTTCATACATGATAATGTCATAGGAAGGTCCTGAAAGATCCAAGCTCCCAAGTTGGGCTGATTAGTTTTGTATGTCCAACAGGAAGCAAATGTTTCCCTTGAACTAAAAACCCAGTGGCAAAACGCAAAAGGATTGTGGGGGCTTCTTTGGCTTTCCAGTGGTTTCAAGAAACATTTAAATCCTATCACTCACCATGCACAGCATAGCTTCTTATTTAGAAAATAAAAATGTGCCATCATTCTTCCCAAAAGTTACTTCCATAATAAACAATTTGAATTCTCTACAAAATTTCTAAATATCTGCATTATTCAGTGCTGCCAGAAAAATAGAATCAATAATACGTAGATTTAGAGATGCAGAGGTGACAGAGATTATTTATTTCTATGTAGAGAGATGGAATTGCTCCACAGCTGTAGGGGTTGGAAAGTCTGAACTTTCTAGGGTCGGGCAGCAGGCTGGAAGTGTGGGCCAGCAAGGACTCTGCAATCTTGTGGCAGAAGTTTTTCTTCAGAGAAACTTCAGGTTTCATTCTTGAGACTTGCAACTTATTGGATAAGGCTTATTCTCACTATCAAGGGCCATCTCCTTAAAATATACCAACAAAGCTGTTAACCACATTTACAAAATACCATCAGAGCAACACCTAGATTAGTGCTTGATTAAATAACTGCTACTCTAGCCCAGTGCAGCATCCTATTAGCTTCTGGTTTATTCCACAGAAATCAAAAACAGGCACATTGATTTTGGAGACATTTGTCTTCTACAATTGTCATTTTCTGATCAGATTTTAAGTTCTGGACCAGCTAGAGGCTGCAAAGCTGTCGCTGGGTGGTTGTATGTTTAGCGTGGTTTATAAAGGTTCACTGTAATTAATTTTTATTGTGCAGAAGCAGAAGGCTGACAAAGTGAAAGGGGGTAATTTCATGAGTCAAAATAACAAATAAGTAAATACAAATATTCCCCAGGTTCCTGAGAGCAACTCAGGTCTCTAGGCCTTGCCTGGGAGTAAAACATAGTCCCTGGGTCCTGCCGCTTGCAGCAGGCTCTGGATCTCAGCGGCTTCTTCCCAACTTTTTCAAGGAAGCTATCCAGTTCTCAACTGCCCCCAACCTCAATACACTCCCTTCCTTCCCCATACACCCCCAAAAGCACACACACACACACACACACACACACTACACACACACCACACACGTGTACAATTTTAGAGCTATTGCCAATCATCTGGAAGAGCTAGATTTAGGGTGTTGAAATAGTAACCCCCAAAGGCTTGAGATTTGCTGCTGGCTGGCTGGGGAGAGAAGCCCTCCTTGGCTGTACTGGTTGTGAACAGTGAGACCTCGGCGCCAGGTCCTTTGTTCTGCTCTACTTCCAAGCCCTGGCCCTAAGCAGCGTAGCGCGTGTGTGGGATATTAAATGTGGGAGACGCTGCCAGGCAGTTATGAGTGAGCCAAGGGCTCCAGCGCCCTGAGCACTTGCGTGGACAGGACAGTGTAAGGATGAAGGAGACTGAAGGCCCTGTGCTGGGGTTTGAGGGTTTCTTTCCCAGAGGGTGAGGAGCTAAAGGGACATTTTGACCTCCTAAAGGCAGGAAGCCTTGTATTAAGTTTCAGGAGAGTCTTGAGTAATGACCAGTGTAGGTTTTTCACGGAGGACTCATTTATCTGGGTGCCAGTGAGTGAACCCGGCTTCCCAAGCTTGAAAATTTAGATTTATTGGGTGCCAGAAATTGGACTGGACCCCATTTAATAGGCGCATGCACCATGAAGGTGAGGGTGCGGGGTAAGAGTCAAGAGGCCTGAGCTGATGGTGAAGGGGCTCGCTGGGAGGGAAAACAGCAAAATCTGATTAGCGCCATAAAATTCAAGCCACAGGAGGCGAGATGTACAAGACTTGGGAAAAACTGACCGTTTTTGAACCAGCTGAAATGAGATAAATCTATTGGAAGACAGAGGTGAGGAGAGGAAATAGATTCTCCGCACTTGGGGGTGGAGAGATAGACGGGTATAGGGGGTGGCCACAGACCTCTGAAGTTTTCATGAAGACAAACTCGCTGTTAGAAAAGGTAGATGGACTTTTAAAAGTCATTTGCTAGCTATGAAAAACAAAACTCATGTATTTTGTTCAACATCTTATTCTGAAACAGAAGGAATGCTTTGGGATTTATGGAATGTGGATTTACATAGAGAGGCCCTGGAATACATGAATACTTGGGCAGTTTCTACTGTGAAGAGCAAGACTGAAGGAGGCATGTTTGCAGGAAGAGGTGGGGGCTGATATCCAGACCCTGGGATCTGTGCCTCATTACCCAAGTGAACCTGGGGAATAGGTACACTCTTCTGGAGCCTCCAGGTTTTCATCTTTAAGTGTTTTCCCCCTTGGGGTGGGAGAAGCAGTGTAACAATGGGGACAGTATCACAGGCTTTGGGACATTTAAACAAAAAAACTATGTCATGCTACACAGCTGATCCAAATTTCTACACGTAAATGTTTGGTATTTACTGTAATTTATTTGTACACTTGATCCATACATTTAGAAGGACATGTCATTCATTCACCCATTCATCAAAGAAAAATTTGAGGGTAAAAAAAGAGAGAAATAAGACCTTGCCAATTTTCTTAAGGTACTTCCATCTCTGTAGGGTGAGACAGACAAGTAAATCCCCATGTACACTGCTCTGGAGAAATGAAGGTTTGGGCAGGTGAATCAGACAGGAGAATCATGAAAGACTTCCCAGAAGAGGTGACTGTCACACACACACACATACACACACACACTTATGTTGTGGGCACCTGCAGCTCAGTGGTTTGTGGAAAAAATCACATTTCTCAGTTTGGGGTACATGTTACCGTGGAGGTAAACATTTGAGAATGCTTGGATTTCTGGTGATTTTATTTGTATTAGTCAGTTTTCTGTTGCTATAACAAAATGGCTGAGGGTAGAATGTACAAAGACAAAAAGATTTATCTGGCTCACAGTTCTGGAGATTGAAGACCGTAACACTGGCTTCTGCTTACCTCCAGTGGGGCCTCCAGGTGGATGGTGTCACACTAGCAAGAGGGAGAGACTGCATGGTAAGACAGGAAGCCAGAGAGAGGGAGAGAGTCTTACTCTTTTCATAACAACTCACTTTCTTAGGACCTAACTTAACCTGTGAAACTAACATTAATCTCTACTGAAATCAATGTTCCCAGTGATCTAATTACCTCCCACTATGCCCCACCTTTTAAAGTTTCCAATGCCTCTTAATTCTGCCACTTTAGGGACCAAACATCCAACACGTGACTATTTGGAGAGCACACTCAAACTCTACCCAAATTTTCAACAGCCTTTGTAGCTAGAACTGCAGGCATCTCCCTTGTAAATAATGCAAGTATGTTTCATGTAGTAATTATTTTTATGAGCTATTCTTGCACAAGGGCACAAAGCCTCAAAATCTGTTGCTATTTATTATACATTCATTTATTACTTTCTCTCAATTATACAGTGAAATTTATATATTTGTACATGACCCCAAGGTGAGAGCCCTGGGCCTAAGACAATTAGATGAGGTCTTAAAGAAATCAGACTATGAACAAGTTAGAATTTTAATAAAATTTGAAGTCAACAGCCAACAAGCTACATGAAGCCACACACTCACAAATATGAAGGAAGCATCACTACAGAATTGCTCAGTGTAGAAAGTGCTGGTAAAAACTTTGTATCTCATTGTAGTTACAGATGTAAAGACAATGTTGGCATGTGTGTCTGTGCATGTGAATGCACACATATACACATGTACATATGTATATACATGTGTATGCATGTATATATTATAGAGTATATTGATATAGGCATATACTTTTTTAAAAAGCAAACTGTGAACGTAGTGCTTCTTTTTCACAATTTCCAGTCACCTGTTGTATTTCTTCCTATTTCCTGTCTCCCTAATCATCTTATTCCCCACAACACCAGAGAGATCAGAGACTTCAAGCCTCTCATCTCGTTATTCTTTCCTGACCCCCAGGAAACTTTACCAGCTATCCCTACTTTACATAAATACCCTTCCTGTAAAATATTTTGAATGGTTAAACTAACCTAAAGTTGAAAGATAAAGTCCTGATGACATAGAGCTTCAGGAATGAATTAGCAACAAGTCAGGATAAAGGCAAGGAAAAGAGAAATAAGAGAGGCTTTTCTTGCTTTCTTGGTCAGAGGAAAGGAAAAAACAAAGAGAGGAGCTGAACGACTACAATGTGAGTACTGCTTACTCCAGTGGGCAAGCCTCTTATCCTGTTTTGAGTCAGTCTGTCTCTTTTCTGTCTTCTGTAGCCATTGCAATAGCTTCAAGTAGGGTACATGTCCTGATTGCACAATTACTTATTAGTTATTTGTGTCTAGGGCCTCAAGGGAAGACATGTCTGATGCAGTCACTAGAATGTCATAGGTGTTCCGTAAAGGTGTTGAGTGCTTTCCAATGGACTTAACTATTCTGACTTAGTTTACTCCCTTGTACGATGGAAGTTTGTTCATTCATCTATCCATTTATTTATTTGTCATTCATTGGGCAGCCTGCTACATTAAGTGCTGAAGGAGATGTATAGATGCATAACCCAGCAACTTAACTTAAATAACTCTCCCTACCTACTGCCCAGAATTACAAAGAAGAGCAAACAGATAACACATTACAAATGAGCTGTGGAAGCAGTATGTACAGTCAGAGGTAAGAGATTATTTCTACTTTTGCTTATGACCTGGGCCCTGCCAATACTATGTGCTCCACTGGCCATGCAAGGGTTATTTTTGCCGAGTCCCCCAGTCTCCCTTCTCGAAGCTCCCAGCAGATGTATTAAGTGTAATCTTGGAACCGTTCCAGGTTCTCTCTTTAAGACTCAGAATGTTCAATATTTCCTGCACGCAGCAGGCCGCTCTGGCCTGGCATTGCGCCAAGGACTCTGCTGGGTGCAGCCCCCAAGCATCCCTCCTGTCTAAGCCCCAGCCCCGACTTGCCCATGTTCCACGGGACTTGCTAGGGAAATGGGGACAAAGCCTGAGTGCTCCACAGCTTGTAGCTAAGATTACCTGCTCTCTCACTGCCTCCAGAGTACCAGCAGAGCAAGGGAAGTGTCACGGCTGGCTGTGCCTCTTCTTGCCAGACCAAGCAGGCCCTGGGGAGGCAGAGGGGCATCTGGGCTGCCCTGAGGCTGTGGCCGGGTTGACTGTAGAATTAGTACTTTTGAGAGACTTCCACAGGAAAAATGAAAGAACAGCAGTGAACCGAGTCCCCTGGATGCTCGCTGGGCTGATCTCCTGGGAGCCAACCCACCGGAACAGCACCAGAGATGAAACCCCATCTGCCTCGCCGCGACTACTCTGGGCTAATGCCTCCTTCCTCCTCCAGCACCAGGACAAACGGCATCCATGTCTTTCTCCAAATACTGACCAGAAAGGAAGAGAATTTTGGGGAGCACCTCTATTTGGACCCACGTTGCCCTGCTTTCCCTCTTTTTAATTAATTTGCATAATCACTTGCACAGGCTGAACACATGTGCCACACTCTGGGCTAATGTTTGCATTTAAACAAGAACTGGCTTTGTGCCTTAAAATGTGATCTGTTCCTTAAAATGTGATCATTTTCATCGCCCTTTGTTTTTCTGTTCATTTATTCTCCCACGCCCTTATAGTTTTTGTATTTTCTCCAATTCACTCATACTGGTAGGTTTTGTGATCACTTGAAACCTTCCATGAATATTCATGTTCTCTCTCAACCACAATTCAATTGATCAAAATTATATTCTGTATTGGAAAAAAAAAGGAACTAGGACTCACTGAGCTCCTATGAGGTACTGGGTATGGTGCGGCAGGCTAGAATACAGGCAAACATGCTCGTTGCATCTGCAAAGTTCCCCTGCAGCCTGGCCGCCCAAGGTGGCATTAAACACCTATGTCATACTATGCTTATGAAGGCATATTTTAGAAGAGGGTGTGAAGTACAGATTCCTCTAAAGAACATGAGGGCCAAAGCCCAGCCAGTGAGGAAACACTCCCACAGAAAGGCATAGAAACGTGACTACCTTCCCTTGAGAAAAGAGTTGCAGTCCTCCACTTGAGTCCAAATTCTGCCTTTACCTGACCTCATGAAGTTATAAACTCTTCTGACTTCAAGTTCCTCATTTGTAAACCAGGACAACTGGCACAAATAACTACTAATATCTCCTGGCTCTGGTATTTTTGGAATCTGACTCTTTCAATGACCTTTGCTTTGTGACCCTCATCATGATACAACTGTACCTAAATGGACTGTGGATACAAGTAAAAGTCAACTGCATTTTTTTTCAGTAGACCATGTTCTTGAACTCTTGTCATTTCAGCTACTTGGTTTTATCATAGTTCTAGGTATGCGTACTATGTCCGACTACCAAAATGCAGTGTTCCTTTAAGGACTGGAGGCCTGTGTTACTTGGAAAGACAGACTGTTATTCAGTTTGTAGCCACCCTTACTGGAATCCTGCTCAGACAGAGCTCAAGCTGCTCCAGCTAATGAGAGAGACCTTTTATCAAGCCCTGGAGGTCAGCAGATGTGGGCTTTATGGGAAAAGTGAAAGAATAGGGGAAATTCCATCACGATCGTGAAAAGACACTTACAGTAAACTCTGTTACCCATCAGGGGAAAGCAATAGGTTGTTCTGTTAGATGGCTAAGAGAACATTTTACAGATACTGTGTGGATTACCAATTTTCGAAGACTGAAAGAAACATGAAAATACACCCAAAAGTTGCTATAAATGCATTCTCTTTGAGGATTCCAAAAGCCTTTGCATGAATATTGCATAACAAGTGAGGAGTATGAGGTTTAGATATTGTTTTTCTATTGGCTGTAAAAACAAAAGGGCCACTGTTGATTAATCCTATTGAAAAACAAATAAGCAAGAACAACAAATATTACCAAATATGATTTGGCTTTCCCCTAAATCCCCTTTTCCAAACTCTCCCCTATTCCTGCTTTACACCCAGGCTACATTTGGTTACAGCTATTTCTACCCTTGTTTTCGTGGCCCTCCTCCCCTACCTGCTACACTCAGCAGTGGTCTCTTCGATGGCATAATATCTCCCCGAAGATGTGGTTGTTCCCGTCTCAGAACTCCACTGCCCTTGGCTTTCATCTCCCTTATAGCATCATCTCTGCTGTTCTCTTTGGGATACATGCCTCTCTCTGGTCCCAGCACACTCCAGTAGAGGAGTGTAGACACATATTTGGCCTGAGGGCATTAATGTTTTCATTTGGCTTCACTCTCTGGGTAAGAATAGAAACATTTTACTATTTATGAATACTCTTACATTTTGAAAGCACAGATTATGGTCTGTGCCCCTCTCTAAACGTCTGCAAGCCTCTTGAAGACAGGACCATATCTGAGCAATTTGCATTTCTGTCTCCAGTAGAAAGCTTGCTACATAGTGAGGAGCAATCAATATCTGTTGAGTTGAAGTGAACATTAAAAAAAGGTGCCTTGGCACGTTAACAGACTAGCAGAATGCTAGAGCTGGAAATGTTCATCAAACTTAAATACCTCATTTTTAACAGAAAAATGTCATACTTCACATGAGAATGAGAAATAGTGACATGTGCAGTCTCATTTTGAAGCTTGGATGTTTTCTCTAACAAAGAAACTTCACTATCCTGTCTTCTTTCAAGAATTTGTTGAGAGGTCACTTTTTCATGTTGAATTTTTACAGATAGAGCTATAGATTCATTCATCCATGCCTTCAATAAATATTACTGAGCACCAAATACAGGTTGAGAGCTGGTGAAGATTTGGGGATGGAGAGAAGACAAATACAAGGTTCTTAAACCCATGAGGATTATATTGTAGAGGAAGAAATAGGATAAGAAGGTTTAAAAAATAGGCAATGTGGCTTCAGTAATATAAAGAAGTCATAGTAATTAATGACTTCAAAACTGATGAGTACTTTAGAGAGGCTGCTTGGAAATTCTGACTGTTTAAAAGAGATCACCATCTGACTTGAAAGAGTTAAGTAAGTGACCTATGCAAATATATGAAGAAAAAGCATTCTGCCAAAAGTAACAACAAAGGCCCTGCAACCTGATAATGCTTGGTGTGTTTGCAGAAGAGAAGAAGAAGAACACTGCAGCAGGAGAAGGGTGAGCAGGGTTGGGGTGGGACCAGGGAAAACTATGGGGTTGGAACAACAGCAACACCCCAGATGTAGGAAATTGTAGGAAACAGGAAAGCCTTTAGATGTTTCTCTAAATAGTATGGGTCTCTTTGGAGAATATAAAGCTGAAGTGTATGGGATCTGGCCTATGTTTCAAAATCATCGCATTAGCTTCTCTGTTGGATATAGATTAGGAGATGACTAGAGTGGAAGGCAAAGATAGGCACATGGAAGCCACCAGTTAAAAGACACTGCAACCTTCCAGCGTGCTGCTGAGATGGACCAAGGTGGTGAGTGGTGAGACTGTTAAGAAGTAAGTGGATCCTGAGATATTTTTGCAGGTACAGTATATCTAGACTTTGCTGAAGGGTTGGATGTGGAGTCTGAGGGAAAGAATACCAAAATTCTTAACCTGGGCAGTTGGGGAAAAAGAGTAAGTGTTTACTGGGATACAGTAGACCATGGAAGTAAGTTTTGAAGAGCAGGATATCAGTTGTTAAATTTTGGAGATATTAAGTTTGGAGCCCTATTAGTCATTGAAGTAGGGATGTTTAGTAGGTAATTGGGTATAGGATAGTTCATGTAAGATTTTCAGGCCAGATTCACAAATATATGAGCTTCCAATGAGTACTATTTAAAGCCATGAGACTAATTCATAGAAGAGAAAAGAGAGGAGGAGTAGTGGAGAAAGGAGAAGAGGGTTTTGAAGAATGGAGCCCTGGCATGATTGGAGAAGATAAAACAAGACCAGCATCCATTAGAGAGAAAGAATAGCCTCAGGAGATAGTAGGAGAAACAGAGGATTATGCTGTCCTGAGAGACAAGTTCAGAAAGTATTTAAAGGAAGACAGACGATCTCCTGAGTTAAATGGCTGCTGATAGATTGAGATGGAGATGAAGACTGATCATGAATTTAGCACCTGGCAAGTTATGGTGACCTTGACTAGAGCAGTTTTCTTTCCAGTGAAGTGGGTAAGATTCTGACTATGGTGAGTGCAAGGAAAATGAGACAGAGGACATGGGAGCAACTAATATTAATCACTGACATTAATCACTCTTGTAAGGCCTTTTGTTGTTAAAGAGAGTAGAGAAATAGCTAAAGAACCACCTGGAGAGAATTTTTGCCTCCTAGGAGTACAGCATTTACTTATGGGACACAAAGGTGCTCCAAAGGCCAGCTGGGTGGTCTCAGAGGATGTGTTATGTTCAAGCACTTCTGGGAGCTGATGCTCCATCTACCAATTGAATTATTGGAAGATCCACTTCACTAGAAGCTCCAAGTCAGTGGTCCTTTATCTGTTAATTGACTAAGCACCACCTGACCCCTTTCTTTCCCTCCATGACTGCGTCTGCAGGGACATTTGTAGTCTCCAGCCTCTAGTACAGTGACAACCTTCATAAGTCTTTCAGAAAACCTGCAAGAAGTCGAGTATGCAAAAGCCAGGAACCTAAAACTAATTGGAAAATTATATCGTGAATGAATCTCAGGCTAAAGGGCTATCAATAAGTGAAAGAACATGAAAAGAGACAGACATGCAAATACATTCTCAGCTTTCTCAGTCCGATTGCTTGGGTACCCTACAGCAGTCTGGGATAGCTTCAATTGCCTCTTATAATTTTCATTGAGTATGCTGAGAACTTTTATTCTTTGCTGACAAATCTTTCTCCATTGATCCTGGAGCTAGCTTAACAGCTATATCATGCTTCACATGCCTTTCAGTTTGGCTACTTTAACCAAGGCTTGTAAGTTCGCAGTGGGAGGCTCTTATACCAAAGTCAAACTTTGCTGTTTAGTCAACTTCACCCAGCCATGTTTTACTGAGTACCTAATAAGACTGGATATGGTGCTAGGTGAATGGATAGCACAAGGATATAACTTTTTCAAAAGTAGAACTTCCTTTCATGGAGCTCCCAATCAAAGTAAATGGTTCTCAACCTGGCCTGGTTTTGCTCCCCCACCCAAAGGACACTTAGCAATGTCTGGAGACATTTTTGATTGTCACCACTGAAGAAGGGTGCTACTTGTATCTTGTGGGTAAAGGCCAGGAATGCTACTAAGTCTCTAACAACACACATATCTATCCCAAACCCCGAGGAATTAACTCATTGAAAATGTCAGTCATGCCAAGATTGGGAAATTCTTTTCTTTTTTTTTTTTTTTTTTTGGTTTTTTTCCGGTACCGGGAACCGAACTCATGACCATGCGCTTGCCAGGCAGGCGCTTTTGCCGCTGAGCTAAATCCCCAGCCAGGGAAATTCTTTTCTAAGAGTACAGCACATGTAGATTTTCCCTAACACAAGGAAGGCTAAGATGAGTATCAGCCTCAGATTTCTGGAAATCTCAAGTTTGTAGCAAAAAATCATCTTAGAGCCATTAGCTAGACCCTACTACCAACAAGTTTAAGGAACTTCTGAGAATTATGCTCCAGAGAGAACAAAGATTCAACAAGTTCTTATGTGGATTCATGGATCCTTGGATGTTACAAGGATTTTTGTGCATATACCACCATAGTCTAACCTCACACAATCATATCTAAGTGCCTCCATTTATTTACATACTTGTGATCGAAGAGAAGTTTTCTTCTACTTGGAAAGGCCATTCTCTACAACTGAGAGAGGCAGGATCCTCAGCCTAGCTAACAAGAGCTTCCAAGATGACCCTGACAGTCATTGATGATAGATGCTCCCTCTTCAACAACTGTATTAAGCAAACAGAATCAGTGTATCTCCAATTCATATTTGGAAATTAAGATTTAGTGACCTGACTAAGACCCACTGCTCCTTGCTTTCAGTGTCCTGGCGCAGTCCAAGGCCTTCTGATTCTAGATGAGGAATCCTTCCTACTATTTGCCTCTCTTCACACAAACAGTAGGTGTCAACACTCTTGCAGAGCGAGACAGTCTATGATGCAATTTCTTTGTATACTATTGTTCTCCTGAGGTATTTCTTTAGGCAAGTTCATGGAAAGAGGTAGAAGGTACATTTTATATTTAGACCAAAGGAGAAAAATTGTCACCTGTATTTTGATCAGTCACATCTCATCTAGCTAAGCTCATGCATAAATCATGGCAGCAGTACGGCAACAGAGCTGCGGTGCTTCAAATGGAGTCAGATGAAAGTGGTCATCAAATGACATTCTATACCACACTGATGTTCCCTAAAAAACCTCAGGGAAGGTAGTTAAAATATGGTATGGCTTAAAATGACCAGTCTCAGCCATGTGCTGGCAGGTTTTGTTTACATATGCAGAGCCAAATGCTTATATAAAGTGGTATCCTATACATATACACTATAAAGCCATTTTAGGCCCCAGACTTTGAGTCTATATAAATGTAAATTACCAATCAAAGGGAGCATAAAATCTATGTGTGTGAAAAGGGGACTGCTATCTTTCCTCATCCTGCTCCTGTTGGCCAGCCCATGTTCACAGGGTGTCCTTCATTTGGGCATTCCCTCAGGCGTGGATTTACCTGAGCTTCTGCATGCCAACATTTCAGCTGACCATCCCTGGGTGACTGATATTTCCTCTGTGCTTGCTTGTCATCATCAGGTAGTTTCCAGGTCTTATGGAACCACTGAGGTCTCCACATAGCTCACCTGTCACCTCAGCACTGTTTTGATCTCTCGGATCCTCCAGTAGGAGTCTTCCCAGGAAAATTTGAAGAGTGGCTTGGATGGAGCTAAAGCTGAGCTATAGTTGGAAGTGAAATGCTTCTGAAAGCTACATTAACTCTTTTACACCGCTAATGTTTTTCACTTGGGGCCCTGTAACAATCATTCCCTAAGTGGGACTGCAAAGCATGAAGAAAGCTGAAATAAACTGTTGTTGCAAGCCTATTTTTCCCAACAACAGAGGATGTGGCTAACAATGGATAAAGAATTGACGCAGTAAAGGAGGAGATCTGCAAACTGCTTGAAGCTCCACACAGAAAGAACCTAGAGAAGAACAATCTAGCTAAATGAAATTGTTTTCTTCCTTCTCAACCACAGTATATTAATTGAGTACAAATCGGTTCACTTAACGCCAATTGATATTAAGCAATTTACCATTTGATGGCAATTGAAAACTCAGGCTTGCTGCTCCAAACCCACTTGATTGTTCCAAACAGATTTCCCATCTTAAAGTGGAAATGGATTTAATTTGATCTCTTCAGTCTGTTTGCCATTATGTGTGAAACAGTGCTATTGGTAGTAAGGAAACCAGCAGTTACCTGAGCAGTGGAGTGTTCAAGATGAAGGCATTCCAGGGACTGGTGAAAATTCATATTCAAACAAGGAATCATGACATAGCATGAAGGGTACAGACCTGCAATAGCTTGGTGCTTGTTCTTGCTGTTGCTGATGCTGTGGCTGCCGCTGCTTCTGCTGCTTCTGCTCTCTCACTGCTTGAATTTTTCTTTTTCTTTTTCTTTGCTGTTTCCTTAAAACCAGAGATGCTTAAAGCTGAGGAAATTCCTCAATGCAACCTACTTCAGTTCTATCATTTCGATGAGTAAGCTAAGGTCTAAGGAAGTTACATGATTTGTCCCAACAGTTTCAAACAATATCTACTCTCTTCTCATTCTTAAGCCTTTATTCTTCTATATCAACACCTTCCACCCTCCAAGGATCCATCTCAGGTCCCATGAGTGGAGAGATCAAAGAAAGAACATGTGATTGTGGAACCAAAAAACTTAGGTTCAAGGGATGCACCTGAGTCACTTAAATTCTCAGGGCTTCAGTTCCTTGATCAGTGAGAGGAATACAGACCAATGCTTCCCGTACTTTTACAAGGATTGAATTAACTATCACAAAAAGGCACTTTTAAAATTACAAAGAAATGTAAGATGCAAGACAGTGTCTGACTAGAGCCCCAAATGGACCAAAGATGGGCTGAATGGCTCAAAGATTGAAAACCAAGCAAGAAACAAAAGTTAAGCAATTGACTCAGAGGACCGTGGTACTCTGGTGCTCTCCCCTCATGCCTGAAATCAAAGAAAGATTAGGGATTAGAAGTCTGAAAACATTTGCAGATGTTTGGCATGGCTGTGTTAACCTTTTGACTTTTTGGAACAAGTAACATCTAGGGAAATTTGTTCCACTTGTTTTTCTTTTAAATAAGTTGTCAGCATATTATTTGAAAATTTTGTAAACTCTAAAGCTTTATATTGCAGAAATATACATAGTCACTTGTTTGAACAAAGATGCAAACATGGCTTCATAGGTTTTTTTCTATAATTATACTGCATAGAGAAGTACATATAGTAGCCTGGCAGTGTACTCAACTCCTTCGTGAAAGTGTTTACAAAAATGCACAAGCATAGCATTTTCACAAGTATGGGCATAAATAGAAAAACATAAATCCAGGTTATACTAGGAAAAAACGCTGGACAAGAGACACAAAATCTTGCTTCCTGGTAGCTATGTGGATTACAGCAATTCACTTCACATTTTTGGGCTTCTGAGAAGCAAACAGAGATACAAAATTGGGATAATAACAGTTTTGACCCCAGACTTCAATGGGATCACATCATCCAGATCTCAGCTCAAATACATATTTCATGTTCAGAGAGGCTCCAGTGGATGCTCTGGTGGGTCACTCAGATGCCCCTTTCTGGATTGAAGTATCATTCCCTCACAGCTGGGCCCCTTTCATAGATGGCTCTCAGCTGTCCACTTCACTCAAGATCTCTCCTACCCCAAGAGAAGCCTGTGTACAATCCTGATTAATATACAAGTCTAAAAGCTAGCCCTCTGGCCCCAACTCAGAATCCTCTACAGTAAACCCAATCTCCAAACTTCTCTGTGGCTTGGGAGGTTGAAGCTTTGCTGTTACTGCCTAATGCCTTGCTAATGACATTGTCCTGAAAGAGTTCCACAAGGAATTTTCTATATACACAGTCTCCAGCTTGGAGTAAGTTTTCCAGGGATCCTGACCTGAAATGAGTTTTCCCAGCCACAATAGATTATATACTGCATAGAACCACCTCTCCTCTGGTTAATCTCTATCCTATTGCTCTTGTCACCATCTGAAAAATACATCATTTACTTATTTTCAAGTTTATTGTCTGCCTCTCCATGACCATACTATAAGTATTTCATAAAAAAGAATTTGTGTGTCTTACCTGCAGCTATAGATCCTAGGGCATAGCACATAGTAGGCACTCATTCATTTGTTGAATAAAAAAAAAAGATGTTAAGAACTTCCATTTTAGTACATGCATTGAACTGTAAAAATGTTAGTCTATGTATTTTGTAAGAATACAATTTGTGCTTCAGAAAAAAGAAAATTTGAAAGAAATTGATACATATACTACAAGACTTACCCAATGAATCATCAACAAATTAATGGATTTTGCCTTGGCTGACATTTTTGTTTGCAAACTAATGGCATGTTTATTTAACTCTTTCCATTGTGCATCTTCAATATATCAAAACATAAAAAAAAAACCTTTTAAAAAATTTAACATAATCTCAGTATGTTTATAGGAGCCAGCTAATATCATTTGGATAAGCAAAGGGATCATAACTAAGCAAATAGCTATCAATAAAATGAGCAGATTATAAGCTCACAATAGTGTGTTGGCATAAGAAAGAGAGATTTATGTGTCAATCCTGGTAAGATTCTGGATCATGAGAACTTCAAGTCAGGAGATCTGGACTCTAATCCAATCTCTACCTTAAACTCACAGAGTAATACAGTTAGGTCACTGCACTCCTTCTAGTCCTGAATATTCTCATCTGTGAACTGAAAAAGATGCCTTCTCTAGTGCACATTAACTGTGAAATTTTATATGGCTATATTGGCTGATTGCTGTACATCTATGATGCACTGATGTCAAAGAAGATGACATGGACTATTCGATCATTTTTATACAGAATAAAGCAAAAAAGTCTTAACCTGTACAATGCTTGTAATGAAAAGGAGACAACTCATGTGATATTACTTCTTTAACTGAGTTTAAAATAACACTGACATGGATTTTTTTTAAGACATTAAGAACTAAAACAGTAAACAAGCTTGAAGTCAGTGGGTTACAGAATATATCTGGCCTTTGATGTAGAGGAAAAGAAATGTTTTTTCTGGACCTTAGCATAAAATGTTTTAAGAGTGATTTCACCTAAAATCTTTTGAGAAATGTAATAAACCCCCTTTCTTAGATATGTGATCTAAAGGGGGAAGTACCAGACCCCATCTGTTATTGCTTATTGTGAGACCAAACACAGAAAATTGTGACCTTGTATTTTTCTCTCTTTGACTTTATAGTCACTCTCTCCTGTTCTTTCCCACTTAGTCATCATAGTTACTCTCCAAAGTTGCACCCTTTACGCTTTTTCCTGTATACTTGTCTCAAATAATCATCTCCCACCTCATAGCTTTGACTATGAGCAGACAGTTCCCATGGCAATATCTCTGGCCGTAACTTCTCAATCTTTAAATCAAAACTCCTGAAGGCCTACTGGATGGTTCTACTAGCTATTTCAAAATCTCAAATCCGTATCTAAGTAGCATTTAACCCCTTCTTTGTCAGTCTTTACCTGAAAAAGCTTTGAATCTTCATTTGCCTCATTAGTGTGTAATAGCCCTCATGTTGAAGTTCTTATTTGCAGACTTTGAATATTCATTAAATTCCTTTCCTTTTACCCTGTCACTATCTTCGGCATATATCCCATTTACATTACTCTCCCCCTGGTACAGATCTTGAGCAGTGTTACCCATTCAATAATCAGCAGGGCTTCTATCACTATTCTGAAAGTTCCAACTGTTCTGGAGACTAGAAAGTCCAAGACTGCAGCACTAACTAGTAATGATGCAATGTCTTTACTTTAAAAATGCTACCTTGCATGCTTAATTCTGAGAGGGATGCTGTGTTCTTACATGGCAGAAGGTGAACTCGTTCAGTCAAGCCTTTGTATTAAGGCACCTAATCCTATTCATGAAGATAGAGCCCTCACAACTCAATCCCTGCCTAAAAGCCAAATTTCCCCAAACCATTTCATTGCAGATTACATTTCAACATGAATTTTGGATGAGACACAAACATTCAACCATAACACCAATAAAGAAAATAGTGACAAATTTTGCTATTTTACATTAAATTATCTATGTACTTACAGACATAATTGCAGAGTCTATAGCAAAATAAGGAGGACATTTCAAAAACAAGTACAATGTTTGGAAAAATTGTCAGAATGAACCTTTCATGGCTCTGGAAGTCAACTAAAAACAAATGACAAGTTGGGAAAACTGGAAATCATTTAAAGACAGGTGATAAGTTGGGAAGCATTTATTCTCAAAACACTACCGGAGGTTTGGGTAAGAACAGTAGAAGTCTAGTCTTCTTGATGGAGTCTGCTCTCATCCTTTGCTCCAGCTTGGTTAGTGAAAAACTGTAGTTTTTTCAGTGCTGGGCAAGTTGCACAACTTGCAGCTTTGCTGCCAGAGGAAGTCAGCTCAAGTCATCATGATGGTTAGAAGGATGGTTGATTAACTGTACCAGCCTGAGTAAGTAGCACCTAAGTAAATTGCCTCGGCATAGTTTTGGGTGTGGAAGAACCAACGTAGGGGGGATTATCACCACAGTGCTACAAAAAGGGAAATAAAAAAAAGGAAACTGCTTCTGCTCCCTTCCCAGGAGCTCCAGTCTTCGCTTTTCACCTTAGACTTTGTCTCCTGGTTTTCAGCACAGACTCTTCAGCAGAGAACCGTCAGCCTTCTGGTGCAGATTCTTCAGCTTCCCAGCACAGACCCTTCAGCCTGTTGATATGGAGCTCACACGGGAGCTCCAGACCTTTGGCTGAATCCTTCAGATCCCAAGTGGGCTAAAAGACCTTTTGCACTGCTCCACACCCAACTCTGTGGGCAGTCATTGTAAGCCAACCCGTAAATTCTGATGTATAAATCTTGTATCATATCTGTTTCTCTAGTAAACACTGACCGATACAGGTGAGGAAAAAAGCCACATAGCTTTTCCAGTTAAAAGTGGTGAATTCTGTAGGAAATAAAAGAGGAAAACCCACTGAAGCTTGTTAGCTCATGATTACAACCCTAGTTGCGATGACAGATCAGCCAGAAATTTAATGGAGAGATCCTGGAAAGAAGAGAGCCACATAATAATGCATAAATTTGCATACTAACCTTCATGACTGGGATATAGATGTGTATAAGGAAGACCCAAGAAAATAAAAAAGACTTGAGATCTTGTATGTCTAAATAATTTCTCTACTCATACACTGATCCATTAACACAGAGTCAAAGCTCTGCTAAAGTAGGCACAATCTCTATCCAAATCACTGGCTGCACACTAAGCTACATAGACACAGAGATAACTTCTAGTTAGCTGGTTAGAAACTTGAGCAGATAATCAGTGGCGAAATATTTTAGGGGGAAGTTTTTCAACAAACTCATCAACACTTGTTATTGTTCATCTTCTTTATTATAGCCACTTATATGGGTATTTATTGCTATATCACAGTTTAATTTGCATTTTCTTGTTGACTAAGAATATTGGTGATTTTTCATGCTTTTATTAGTCATTAATACATTTTCTCTGGTGAAATGTCTATTCAAATAATTTTCCCATTTAAAATACATATATTTCTGCAGGAGATAAAATTCATACAATCAGCTGCAATTTTTTTTCAGTTTCTTTAAAAGTTAAGTATAATTTGTTCAATGTTACAACCATATACAACCCAACCATCCCACTGTATGTATTAAAGCAAAAAACATCAACCCAAAACTTTTATGGAAATGTTCATAGCACAATTATTTATACAGTTGAAAGCTGAAGAAAGTCAAATGGTCAACAACTAGCAAATGGATAAGCAAAATATGGGATAACCAAGAATGGAACACTATTCAACAACTGAAAGGAGCAAAATATTACCCACATCATGGATCACCTCTAAAACACTGGGCTAAATGAAAGAAATTAGACACCAAAGAACACTATTGCATATCTTTATTTATATGACATTTCTAAAAAAGGCAGAACTAGAAACTCAAAACAGATTAATCAATGGCTAGACCAGGGAGTAGCAGCATACTGTGACTGAATTTAGGCAAGATTGGAGTGATACGGTATTCTAAAGCTGAGTTATAATAATGGTTGCCTAATCATATAAATTAACTAAAATGTAAGAGTCTGTACAAGTATAGGCTGTGTAAGGTTTACCTCAGTCAGAAGTGTTCCAAGTTTTTTTAAGAAAAACTTTGCTGAAGTAGGCATAATCTCTACCCAAATTATTTCAATTCATTAAAAAAGTAAAAAGCCAATTACAGATTATAAGAAGATATCTGGGGTTTATATGGTCATATAAGGATTAGAATCCAGAATATGTATGCTTTGGATGTATACACACACTCTTACAGATCAACTAGAAATAGAAAACAGAATTTTAAAAAAGATGAGGTTGCAAAAATTATGAACAAGTAATTCACCAAGAAAACCTGAAGAGGCAGTAATAAACATCTAAAGACAATCTTATTGTAGTACAAAAACATAAATTAAAATCACAATGAAGTATCATTTGATATCAGAAAATTTTTTTAAGATTCTGATCACGTCAAGTGTTAGCAAGAATATGGAGCAAGATGAATTCATAATCCTGGGGAGGCTCTAAATAGATATAATAATTATGGAAAGTAATTTGGTGATACCTTACAGTATAGAAAATATACACTCTCCATGATGCAACCGTTCCATCATTCCATTTCTACACACACACACACACACCCCATAAAATTCTTACACATTCCACAAGAGAAAGCATACAAAAACATGCATAATTGTAGCTGATTTTGTGGTCAGAAATTTGAATTAAATGTTACCTAAACCACTTATTCTTTTTTTTTTTTTTTTTTTTTTGGTTTTTCTCCGGTACCGAGAACCGAACTCACGACCTTGCGCTTGCTAGGCAGGCGCTTTTGCCGCTGAGCTAAATCCCCAGCCCCTACCACTTATTCTTTATGTGGCATCAAGTGATATTTCAGCTTTACTTTTTCTTTTATTAAAATGGGATAACTATATCTGTTCAGCAGAGATACTGTACAGATTAAAAGAGAAAAATGCTGATGAAGAACGAAGCACAAGGTCTGACACTTATTAAACTTTCAAGAACAGTATTCTGCATGTCTCCATGAATTAAAGGAAATATTTGTATTCTTAACTGATGAGAAGAAATTCCTTGACTATACTTAAAAGCACCTAAATGGAGGGCAGGTGAACACCTCCATTTCCTCTCATCTGGTGCTTTCCAAAAGGTCCATACACCCTCCAGTCTTAAGAATTTGGAACCAGACCAAAAGGTATGTCATGAAAAGAGGGAGACCAGGATGCTGACACAGTCACATGTGTAGGAAACCATTGATCACAACCTTTTCTCCACCTGAGTCTCAGAAGGATTTATGCAGATTTGGCCTTGTCCTAAATAGTATCTCTGTCATATTCAAATGCAAAAATCAGTAGTTTTGAAGGATAAATGTGCTTTTATATGTGCAATGAGACACACTGACTCCTGGTCCTTAAAAGTTTAAGAGATCATCTTAGTTTATCATGCTAGAAAAGACCAATTGCATTAGTGAGATCAAAAAATATTTTGGCTCTTACTAATTTTACAAGGAAACCCATGATAAATGAGGTTAAAATGTAGTCGAGTTTAAGAGTATAACAGAATATCCTCTTGTTACAAATGTGTATAAGGTTATAAGTCAGGCAAGTCTGCATGAGTCCTAACTGAAAGGAATTGTCTAAAGGTCATTCCAGATCCAAGTCAAAATCAAGATCCACAAAAAGCCAGCAGAATTTTGAGGAGAGTAGAATGCACTGGACTGGAAGAAGAGAATCTCACGCTATAATCCTGTCTTGGTCACCAAATGTGACCCAAGAAAGCCAATTCACAGTTCTGCCTGTCACTGTGAACTTAATGACCTGCTTCCTCTAAACCTGGCATTCTAGGGCTTACTCCCTCTTTCAGAATCTCTAGTTGTAGAACTTACGTTCCAGTGAATCTGCTTTTATTCCCTGGAGACAGAGCTCTTCTTGACATAGGAGAAGGCACTAGGCAAAAATGAGGAATGGGGATCAGGGAATAATGAGACAAATTTGAAGAAAGGGATACATAAAAAAGACTGCATTTAGTTGGGGTAGTTTCACCTATGTGAGATAATTAGTACCTTCACAAGTTCCTGGTGATTTAAGACAGAATACCTGTGGTATCTCTCAGTGTTTTACTAGAGAAACAGGTATAACACAAGATATACAATGTATAAGAAATTACAAAATTGGCTCACAATAGTCAGCCGCAGAGCTGGATGAGGAAGTGGGAAGCGGGTGTCTGCACAAAGGTGAATGAAGGTTTCAGTCCAGTATCTGAAGTTCATTTCAGTGTCCCCGTGCAAGTCTGAATGCAGAGGCTGATGGGTCTAGAATGGGAGGTGGAAAAATCTACACTGAAAGGCTGACGGATCCATAGCAGAAACAGAAGAGCCTGTACTACAAGGCTGAAGCGTCTATGAAGGAAGCCAGAGTCTACACTGGAAGCCAAAACATGACTTCCAAGCTGACAGCAAAGACTGGAGCTCCTCCAAAGAACAGAAGCAGATCTATCCTTCCTCATTTCCTTTACACCATCTAAGTGACAAGCTGCCCTAGGGTGAATCTTCTACACCTTGGGGTGTAGAACTGCTGAGCTGATTTTGTTAAGCTTCTAAACATCTCAAGTTGACACGGTCAGTCAACAATTATACCTGTATTACCGTATGAACTCTTGAACAAACTGGCTATGTAACTTTGGATAAGTCAGCTCTCTTCTTTTAGTCTCCCTTTCTTTTCTTTACAAGAGGTAGGGGCCAGGTAGGTTCCAGGCAAAATAACCTAATGAATCTAAGTCTAAGGGTAAACAGCCCGTAATGTGTGTATAAGCCTTAAGGGACCTGGGAGGAACTAAGACATAAGTAGAAGTGGCACAGTTTCCATCTTAGAGCCTTTCCATCCTCCAGAGAATGGGCCCCTCCCTGTCAGACTTCCCAGACTGCACTGGCGTCGCCAAAGTGCTGCTGAGAATTTCTCTACACAGTCCTGTTCCTAAATCAACTCCCAGGAGATTGGGGGATGGAGGAGGGTGCCAGTTTAAAGCAGGTCTGATATGATCCAGGACCTGATAGAGTTTCAGCTGCCTGCTTTCTGGCAAATTGCAGAGAAATTAAAGAGATTCTTGCAGAGGTTAAATGGCTCAAGTCCTAGGGAGGGGACGCTGTTGCTCAGAAAGAAACACAAAGACTAGATTCATCTTGTTCAAGAATTATAAATAGAACAGTCAGATTAGATTCAGCAGAGGAATGGGGGCACCATGAAGGAGCCAAGTTCTCTCTGAATAAAAAGGCAGGGCTCCAAACACTCCGAAAGCCCTGAAACAAACATAAGAGACTTTCAAAGAGGAAAAATGCAAAACTGAGAAAGAAGGAAAACTTCAAGAAGTGAGCCTTTTCTTCTAACCCACAATCCTTCCAGGCAAGAAAGCAAAATCATCAGTTCCTGAAAGAGAGGTTAAAAGTAAATTATCACCCCATAAGGAGTCATTCACTGTAAAAGGAATGAAAATAGTTTACTGCTCTGTGGAAAATGCAAGCTGCTTCCAAACTTTAGGTTAAAAACTTGGCAGAGTGAGTCTGGCCTCCCTGTGCGTCTGTCTTGGAGATGTTTATCCAGCGGATGGAGATATTGAGATGGACCTGGTTTTCAGGTTTGTTTTCTGTTCCACATACGGTTTCTATCAGATGCAGTCTGCAAACTGGTACAAGCCAGGAGGCTGTTGGAAGAGAGGCCTTGATTTAACTGTAACTGGCTCTGCCTAAACCAGAACGCTGCTTCGTAAGAACAAAGCGATGGCGCAGAGACCAGTCTGGAGGCCGTGCTGGGAGCCTGTGGAAAGCCCACTGGCCCCTGACTCGGAAGACCTGCTTCCCAGGTCTGCTTCCATCATTTACTGCCATATGGTCTCAGACAAGTCACTCCGCCTCTCTCCACTACAGATTCCCCATCTGTTCGCAGTGAGTCTGGCTTCCAATTACACCTTGAGATTGTTTTAAGGGAGTAATATAAAATGCAAGCTCTATAGAAATGCCATTGGTAGTCTAGGCAAAAATGCCGTTCAAGAAGCCACTAAGAGCTTTCTACAGAGCCAGAGATAGTAACTTCTTCCAGTCTTCCCTCTTCTCAAAGAAGTCTGGAAAATCACTGAAGCATGAGCATTAATAGCTCAGGTTCTCCGTCAGGACAGGCTAGGATCTGGATCTCAAGTCTCTCATTCACTAGCGTATAACATTGGAAATTTTTCCCTGAAACTGTACCTCAAGATTCTTCACTGTAAAATGGAAATGATTCTAGCTTCATGGGTTTTCTGGGGAGGTTAATACAAATGGAGAATATATTTTTAAAAAGCACATAGCAATTGCTCAATAAAGAGTGCCTGACTCTTTTCTTTCTTTCTTTCTTTCTTTCTTTCTTTCTTTCTTTCTTTCTTTCTTTCTTTCTTTCTTTCTTTCTTTTTCTTTCTTTCTTTCTTTCTTTCTTTCTTTCTTTCTTTCTTTCATTTTTTTTGTAGTATTGGGTGTTGAACTCAGGGCTTTCACTAAACTATATCCTCCAACTCTTTTTTGTTTTGTAATTTAAATCAGGGTCTCACTAAGTTGCCTAGGCTGGCCTTGAACTTGTGATTCCTCCAGCCTCAACTCCTTAAGTAGCTAGGATTACAAGTGTTCTCCTCTATATGCTATTTAGAATGGCAATGCTTTTTAAACATCATTCACTATCATTGTCAGCAATCTGTCTGGATTAAATCAGAAAAGCACTTCTTAATTTATTGGTGTACCTCTAGTTGTACTTTGCTTTATTTTGTTTTTTCTTAAAATGTGTACTTTTTCTTTTCATAAATGTGTTATACAGCTCTGTAAGCAAAGGATGAGGAGAGGAATAGCCTAGCAAAATAGAAAACTTTCAGACAATGACCACGATATTCTTACCAAAAAGCACAGAAAATAGTATGCCCCATTCCACCCATACTAGCAAAGACCAGTGAATAGCCTAGATTTCTATCCCTTCTGGTCTATAATAAGACACCTAAACATACCCATCAGGTGATACCAGAAAAGGGCAAGTAAGGAACTAGAATGATCATCCCTGCCAGGTAATTAGAACCCCTTTCCTCCCTCAGTCAGTAGGAACCACATGACAACTTCTACTCCTACCTAGCAGTACTGAGACATCACTCCCGCTCCTCACCAGGGCTAGTGTCAGAGGAAGGGTAGTATTATCAAAATTTTCCCCATGATTCAATTTTAAAAAGGACATCTCTCTCCAGTGGTGTGAGAGTGACCAGATGTGGAATAATAATGACGCATTCCTAACCCTTCCAGCATGGAACTATCAGTAGAGGCCCAGTGGAGATCCAGCACACCCAGACCTATCCATTAGTATTAAGGAGTGTCCCACATTGGACATGGAGAATTAGACATCTACCTCTGCCTGGCAATAAAAATAGAGGACCCTCTCTTTCCACATTGGAGATGTGTCAGAGGAAGCTAGTTAAAGATAAATGTTTAAATAATACCAGTATATCATAACACAGTACAAAATTTTTGCACTAGTATAACAAAAACTTATGACAATTTAAGACAATATACTTAAGACAAACATATGACAAACCAAGTACTTTGGAACCCAAAGAACAACACAATGTTGAGTTCTAATTGAAATTTTCCATTCATAACAAAAAACAAAAGGATGTCAAACTAAATAAAAAGAAGAAAATCAATAGAAGTCAACACCAACATTAAAATGGCAGAGATGTTAGAATTGCATGACAAAGATTTTAAAGGAGCCATGATAAGATTGTTTCAACAAATAATTATGAATACATTAAAAACAAATAAAAACTCTCAACAAAGGAATATGAAACAGACAAAAGAACCAAAATAAAATTTTAGAACTGAAAATAAAATAATTGAAATTAAAACATTAAATGTAAATGGGTTAAACTCTTCAATCAAAAGATTCAGATTTGCATGACAGATTTAAAGTAAAAGGGTCTAATTCAACTATGTGCTGCCTAATAGATATTCATTTGATTGGGGCTCAAATATTTTGTCTGCTTCTGCCTTCTGAGTAGCTGGGACTAGAGATTACTTGACATACAGAGAGACAAATAGGCTGAAAGTGAAAGGATAAAAAAAATATTCCATGAAAACAATAGCCAAAAGAGAGTGAGGATGGCGATCATGATCAGACAGAACACACTTCAAATTAAAAGTTATAACTTTGAAGAAAGATGCTTTGTTTAATAAAAGATTCAATACAGAAAAAATATAAATAACTATAAATATTTACAGACCATCAAACTATATAAAGCAAAAAATGACAAGATTAAACTGAATAATACACAGTTCTGCAGTAATAGCTTGCGATTTTAATATTCCTTTCTCAATAATGGATACAACAGTCAGAAAATAAGTAAAGCAAGAGGGGAATTAAATGACACAATAAACCAACTAAACTAACAGACGTATATAGAACATCCTACTCAACAATAAACACATTGTTCTCAATTACATGGAGATGTTCTTTAGGACAGAAAAAATGTTTTTCCAGAAATTGATGTTAACAAATTTTAAAACATATACATTATATAAAATATATTCTCCAACCATAGCAGGATGCAGTTAGAAATCAGTAACAGAAAAAAATGGAAAATTCACAAATTTATGGAAATTTATCAGCACACTTTTTTAAAGAGAATTTTTTAAAAAACAAAATAACAACAACATAGACAAAAACAAAACAAAGCAAAAACAATAAAAATGATACAGGGTTTCAAAATAAAATAATATCTGTGGGGATAATTGTACTGCTGACCAGCAAATTTTAAATAACCACAAGACAAATTAAAACTTAGGACAACTAAAAATATGAAACACAATATAGCATATCAAATATTAGGTATATAGTGTTAAGAGGAAATGTTTGTATCTATAAGTGTATACATTAAAGAAGAAGAAATATTTCAAATTAGTAACCAAAATTTGTAGTTCAAGAAACTAGAATAAGAAGAACAAATTAAAACCAAAGCTAGCAGAAAGAAGAGAATTGTAAAGATTAGAGAAATGACATAGAGAATATCAACAATAAAGAAAATCAACAAAGCCAAAACTTGGTCTCTTGAACAAAGAAACAAAATTGACAAATGTTTCGTTGTATTGACAAAGAAAGAAGAAAGGAAATGGGGAGAGAGGGAGAGAAGGGAAGAGAGGAAAAGAAGGAAGGAGGGAGGGAAAGAGGGAGGAAAGGAAGGAAAGAGGAAGATTAAAATTACTGAAATCAGAAACCAAAGAGGGGACATTATTATAAATATTACAAAAATTTAAAAGATTATGAGTGTTATGTTTGTGTCTAGATGTTGCCCCCAAAGCCTCATGCAGTCATGGCATGGGCTTTTAGAGTTTGTGATTGATTCATGGTCCAGTGCTGGGATTATTGGTGTGAGTGCTACACCCACTCTGGGGTGGATAGCCTGCATACAGTATAAGGGAGGGAAAGAGGCTTGACCTTGCTCTCCTCCCTTTTTAATCTTGGTGCTTTTGCTGTCATCTGCCACCATGAACTGTTTGTTGCTCCTCTACCACACCACCCTGCCTTGGAGCTAACTGAATATGGACTAAAACCTCCACAGACTATGAACTAAATTAACCTGTCCCTCTTTTATTTGGGCATCTGGAATTTTGTCTCAGCAACAAGAGAAAAGTAACTAAGACAATGAGTACTATGAAAAATTATATACCAGCAAATTGTATAACAGAAATGAAATAGACAAATTCTGGAAAACACAAAACCTACTAAAACTAAATAATAAAGAAATAAAAATACTGACTAGACCTATGACTAGTAAGGAGATTAAATCCATAATCCAAAATCTCCCAACAAAAGAAAGTGCTGGATTTGATGAGTTCAATAGTGAATTCTACCAAACATTTAAAGATGAAGTAGCATTAATCTTTCTTCAAATCATTGAAGAGGATGGAATATTTCCTGTCTCATTCAAAGAGGCCAGAATTGCCTTGATACCAGAGGCTGATAAAACTGCCACATAAAAGATAACTATAGATTCATATCCCTCAAAGCACTGATGTAAAAATTTTGAACAAAATACAAGCAAATGAAAATTAGTAGCATATTAAAAGTACTATACATCATGACCAAGTAGAATTTATTCCTAGAATGTCGTATGGTTCAGTATATGAAGACTGACCAATGTAATACACCATATTAAAAAATAAAAAAAACAAGCATGTGGAACAAATATTATATGATTGTTTTAATTGATGCAGAATAGCATTTGATAAAATTCAATACTCTTTCATGATAAAACAACTAGTAATATAATATTAAAAATCATATATGAAAGACCCATAGCAAACATAATGCTCAGCTGAAGAAGATTTAGGGACTTTCCTGAAAGATCAGGAACAAGACAAAGATCCCCATTTTGCCAAATCTCTTCAATAAAATACTGGAAATCCTGGCCAAGGCAAATAGCAAGCAATAAAACGTCACCCACATTTAGAAAGGAAGAAGCAAAATTATGCCTATTGCCTACAACACGATCTTATATTTAGAAAATCTAAAAATTCTACAAAAGAAAACATAGAACTAATAAACAAGTTCAGCAAAATAAAGACATACTAAATCAACACACAAAATCTATAAATTTCTGTATACTAACAACAAACAATCCGAAAAAGAGCATACTCTTATTAACCTCAGGACCTCCCACCAGACCTCTAATTTGTCCTAATACTTCCTAATAGGATCACACTGGAACCGAACCTTTAGAGGGACATGCAAGTTCCAAACTATAGCATTGCATATGTCAGAATTTCCTTCCTCGAAGTGATGGGAAGTTATTTCTGCCACATGCTTCCTGCTGTTGTTACCCCACATTCCCACTAGAGGACTAAAAGCAGTGGGCTCATTCAGTCATGAACAAGGGCTCTAAAACCGCAAGCTAAAATAAACCTTTTCTTTTTATGAATGAATTGTCTCAGGTACTTTGTTAAAGTGATAAAAAACTGAACAACACATGCTACCACAAGGGTGAACCTGAAGATATTATGCTAAGTGAAATAAGCAAGTCATGATTAAGACAACTACTGTATAATCCCACTTATCTAAAATGCCCATAATAGTCAGATTTATTGAGATTGAAAATAGAATTGTGACTTGAGAAGGTTGCAGGAAAGTGGGGAATGGTCATTATCCATAAAGATTTAGTTTTGCAGGAGTTCTGGAAAGGATGGTGGAGATGGTTGCACAAAAATGCAAGCATACTTAATACCACTGAACTGTACACTCCAAATGGTTAAAATATTAACAGATCATGTTATGTATGATTTACCACAATAAACATTTCTAATTTAAAATAAATAGAGAAGTAATTTTTTAGAAATTAAGAACTTAGTAGATGTGCTCAAGAACAGAATAGAAAAGACAGAAGAAAAATCAGCAAACTGGAAGAGGATTCAATAGAAATTATTCAATCCAAGTAGAGAGAAAATAGATTGAAAAGAAGATGGACAGAGCTTTAAGGGACTTGTGAGATAAAAATTTTATCGAACATTTGGGTCATGAGAATTCCAGAAGGAGAGAAGAAGTAGGAAGAAGTTCAAGGAAATACTCCCTGAAGATTTCCCCAGTTTGGAAACAATAACACACATTCAACATGCTGAAAGAACCCAAATAAGGCAAGTCCAAGTAAATTCACTTTAGTACACAACATACTCAACTTCTAAAAACTGAAGATAAAGAAAAAACTGTTGAAAGCAGTAAGAGGAAAATGACATCACAGAATTAAGGAAAACAATTTTAATGACAGTAAATTTCTTATCAAAAATGGAGGATAGAAGAGAATGAAATGTTTTTCCAGGGCTAAAAGAAAATGACTGTCAAATCAAAATCCTATATCCAGTGAAATGATCCTTTGGGGTTGAAGAAGAATTTATATGCTTAGATAAAGAAATAAGAGTATGTCTTTTCAGTAGACCTACTCTAAAAGAATGACTAAATTCTCTAAATAGATTAGAAGTTACGGGGGCAGGGAAGGGGGAGATTGAAGAGAATCTTAGAATACAGTGCAATAAACAAAAATAGCCAGTAAATAAACTAAACTTCTTAGCTTTCTAAATTATGTTTCATTGTGGAAGCAAAACTGAGAATTCTGTCTGTTGTTCTAGATGTATATACATGAAATATTTAAGACAATTATATTATTAACAGTGATGAGTAAAGGAAGGTTAGCTTTTCTTATTTTATTTGAACTGGCAGAATTATTACATCAACAGACTATGTTATGTATAAATAACAATGACACCTACAGCAATCACAAACTTTTTAAAAAGCTGTATAAAAAAATACTCTCACAAATGACATGGGTAAATAAAAGTCCAGTTCTACTACAACGTTCAAATAATGGACAGGAATTTATGAAAAAGAAAAAAGACTAATGACAAATAGAAAATAAAAATGTGGATAAATTCTAAAATGTCAAAAATTACTTGAAAGGTAAGTGCTCTAAATATGTTGATTAAAAGCCCAAGATTGGCAGAATGCATTCCTTTAGAAATAACCTAACTATATGCTTCTACAAGAAACTCATTTTAAAAATAGTAATATAGGCAGACTGAAAATAAATGATATAAAAACACTGATCATACAAACACTAGCTAAAAGAAAGTAGGAGTATTTATATTGATAAAATAGACTTACAGTATTTTACTCTATAGATAAAATAAACTTCAAAACAGAGAAAATTGCCAGAGACAAAGAGAGCATTTTGTAATGTTGAAATGGTCAGTTAATCAAAAACAAATAGCAATCCTTAATTCATATGCATCAAACACAGCTTCAAAATACATGAGGAAAAAACTGACAGAACTGGAAGAATAATTGGATAAATCCAATATTATAATTGAAGACTTTAGCATTAGTTTTTCAACAACTGACAGAGCAACTACACAGAACATTAGCAAGTGTATAAAAGAACTCACCAATCAAACAAAAGCGTCTTACAGATACTTATAGACAGCTAACAACAGCAGAATATGCATTCTTTTTAAATGCTGCCACACATATACCAACATTGACCATATTCTAAACCATAAAGCAAATCTCAATAAATTTCAAAAATTGGAAATGAGCAAAGTGTATTCATCAATCACCATACACTCAAAGTAGAAGCCAATAACAGAAATATAACAGGGAAACCTCCAAAAACCTAAAAACTAATAATACTTTTTAAAAAAATCAATGAGCCTATGAAAAAGTCTTAAGGAAAATTTTAAAATGCATCAAACTATGGGGAAATTTAAATAAAACATAAAAGCTGGAAGAGGCAAAATCACAAGAAGAAAATTTATAACACTAAGTTCATATATTAGAAAATGAGAAAAGTCTCAAATCAATAATCTAAGCTCCTTTCTCAAGAACATGAAAAAAACAAAAAAGCGCAAATTAAATTCAAAGTAAAGAAAGGAAGGAAATAAGAGAAGACAGGAGCTGAAATAAATGTGACAAAGGACAAGAAATCAGTGAAATAAAGATCACATTCTTTGCAGAGCAATAAAATAGTCAAACTTAGCAAAACTGACATGGAAAAATGAGAGAAGATACAAATTACCAATAACAGAAATATTATCACAGATCTTATAGACATAAGAAAAGTAAAACAATAATCCATAGCTACAAATGGTGGCACAGGTATGTATTCCCAGCAGCCTGGAAGGCTGAGGGAGAAGGATGGAGCGTTTGGGCCCGTTCTGGGCAATTTAGCAATTTAAAAGTAAAAATGAAAGGGGCTGTGTGTATAACTCAGTGTAAAGGTTCTGGGTTCAATCCACAGTACCACTATATATTTATTTTTTTCTACTACTCTACACAAATAAATTTGACAAATTAGATGAACTTTTTGAAAAACACAAACTATTATAAAAGTTATCCATGAAATAATTTGAAAATCTTTACAACTATTAATTCATAAGTAGGAAACTCCCCAAAACGGAAGTACCAGACTCCAGTTGTTTCATTATTTCACTAAAGAGTTTTTTCAAACATTTGAAAAGAACTAACACTAATTCTATGCAATCCATTCCCCAAAAAAGTAGAACATTTCCCAGTTTAATTTTTGATGTTGACAATATAACAAAGGCTGTATGAGAAAAGAAAGCTGCGACTCAATATCCTTCAAGAGTAGAGATCCTTTACAAAATATTAGTAGACAAAATTCAGCAATTATAGAGATAATTATATATTATAACCAAGTAGGGGTTATTCCAGAGATTCAAGCTGATTCAATATTCAAATATTGATATAATTCATCAGAGTAATGGGCTAAAGCAGAAAAATTATAATATATGGTAAATATCAATCAATGCAGATAAACATATAGTAAAATTCAGCACTAACTCCTGATTTGAAAATAAAAAACTCTCAAAAGAAATAAGAGAACACTTAAACTTGATGAAGAGTTCTACAACAAACCTATGACCAACATTATACTTAATCATACAGGACTAATAATGTTTTCCTCTTAAAATGAGGAACAAGATAAAAAATATTTTCTCTCCAGTCCTATTCAACACAGTGCTGGAAATTCTGGACAATGCAATAAGGCAAGAAAAGGAAGGAGGAAAAATGAAATTTTCCTATTTTCAGAAAGCTTGTTTATTTGTATATAAAATCCCATGGTGGCCTTCAGAAACAATTCATAGAATTAGTACAATTTCAGGACACAAGATCAACATCAAAAATTTGATTCTTTTGATTTTTAGTATCTACATATACATACATATAAATATATTTCTATAGACACTAACAGTGAACATGGGGCTATATTAACAATGAACATTTTTGGACAGTGACGTTTTAAAATACTTCACCACTTATAATCACTAACCAACCTGTGGTATATCTATACCATGGAATATTACTCAGCATAAAAAAGAACGTTCTCTTGGCACACACAACAACAGGGATGAGTCTCCAGAGAGTTTTATACTGTAAGATTCTATTACATAATATTCATAAAATGTCAAAACAGAGAAGCAAAGAACAGATTCATAGATACCAGGATTAAGGAGAAAGCAAAAGTGGAAAGATAGTGGATCTGGCTCTGTCTACCAGGGGAACATGAGAGGTTCTTGGGATGCAGATATCCTGACTGTAACAAAATCAGTATCCTGCAGTGGTATGGTACTACAGTTTTGCAAAATGTTGGCACTAGAGGAAACCAGCTGAGGGTGCATGGGATCACTGTCATTTTGTGCAACTACACGGAAATCTATACCTCCAAATGTTAATGAAAACTTAATTCAAAAAATAACACATGATAATTTAGAAAATATATAAATATATGCAGAAAAAAATAATAAAGATTCTATTTTCTCCATCACCCCAAGATAATCACTTCAAAATTCAGGAATTTTTAACCAGTTTTTAAAAGTTTTTCTGAGAATGAATAATTTTAAGTAAAGGCAACTCCTATTCAATTGCCGTAGTTCTAAGCTCTGCCTTCTCAGCATGAAAATGAATTTAATTCAAAAGCTCCTCCTCCTAAAATGGCCTGCTTCCATTCTGAGCCCCTCTGCTAACACTTTGGCTCATTTCCTAAGAGGTTACTCATCTAACGTCTAACAGGACCAAATTCTGTTTTGTATGTAAGAATCAGTGAAACCATAGTACTGATGCTATGGATTTTTGTGTAGTGTGTGTTTCAGTCAAATACCCTACATGTGCATTATACTATAAGGGAATTACTAAGTTGTAGTACCAAAGTGACTGTTGTAGTCAGGGTGTACAGAAAAAACTTAATACAGTATACATAATTTATAGGATTATTTTATAATAGTCACCTAAAGAGTCAAATGTAGAAGAGTGCAGTAGTAGAATACTATTTGGCAGTTGAAAAGAAAAACACTCGGCAACATTATTGTTGACAAAGGGGCCAAACATGTTCACTGGAAGAAAGACAGCCTCTTTAATAAATGGTGCTGGAAAACTGGCTTTCCACATGCTGAAGACTAAAATTAGACCCATGTCTATCACCATGCACTAAACTAAAGTCAAGATGGATCAAAGATCTAAATATTAAAACAGAACCACTAAATGTACTAGAAGAGAAAGTAGGTAAACATCTTAAAGACATAGGGGTAGGCAGAGAGTTCATGAACAAAAACCAAACTGCATTGGAAATACTACAAAGAATCAACAACTGGGATCTCATCTTATTAAAAAGTTTTTGCACATCAAAAGAAATCACCAAAAGAGTAAAAAGAAAACCCATGAATTGGGAAAAAATTTTAGCCAACTGCCCCTCAGGCAAAGGACTTCTATCTGGAACACATAAAGAATTTTAAAAAAATCAGGTCCCCAAAATTCAAAGCCCCAATCCAAAAATGGGCATCTGAGATGAATACATACTTCTCAGATGAAGAGATGCTAATGGCAAATAATATATGAAAAAATGTTCAACATCATTGATTATTTGAGAAATGCAAATTAAAACAGCACTGAGATTTCATCTCACCCCAGAAAAATTGGCTATCATTAAGAAATCAACCAAGGTTGGGCATGATGGTGCACGCCTGTAAGTCCAGCACTCAGGAGGCTGAGGCAGGAGGATCTTTGTGAGTTTGAGACCAGCCTGGGCTACAAAGTAAGCTCAAAGCCAGCCTGAACTGCATAGCAAGACCCTGTCTCAAAAAGACAAGAAAAAAGAAAAAAAAAAGAAACCAACCAATAACAAATGCTGGAGAGGCTGTGGGGGAAAAGGAACCCTTCCCTGCTGCTGATAGAAGTGTAGATTGGTGAAACTACTGTGGGAATCAGTGTGGAGATTCCTCACAAAACTATGATTAGAGGTCCCATTTAACCCAGCTATTTGCCTTCTCAGTATTTTCCTAGAAGAATTAAAAACATCATACCACAGTGATATATGTGTACTCATGTTTATAGCAGCACAAGCTGAATCACTAAATCTTGGAAACAACCCAAATGCCCATCAACTGAGGAGGAATGGATAAAAATGATGTGATATTTTTCTACAATGGACTATTACTCAGCTATAAAAAAGATAAATTCAAGCCTTGTATAGGTAAATGGATGCAACTACAGACCATACTCATAAGTGAAATAAATCAGACCCACAGATGTAAACATTGTGTTGTCTCCCTAGTGTAAGAACCTGAAAGAGTAAATAAAACCCAAAACATACAATAGATATTATGAAAGGGAAAGAAATTGCTCAAAGCAAGGAACAACTGGGATGGGGAAAAGAGCAAAAGAAAGAAGGAAGGAAGGGAAAAAATATATATGGATAGCTGGGACAACTGTACTGCTCATGTTTAATGGTTTATTGAAAGGAATAGTTAATGTTTAATTTTTTAATTTTTTTTTGTGTTTTTTGACCAATTATGCATGCTTATATCTGGTAATCTGAACAACTAATTTGAAGACAACAATATGCAATATAACAACCATTGGTGAATTCCTACCATCTTGTCTACTGAAATTATATCATTTCTAATGTTTCCTTTTTTATTTTCTTTAATGGTTTGATCAATCTTGCACTCTTACATTTGGTAACCTAAGTGACTTCATTGAAGATAGCAATATATAATATAACAACCATTGTTAATTCCTGTCACTTTGTTCTGAAACCCTGTATCATTTTTATTGTTTTTGCTTTGTTTTGTTCTTGTCTACTTTGTTGGTATCTTGCTATTGTTCTTCTTTTATTATCCTCTTTAAAAGAAAAAAAGGAACAAGATACTAAAAGACACAAGCCACAAGAATGAATCCTAAAAACATCATGTGGGGCAAAGGAAGATAGACACAAAAATGCACATATCACTCATTTCCATACATGAACTTCAGAACAGGCAAAACTACCTTGTTGTGGGTAAAATCAGAACTACGGTATTGTCCAGAAAACAGTAGAAATGGAGCTATATTTGCTGGGAAAGAAAGGTAGTCAAGTGTCATTTACATATGGAGATAGGTTCTGAAG
The DNA here is from genome assembly GCF_000276665.1 of Chinchilla lanigera. Lineage (NCBI taxonomy): Eukaryota > Metazoa > Chordata > Mammalia > Rodentia > Chinchillidae > Chinchilla > Chinchilla lanigera. Next base: position 22,672,779 of record NW_004955412.1, on the reverse strand, counting down.
ATGTGTCATCAGTTGATTTAATCATTGTGCAAACAGCGTGGAGTGAGCTTATATAAACCTAGATGGCACAGGTCAATCACTCAACCTGTGGTCATGAAATGTTAAATCCAAGATGTAGGAAGCTTCTGCCAGTGTCATTCCATATACTGTAATATTTTATAAGAAGAAGCACATTGTAAAATAATGACTAAAAATATAGTAATACATAAATCAAGAGCAGTGGTTTTCATGTCAATTATTATGTCCTATATTTGTATACAACTGGCAGTGCGGTAGGTTGTTTACAACAGCATCAACACAAGCACATGAGTAATGTTTTGCACTACAATGTTACTATGGTTTCAACATCACTAGATGATAAGTTTCATTCAAGTCTATCATAATCTTATGGGACTCAACCCTCCTTCCTATATGTAGTACACCATTAACAGAGACATACTTATGTAGCATGTGACTACAACTAGGAAGAGGATCAAAACTTTTTGGGTTAATGAAAATGTTTTATGTTTTGTTTTGGGAGGAGGTTTCACAAGTGTATATAGTTATTAAACTCATCACATGAAACACTTAAGATTTGTGCATACTATTGTGAGGTTTATCCTAATAAATAGTTGTTGTGTTTGTTTTTTTTTTTAAATCTGTGAGATACACCCATATGTAGGTGTAGGGAAACTCTACCTCCTTTGAATAAATTTTAAATGGGCAATGAGAGAGAAAATAAATTTTTGTTTTGGTCACATCCTTCTATTGTGCTTGTTAAAGATATCAGTTAAATGCACTGCTTATTTTGTCCAAGAAAGCTCTGGAAAGGAAGAGAGGGGTTGTATGACACCTTCCTGAACATTTCCTGTTTAACACACTTATTTCTCTCTACTACTACTTCACTTTTCTACCCACTGAGCATGCAGAGACTCCCCTTCTTCTTCCATTCTGAGTACCTGAGGGTCTCCTGGACAGCCCTGAGTTGGCTGGGTTGGTGCAGAGAAATAGCTGAAGCCATAGGATGACACAAGACAAAATATAATTGAAGCACAGTGCCTGTTCTAAGTGCCAATAGCAAGTTAAGGAAAACTTTCCTGAAGGAAAAGGTTTCACTGAGGCAATGGGATGAGTGTACTTTGGAGAAATGGGAGGATTTTGATCCATGGCGCCATCAAGAGGGAAATTCCATAAAGAACGTCATAAGGAAAAGTACAGAATCAGAAAAGCACCAAACAGTTTGGGAAAATAAAATGTATTAAGTATAGCTACCATTTGTTGAGTATACTCTCTTTGCCACGAACTCTTTATATGTTTACGTATTTAAATTTCAGGACATCTTCTCCTTTGATAGATTAATAAATGAAGACCACAGATGACTAGGTACTTGTCTGATGTTTCCTAGATGGTAAGTGCAGAGCTGAGTTCTGCATCCCAGCGTACAACTCATGCATTTGTAAGAGACATCATCAGACTTTTGTCCTGGGTTCCTTCAGACGAGAAATGATTTAGAGATCAATCATTAATTAAAACACAACAAAAATATTGTGTAGGAAAAATTAAGGTCGGAGAAAATGAAAAGTTGAGTGATAAAAATGTAAAGGACTTTGAATAATAAGTTAAAGAGTATCAATTTTATTACAGGTAAAGAGAAGTCATTAAGGTTCTTAAAACAAAACCATATAAACAGGAAAGGAATATGTCAAGAAGCTTTCTCTGGCCAGAATGGGCAGGACAAGTAAGGCAGGGACCAACAGCAGGAATAAGGAATCAGAAGACAATAGGATACTGCATTACTTCCAGCATGGGTTCTCTTATGTGTCTAAAATGAGGAGACATAATAAGAAGGAATGTTAAAAACTACTCAAGAAAATAATATACTCAAGACCTAGTGTCTAGTAGGACAAAGGATTGAGCAATCTGAGCTAGTGGTGAAGTTATGGTCCCACAGAAGCTTGTGGTTCTGTTACAGAAATCAAAGAGAACAGCTAGAAGAATGAGAGGGTGGCCAGCTAATCAATTCAGCACAGTTGAGGTTTGAGATCTGGTAGGACAAAGAGATGTTGTGAGATGTATATGACAATAGGAGAGCATGGAAAGAGATCAGAAAACCAACCCTTGGCAACAGAGCAGCTCATTAAACACTTGGATTCCAGTGTCAGAGCAGACCAAAATCTGACACTGCCTTGGTCTGCTTTCTTTACTGTAACAGAAATCTTGGTTTATAAAGAATAGAGGTTTGCTAGAGACTGGAAAGTCCAAGGGCAGAGTACTGATACCCAGTGATGGCTCCATAGCATGGCAGAGTGGAAAGGGCAAGGTAAGGTATGCAAAACAGACACACAAAGGCAGCTTCATGTCATAACAACCTGCTCTCATGAGAGTAAACCCAGCCCAGTCCCAAGAGAAAGAGGGCACTAATCCCTCTTAGTGAACTACTCATTTCTCCAAGATTCCACTTTCAACACTGCCGCAAAGATGGTCAAATTTCAAGATGAATTCTAGAGGGAACAATCCACATTCAACTCATAGCAAACATCTATCCACTATCTGAGCCTTGTGTCATTTCTTTATGAAATGTAATAATGAATATACCTGCTTACTGGAAGCATTAAAATGTAAACATTGAAATGGAGTCATGATGATAGAGGCATGTATGTATTTGTGGGGAATGATAACAAAGGCAGATCTGGGAGACCCAGATGAGGAATAACCATGGAAGTTTGGAAAAGACTTAGAAAAGTGCTACATGGCATATGCCTAAAAGGTCTTAAGAAGGGATTGATAAATATGGGCCTTAATGTGTCACTGCTGCTGACGATCAGTAGACTATAGTAGATAAAGCCAAATTTCAAGTGATTAAAGGAACACTGGATAGGGTTACAGTGGAGCTAGTAGATGTAGACAAATAATGCCGGTATTAAAAAAAGAGAAGTAGAAGAGTTACTAGAAAAAGAGCAAAATCAAATAAAAACTTATATTTAATATCAAGGACAGTAAAGTAAGATTGAGCAGTAGTAAATTAAGCAAAGGCGCACCAAACAAAGAAATACAAAATATACGTAGGAGAAAAATAATAATTAAGGGGGAAAGGCCCAGGGAGAAGTACATAACAATGAAGACAAGGGAAAACCTGGGTCTCTTACCCTGGGAAGAAAAGAAGGCACTCTCTTCTCTGGATTGAGGATGGAGAAGAGACAGAGAAAATGAGATTTTGGGGAAAACTGGCTTTGGTGGTCTAAGTCTCTGTGGAGGGTACAGAAAGATAATTCTAGAGCTAAGACTCCTAGTCTTTCAGGTTACCATTAGTATTTATGTATGAGAAGCGGGAACAAGGCCCTAAGGAGATGAAGAGAGAAGATGACGCCCCTCATGTAGCTCAGCCCAGTGGACAATAATTTTTGTTTTATACAGATAAATAGAATTTAAATGAACTATCCTGGGAACTTTTCTCAGTTGCCATCTCAAAAAAATATATAGATATAGATATAGATATAGATATAGATATAGATATAGATATTATTGCAGATGCCCAGTAATAAGGGATAGCCAAGTTGAAGCTGAAAAGTTTAGACTGTAGACTTGATGAGGGGTTTGTCCTTACTAAGTTCCCTCCGGATCAATGATTTCTCTAGAAATTTTAAATGTCTCAATTCTCCAATGTATGTGGCTTCGAAGCCTGAGTCTCAGGGGTGTATAATTCAACATTTGGCAATCCATTGAAGTACGTGGTACTTGGCATTTTCATTACTTCATTATTTAAAGGGCAATTCATTATGTGCAATAGAAATAAATAAAACTCTATTTCTGACATTTCTAAATCTGAACCCTGAACTCTCAATAAACCTTCCGGTTTCAAAAAGATTATTTAAGCAAAGCTCTGGTGTATTCATTCTGAAGCACTGAGTAGTGCTCCTAATGGCTGGTGATGCAATCTCCAGTGTGGAGACTTGGGTATTGGACCTTCCCTGAAGCATATTAAATAGTCCCCTACGCTGAACCCATTAAAGGCAATCTTGTCCTCACAGGCCTCAATCAAATTTGCACAGCAATTAGTCCTGCCCAGAGTTTGATACATTTCTTAATTATAAAACAACTTTGTACTCTATTGGCCCTTTCAGATGGGTTAAGAGAACGTTAATTACCTCCTCCTGAGACACCAAAGAGATTTTTTTTTTTAAATCCCTATTTTAGGGATGAAAAAGGTAGGATGTAGAGGGAAACTACCATCTATTGAGCACCTACTATGTGTTACATTCTATGGGTAGATTATTAATCCTGTTCTACAGATGAGAAAAAGAACAAGTTTAGAGAAGGTAGATTAGGACTAGTAAAGCTGTCTGCCTAAACTTGTAGCTTTGTTCTTTGACCCTTTAAAAGTAGATGATGCTTTTCCCCCAGCTTTTTCAAAAAAACGAGCATTCATCGTGCATTTCTTGAGCACCTCCTACATGCCAGACATTGGGCACAGTGAAGATAAAAGTGCCCGGGTCCCTCTTTCCTGAGCACGGTTCTACGGTCCTCCTAAACAGGGGAACAGCTCTCCCTCTGGGGTGTGGGTGACGCCCAGAGAAGTCACACAATGGGGGGACAGGGGGTCTATTCGGGATGCAAATCCCCTACAAACCGCCACCTCTCGCTCTCAGCCTGGTCTGAGGCAGTCCACTGGAGATAAAGTCAAAGCATGTCAGGAGTCATCCCCGCCAGAAAAGGAACCTAAGCGTTCTTACGCCTTTAGCTTTGGCAGCTGAGCCGCCAACCGCTCTCTTCCCTTGCTTTGACACAGGCAAACCGGCCCCACGCCCTCTGCAGCATCCCTCCCCCACCTACAACCAGTCTAGGCTTTTTTTCCCCCATTGTAATCTTCCTAAATTGCACATTTCATAAGACCTTCAGGAAAAAGTCAGGAAATGAGGTTTAGAGGAAGAGGGAGGCGGAGAGTAGGGGGCCGCGCGGGGAGGGAGAGGGGGAGGCGCACTACAGGAGCGCGCGTCTTTCATTATCACGACCTGTTCAGCGCACGTCCTACCCCTCTCCCTGCGCCACCCTCTCGCTGGATGCGAGCCATCCTCCGGGCTAATGAGCACAGCACAGGAGATAACTAATCCTAATGCAATTACCGCTCGGCATTACACTGATAGGTTTGAGGCGCTCCCCGCGTGCCCCGCAGCCTGAGACAGGCTGGTGCAGATGCGCCCCGGCCTCCTGTCGGAGACGTTTTGACAGCTGTATACAGCCCCGGGCCCCTCCCACTGCCTGCGTCTCGGGAGAGTGGTCTTTTAACAGCGAGTCTCCCTCCATGCAGCCTGTCGGAGGTGAAATGAATCTTAGCAGCTTGAGGGGAAGGCTGGTTGGGTGGTTCGCGTTCGGATGCTATTTCGAGGGCTGTGATGGAACCAGCAGAGGCGCGGGGCCGAGCTCTCCGGCCGCTCCCCGCCCCCGCCGCTTCCTGAGAGCTCGCGGGGAGTTTGCGCTGCTGGAGAATCGCAGCGCGCAGGCCTGGCCTCTGCGGGCGGAGCTCGCGCTCCCGCGGTAGGGGGATGGTTCGCAGCACACATGTTCCTTTGTTTGGCCAGACCACGTGCTCTGTTTGCACAGCAGCATGTGGTACCACTGAAGGAAATCGAACCAACACTGAAAGTTCAAGTAACAGCCAAGCTCTGCTGGGAAGCGGCGGGGCCAGCGCCGGGATGCGGTGGGGAACCTGAGCCTCCGCCTCCCTCCCAGAGAGGCGGGGAGTGGGTGGGGGAGCTCCAGGCAAACTTGTTTTGGATAAAGGAGACGGCGTGCTTCTGGCCCCAGCTCACACTGGGGAGGGCTTTGGGAGGTAACCAGCCAGTCCTACCTGCGGTGGGAAGTGGGCTTTGATTATGATAATGATCTCTTGTGTTTGAAAGAGCTTCATAGTTGTTAAAGGGTTCTCACAACCCTGATCCCATTTGACCCGAGCAAAACATGATTCTAGAGTGCCTCTCCTCCTTGGGGTAGGGAGAGAGTGAGGAAGGGCAAGAGTCCTTGAACCCTTGATCCAGTGGGCTGACCTTCCAGGAGGCCCCAAGAGCTGCTCCCCCAGCTGAGGGCCAAACGTATGGAACAGTCTCGGGCTCTCCCACCTCCTGGTGCGTGTTTGTAGTTAAAAAATCCAAACAACACAGAAATAAATGATGCATATGACGTAAAAAAAAGGAAAATTTCTCCAGATAGAGCCATGATTCCGAATTTCAGCCTTTACTTTTCCAGGTATACCTGAAGATATTTGTGCAATTTATCAATATACACATCCTTACTTTTAATGGGATTTTGCCACACATTCATTCACTGTAGCCATATATCACTCCCAAACAGAATACACAAATCTACACTCCTGTTCTTTTTACCAGTTGCATTGTGTTTCTCTGCTTGTATATACCACTATGTCATTAAATAATTACATGGCTTCTGGTTTTTGTTTATTAAAGCAATGTCAAGCTAAATAGACTTGAATATATACTGCAGACAGTGAAAGTATAATTTCAGGGTGAATTCCTAAAATTGCTGATTCAAACAAGGGATGGGTCCAATGGAAGGAACATTTTAAATTTCAATAGATACGGTCAAATTCATGCTTAATTTTGGCATAGTTCTTACAGTTTTTAGGGATCATTAGTCCTTTTTATTCTGTAAGTTGTGTTGGTTTCCTCACCTTTCCTTATTGATTTGAAGAAATTTATTTGAAAACTTTGGGAAGTTTCCCCCCCCCCCCAGTTTATCTCTTCTTAATTCTCTAATACAGAAACTCTTGCTATAGTCAAACTCTCCAGTTTTATCTTTGTGGTTGTTAGGTTTAATGTCATGCTTAGAAAAACTCTCTCAAACTTCCTGAAAATTAAAATAGTCTGCTATATTTTCATTTAACACTTTCGTGATATTTTCATTTTGTTTAACAGATTTTTTATTAACCGTAGAAGATAGGCCAGACACTGTTTTAGAAGTTGGGTATGTATGCATAGTTTTTAAATTCATAAAACTAGGAGAGAAAGACAATGAGTGAGTGAGTGAGTGAGTAAATGAAAAATTCAAAGCACTATGATGAGTTCATGGAGAATAATAGGGAATAACTACCAAAGGAGACCACTCATGGAAAGCAAGATTTGAACTAAACTTTGAAGGATGAGAAATAGCCAGTCACAGAGGTGAAGACCGTTCCAAACAGAAAGACCTGAGGAAAAAAATAATTTAGAGGATTTCAGGAGTTTAAAGAAGTCCAGTGTGACTGAAGCACAATGTCCAAAGAACCAGTAAAAAGGTAAAGAGCCTTACAGACCAAATGAAGAAGGATTGGGGGAAATCTACAGACTTGAGTTCTGAGTTCAGAGGAAAGCTATTAAATAGTTTTAGGGTGGAAATTAGTGCATTTGTTTTTGTTTGTTTAATGTTGGGGATTGAAATTTGGGCCTCACAAATGCAAGACCTCCACTCTACCACTGATCTATAACCCCAATCCCTACTTTTATGTTTTGAATAATACATTCTCTTCAACTTATTATAGGATCATACCCTGATAAACCATTGAAAATTGGAAATATAAGTCAAAATGCATTGAATACACCTACCTACTGAACCTCATAGCTTAGGAACAATATATTATAGACTAAGAGTCATTTCTCTCATGATAGTGTGGCTGATTGGGAGCTGTGGCTCACTGTTACTGCCCAGCATTGAGAGAGAAAGACCGTTGTACTATATGTTGCTAGTCAGGGAAAAGATAAAAATTTGAAGTGTTTTCTACTACATGCATATTGTTTTTAAGCTTGCTTGAGCTGGTGACAGACCTCTGTGTCATCCAGGTGATTCTGGTTTTGCAGGCATCCAGAATATAAGAGTTGTAGAGTTATAGAGGCTTCTACCCAGAATTCAGAAGATGGTCTAGGAGGCCACACGCCACTGAAAAAGGCAGTGTGCAAGGCTACAATAAGAGTGAAGCTGAAGGTGCAGAGAGACCCCAGGAAGTTAGAGATGCCAGGATGTGGAATGTTGGCTAAGGAAAACACCAGATAGCTCATGTAGCCTTCCTAACAAAAAGTCCTGTGGGCCACAACTGGCAAGGCCATAGGAGCAGGGCTGCCCAAGTCCTTTAGAGTTTATATCATACCACAACCTGCCCGATTACTAGACATGAAGACACATGATTTAATGTTTGCCTTGCTAAGTTTCAGTCTTGTTTTGGTTCAATTTCTGTCTGTTTCCCCATATCTCTCTTTGGGAATGGGAATGTTTACCCAGTACCATTGTACTTTAGAAGTATTTAATTTTCTTTTTTATTTTCACAATGGCCCATGGCTTGATTTTTGACTTGAGTCTCAGAGGAGACATTGGACCTGGAGTGTTTAACAATGCTTCCACTGTTAAGACTTTTATGACTCTTAGAGACAGATATAATGCATTGTGCATAATGAGACAGGCATGAGCTTTTGGGGGGCCAGGGGAAGAATGTTATGCTTTAAATCTAAAATGTCTCGTGTGGAGGTGGGGCCTGGTCAAAACAGCTGGGCCAGTGGAGCTTGAATTAGAAGGATGTAAGCTTGTCTCTGGTTCCTCCTTCCTCTGCCCCCTGACAGCCTTGGGTTAAACAGCTTTCCTTCACCAGGCCCTTCTACCATGCCCTCTCTGCCTTAGAGCCAACTGACTATGGACCGAATCTTCTAAAAACCATGGGCCAAAATAAAACTCTCCTCATTTAAGTTGTGCATGCTGGATATTTTATCCCGGCCAAGAAAGACATGACTAACATGCTGATATTACTTGTTGATGGAGTCTATGTGGGCAATGAGGGAAAAGCAGAAGTGGAGAGTGGCTTCTAGGTTCTAGTTTAAGTATTGGAATAGATGATGGACCATTTCCTGAGAAGCATAGATGAGAGAAGAACATAGAAATGCGGCAGGGTCCATGGACTCCTTCCTCACATGTTGGGTTTTAACAGACCAAGGGGTCTGTTAAGTAAGTAGTTACCTATGGAGGAGAAAAAGCCAGCAAAGTAGACTATAGAGGAACAGCCAGTGAGGTCAGGAAAAAAACTAGGAGAAACTTATGGCTCAGAGACTGAGGGGAGGCACCAAGCCTGCAAAGAGGACACACAGCATGAGAACTAAGCATCCATTAGTTAACAACACAGGACTCACTGATGATATTGACCAAAGCAGCTTCAATAGAACAACTGGGGAGACGTTGTAATTTGAGAACTACAGCAACCTCCCTGGGAAAAAACTTAGAATGTAATGGGAATTCCATAGATACAATTCTTTCTTCTGGTATTTCTCAAGCTTTGTTGTTCATGAGATTCATGTAGTTGAGAACACAATTGTGAAATCCTAGGCCCACAGTATGGGGCTTAGTATGATACAGTAGTTCTAGGGTCAATATTTTAAATAAAGTTCTCAGGTGATTCTGATACATGGCAAAGTGATTAGTACAGCCAAAACCCAAGGGTAGATTTCCCACAGTGGGATTTCAGGTTCCATGTCTGATTGAAACAGGAAATATGGAGGACAGAGGCCTTTACATGCCTTTCAGATCATATCATATAAGCAATTGCCTACTCTAATGAAAATAGCGACTGTATAGCAAAATATGTTACCTGTCCTTATATGCCAATCTTTTGACCTGAGCATAAATTAGATTCACTGACTCCAAACTGAACTATTTCCCTTCCCTGCCTGTTTGGAAACAACCACAGGTAGACTCAAATAGCACTGCACAAATAAAATTCTGAATATTTTTTCTTTTTTAAGGGATGAAGGGTAAAGATCTCTCAAGAATTAACAAATGTCTCTTTTCCCTTCATTTTGACTATGACTAGGCAGTCTATAGTCTATGTCCTTAAAGTCAAAACAACTCCAGATTTGGGAATTCTGAGTCAACTCCGTTTTATTTAGTAGCCACACTCTAGGCAAAAGCTTTTACATACATTAACTCAAGGAATCCTCCAATGAATCCTTTGAAACAGTAACATTCATTTCCATTTTATGGGTGAAAATCTGATTGGAATAAATGGTGCCCACATTAGTGATTAAAGCTGTCTCATTAATAACATTCCCTGGCTATGAATGGTCTGTGTCATCCTACTGAAAGAAAAGTGGGCTGCTTGTCGAGCAAATGAGTCAGCCGTTGGTCTTACCTTAGTCTCCTGTATCTGAAGCGAAGGTAAGAATGTTAACTTCCCATGGCCCCTTACCCACTGCATTTTTATTCTTTCCTACCTGGGACCTGGAGCATGGCATAGTGAAATGTTAACGCATGAGCTCTAGGACTAGATAGCATCAACTTAAGATCCCGGTGCTGCTCCTTAGTAAATTTTTTGCCACGGACATGTCATGTTGCCTTTCTGAGCTTCATTGTTCTCATGTGTAAATCAAAGAACTCTACCAAGGATATGTGACTATTAAATGATATGTATTATGTAAGTATGCTCAATAATCAATACTGTTATCATTTATACCAAGCCCCATTGTCTTATTACCCCTCATTCAAATCTCAGTCTCCTGTGACATAATCCCTTAATCATTTTTTTAGGAAGTATTGCTTTTCCTTATTCCTCTCTAATTCTTGAATTAATGTTGTTTCAACTATGTTCTGTCACTAGCCCATGTTCCACATAGCCACCACCCCTTCACAAGGTCTTATTTTGGATCCAAAAAGAGTTGTAGGTGCCTTCTATTCCTTCTTCTTAACTCCAGTATTAACAGAGATGTAGTCACTCAGGGAAATTGAGGAAGGTTTTTTTTTTTCCAAAACTAAATAAGAACAAAATGAATTCATAATCTAGTATCTAAAAATACAATGTTTTCCACAATGTCTTTGTCACCTGGTAATGCAACTAAAGGCTAGGTACTTCTAGAGGTGGAGAGCTCATTATCCCCAGGGTAGTCCAGTAATTCCATAGCTCTGATAGTAGAAGATTCTTTCTCATGTCCATACATCTATCTCTCCTGTAGCTTTCATCCTACCCTTAGGGCACATAAATAACTAGTATTTTAAATACTGAACAAAAGCTGGCAGAGCCTTCTTGAGTTTTCTCTGTCCCAGCTCCACTGTTCCCAGGTCCTTCAGTTACTCTTTATGGAACACGGCTTCTGTTCTCTGTATCATCCTTTCCACTCCCCAACTACATCTTTTGTGCCTTTCTCTCTTAAAGTTGGCCACTTAAAACTCACTGAAAAGCTGATGTTTAGCCAGCACTGACAGCAAACTTATATCCTGCCCCTCTCTGTTCTGAACACTATGTTTCAGTTACCTAATTGCATCTGGTATACATTTTTATACACTCATAAGGGTTGGAAAGCAGGAGTAAGGTGAAGACCATTCCCATTATCCTGGAAAGGACAGTTGTGGAGACTTGAGATTTTCTTCAGCGTCATCTTTTCATAATCATCAACTCTGTGAGTGATTAAGTCAGTGGTGAAGACATCAGACGTGGTTTCCCTATTCCTGACGTGAAGTCCATAATACCATGGGAAGCCTCCTGATTTCTCTTCACTCTGACTGGAAGAAGTCAGAAAAGCTCCTGGAATATCAAACCCATGGTGTTTTTAAGAGCCATTCATGGAAGGCCTGCCCACAGCCTGCTCCTCCAGCACAGGACAAATTTTCTAAGTACCCAATTCCTTATATTTAGTCCCTTGTTTAAAATGGAGTGTGTTCTGTCTCATGAAATCATATGTTAATAATTTTGGACAATAAATAGGATTTCAAAAAACAAAAAAGACCATATTACTTAAAAAATTTTGCTTTATACTCACATATATGTACATCCATGGGGCTGGAAAATGGACAGACCAATGGTTGAGATTGCAAGTACATGGATTTGGGGAACATTACCTTCCTGTCTCCTTGTATTTATTCTATAAAGTCACAGATTCACAACAGTGGCTAACCACCTGTACCACTGATCAAAATATGAAGTTTGATTACAACTATAAATTTTACTATATGGATTAGAACTCCCTGTTATCAGAGTTAGAAACAGAACTCAAAATACTTCAAGCAAAGAGATTATTAGGTAAGTGTGGATATGGCTTTAAGGACAACTAAACCAAAGGTTAAGTGTTCTAAGGTAGCTCTCTTTTCATCTCTCATCTCTGCTTCCTTGTGAATATTAGATATATTTTCCTAAGCCATTTTACCTAATAGAGTGCATACCTGACTTGCAGTTATACCAAATTTACCTGAATTTCAAGAACAAGATAAAAATAAAGATTCTTTATTCTCAAATGAAGCTTGAAAAATCCCAAGAGAATAATTCTGATCACTCTGGTTTAGATACTATCTAACCAGGACTGACCATTATAGCCTGGGCATTGGATTCCATGACTGACCCAGATTAAACCACAAAACCACCCGTGCAGCCCGGTAGCCTGGTCTGTTAGCATGAGAAGGCAGAATAGGAACAGAGCAGACAGATATGATGCTCATCCACTCAAGACCTGAAATGACCTAAATGAGTCACCAGTTACAGTTACTAGGCTTTTATATGTTAACTCTTCGCAGAAGATCTAAAACCACTGGCATGACTGCTACGCTGAAAAATCTGTCTCACTGTTACCATTCCAGCAAGTGTATTTCTGAGAAATTTCGCCTATGCAGGATTTTGGTAAAAAGGATTTCAAACTCAGTTAATTGACCACATCAACCATTTAAAATCTAGAAGTAAGTTAAAAATACGCTTTGAGTGTGTGTTTTCAAAATCAAGTTACAGGATTGGTAAAAAGAACATGTTATTTAGAACTAGGGAGTGCTGTTCGTTGTACAACACTGTTAATGTACTAATTACTGTTGAATTACACACTTACAGAAGGTTTACATGGCAAATTTTATGCCATCCATATTTTGCCACCATAAAAAAAATACCATAAAGCTATGAATCTAGTTTATTTAGCCATCACGAGGCCACCATTTTACTTTTGTCTCACAGGAAAATCCAGACTGTGGGCAAATCTATGGAATAAGAGGATCAAAAAATGCTAGAGTTAAAACCATGCTGAATGCACTCAGCTCTCTAAGTGAAAATCCGTGGTCCCAGAGAATTCTTGAGCTAAAAGTGTTAGCACAGATCATCTAGTTAATCCCTCACTTGTCACTAAAGGGCATTTCACTCCATCCATCCAAGACACCTAATTCTTCCTAGACACAACTTCATGAACTGACTAGAAATGCCATTGACAGTAATTGCTCTTCCTGGGCTTCATAAGAAAAACTTAGGTGTGATGTACTGGAAAGAAATTTTCATATGAACAATATTAGTGTAACACACACACACACACACACGTGTCTTAATAAGCTTATAGATATTTCTCTCCAACTAATGAAGATTCCATTAGAAGAAAGATGAAGGCTTTTCGTGTCCGTAACTTTAAGAACCTAAGGTTGTTCTATGAGTGGAGAGAGGAAACAGAATATTTTTATCTTTTCTGGATAACAGAGAATATCAACTTCAAGAAATGCTGAACAGTATAAATGGAGGTTGTCTACAATAACTTGAGATTTTAGAAATTGAGAGTTTAAAAATTCAACATTATCCTCAAGTTCCCTCCACCTTGCAACTGGGCTTTGAGGCAACTTCATTTCTCTCACTGAGACTAAGGCCATGGTGGAGACACCACACTTCCAGGAAGAATTTAGGACATTTCTATAAGATAGGGTTAAATCAGAGAGATGCTGTATGGTCAAATGGCCAAAGTTTCTCATGTCACTCTCAACTTTATATTTCCTGGAATTTCTTTGTTTCATTAAAAGAAAAACTTGTGGGCCTTTTTATTTATATACATTATACAAATATTGAACAATAAAGGAAAAAAATAAAATTAAATCTCACCATGCACTCTTTTAACAGCTATTTATTGAAAGCATACTACATGCTAGGCTGATGTTTCAATTTATTACCATGTAGCTAACTAGCTCACAATATAGTGGCTTAAACAACTACTGTGTTGCACTTATGATTTCGGTCTTCTTCTGCCTCAACCTTTTCCCTCCCTCTTCCTCCCCTTACTCTCCCTCATTGTGACATCACTTGGATTCCTCACAGCATGGTCACCTCAAAGTAGTCATCTTCCTTATGTAATGACTGGCTTCCTCCAGGAAATATTCCAAGAAGCCCAAGTGGAGACTTTGGAACTCCTTGAGCATCCCCTTGGCCACATTCTATAGATCAAAGTGAACCATTAAGACCAACCCAAAGTCAAGGATCAGGAAGACATAGATACTACGTCTCCATGGGAGTGTGGTATGCAGTTTGGAGTGGGAAAAACTTGATGGTCACCATATTGAAAAAAAGCTACTGTATTTGGTGCTATACAAATCTAGATACAAGCTCTGTTCTTGCAAAAAGAGCGAGTGACACAATCAATTAAATAGGTATTTACAATGATAGGAGGGGTGTGTTAAGAATAAAAACATGTTAAGGAAAACTCAACCCAGACTTAGGAGGTCCAGAAAGAAATTTGGAGTGGGAAATATTTTATGTGAGCTCTGGGCAAAACTTGAGGGGGTTGCTAGAGGAAAGACAGGAGAGAAGGGGACACAATATGCTAGATGGTCCAGGAGAAAGAAAAGCATATTTTCATTTAAAAACAAAACAAAACAAAACAGGAATAGTCCCAATCTGTCTGAGCAGTAGAGGTAAAGAGGGTGAATGTTGAAAGATGAAGTTGCACATGCCAGAATAGAAATCACCATTGTGCTATATAAAAGTAGATTTTTTAACTAAGGGCTTTTATTTTGTTTTTTGCTTTACAAAAATGTGTCCAGGTTATTTATAAGGTTTGTGATTGACTTCTATCACTTACTGTTCTTAACAGCTCTTTTCCTTCTCCATAAATACACTTCTAAAATAGCACTTTAAGTAAACCACTAACTTAGTATGGGATGTGTAGGGAATTTCTGATTTCTTCTTACATTTATTATTAGAATTAAATATTACCGGCTGTCTTAGTTACTTTTCTCTCATTGCTGAGACAAAATACCTGATGCCCAGAACTAAGAGAGGAAAGGTTTATTTAGCTTGCAGTTTGTGGAAGTTTCAGTCTATAATCATCTGGCTCCAAGGCAGAGTGGCATGGCAAAGGGCAACAATTTATGGTGGTAAAATATAGCAAAAGCAACAAGAGCAAAAAGAGAGGAGCAGCAGCAGGCAGCCTCTTTCCCTCCCTTACATTGTACATAAACTACCTACACCAGGGTGGGTGTAGCACTCACATCCATAATTCCAGCATTGAACCATGAATCAGTCATAAACTCTAGAAGCCCACCCCATGACCGCATGAGGCTTTGAGGGGACACCCAGACACAAACCATAACAATGGCCTTTAGTGACCCTCTAGATACAGAACTTGTGGCTCATCATGTTTGAACAATATTTAAAAGTTTTTGATACATTGCACCAAACCATTCAGGAAGTTTTATTAATGTATAATATTACCAGAAGTTCAGGGAAATAATGTTTCCCTCAATTTTCCACTAATGACAAAAATCATTTTGTTTATTATTTGCCAATTTAATAAGTTTAAATTTGCCTTTCTGTAATAACTAGGGGAACTGAACTTTCCAGGTACTGGCATTTCTTTTTCATATAGGCTTCTCAATATAGTAAGCCTATCAAAAATAAATTAACAAGTGGTTGTATTGCAAACTTCAAAATGCTATAAAATATATCAGACAAAATTTAATCTGCTAGCAAATTTAAACTATAGTTTGACAACACCTCTGCTGGCCTTTATTTCCTCTTATATGGTGTCACTGAGCTGTACTGAAACAGTTTCAGTGGCTTGGGATGGAAAGGAGGAAAGGAAGTCAAAGGGTTGTGTCTATGTCAGAGACCCAGACTGAGTTCAATTCCAGTTAAATAGGTGAAGCAGGGTGAGTGGGGGGTTTTATTTCATTCATGATAGCTCATTGGCTCCCTCCTTTAATGCATTTAATGATCCTGTGAGCTTAATGACTATTACAATTAAAGTCACCCTGTTTAAGTATTGTGAATTACATTATGCTTGTTAGTGGCTGCCTCTGATAAAACATAGTAGCAAGTCCTCTCTTTTACATCATAACTCATTTTAAATATGGCTTTTCTGTATCTGTCCTTTGCCAGTTGATTTATTACCTGGTGCTCCTAAGAAGTGTAATAAAAAGAAACTTAGGACATGACTAATTCTTCTAGTATCTGGATAAGTGGGCAGCCTGGGGGAGTGGCCATCAGACTGGCCAGCCTAAAAGCAGAGGTGGGAATGAGGACAGTTCATCTAATTTAATCAGGAACTAAATTAGACAAGTTGTACAAAAGGAAAATATTAGCATTTTGTGACCTCCTTGCCCTCCCTCTCTTTCGATAATCAAAGAAGCTAGGTCTCCACCAGGAAGATGTGAGATATTCCCTTATCCAAATAAACCAGATGAATGCATCTGACGACCAGAATCTGTTTTTGTCTACTTAACTTTACAAAGGCAGGTTTCAACACACAGAATGCAAATCAAATTGAAAAATCTGGTAAAATTGACCAATATTAATTATTTAAAATTAAAAAGAAAAAACCCCATGTTGCTTTTTAAAGAACCCTCCTCCACTCCCAAGTTATAGGAATCATTGATTTTAGTCCCTACTTCTCATGGTTCTAGCAAACCAAGTCCCCAACTGTTGGCCATTTAGTGCACATATTTTCCCAGAGAAAAGCCAATCAGTGTTTAATGTTATTTTTACTTCAATCATACCCTTTTCATCCACAATTTTTAGCCATATTAATAATATTTACACAAGATGCAATTGGAGTGAAAAAAGTATTTGTTGTTTTAGATAAAATAAACCTCAAACATTCACAGTGAGTTCACACTGACGAGCCTCCAGTGATAGCATGTAGAATTACATGTGGAAAATATCTACAGGAGAGTGCCATCTTGGTGACCAGTAGAGGATCCTTCCCTAGTATATGCTGTTTTGGTGTTTTAGTCAACTACAACTGACTTTGTTGTAATGTCTCCAGAAAAGGCCTTGATTTGGTAATAAAGAGTTCAAAAATCGTTATCAAAATCCTTATCATCATGGCTAATAAAATTGCTTTTTGAGATGCAGAATAATTAGTAAAAAACGCACTACCCCAGAATAAAAAGACCTGGATCTAAGACCCAGCTCTGATACTACCCTTCTATTTCTCCATTGAAAATTTATTTTAACTACTGTGGATCACAGTTTCCTCACCTATAAAAAGAAGTGTTAGATGATGTTATCTTTAAACCTGTTTGAGCTCTTAATGGCCATCACCCCACATTCCTGTCCTGATCACTACCAATGGTTTTGTGATATAAATTCAACAATTTTCCCTTCCAAGGCATTTTCCAATGAAGATAAATATTCTGAAAATATCTGTCCTTTTCATACCTGATAAACTAAAATAATAATGTAAAATCTTTAGAGGAAAGTCAGTGAATAGTTTGTGTGTGTGTGTGTGTGTGTGTATATATATATATATATATATATATATACACATGCATCTACATATGTGTGTATATATGAAACAACAAATTAATTTAGCTTTGACTTTATAATTCATCAAAAGGGAAAAGATTCACAATAGTGGTGATGCAATGAAATTAGATCCTTCCATTTTTGATGTATGCATGATTTATCCTTCAGTTTTAATATACTTCCTAACATAACCATGATCTACTGTTCTTTTTCTTAATTTACTATAGTATACTTAGACTTGTCAGTCGCAAAATCCTTTTTTTTTCTTGAAAAATAATAACAGTAGCTCATACTTGTAGTCTTCTTTATAATCCATAGAATATAAAGTTAATACAACACATGTAAGGATTATATTAATGGCACTAGATCATCAATTCAGAAGGTAACGTCTATAATATCACAAAAATGCTCTGAGTAATTTATTAATATTAAATAAATATCATGTTTTAAAATAACACTGATCCAAAAGTATCATCTTTATGAAAAATGAGGTTAATAAAACAGTGTAAATGATAAAATATAAAATAAGTACAATGAAAAGAGTATTCTGACACCCATTAATAAAAGTACATATAAGTGGTACAATCTTTCTGAAAAAACTTGAAGTGTACTTGGAGACCTTAAAATACTCATACATTGGTGACTACCTTTCTACTAATATATCCTAAGGAAACTACCTGAAACACAGATTATTTTAAAAAAATAAATATCTTCAAGTACAAATCATTTTTACTAAGAAAAACTTAGATCTAGTCTAAATGACCAGTATAAAGTCATGGCTTTGTAAATTATAATCTATCTATAGGATGAAACAGTATGTAGTCACTAAAAATATTTTTTTTCAGAATTTTTAATAACATGAGAAATTTCTTTGATGATCTACACAGTGAAAAATATCTTTAAATTGGGGCTGGGGATTTAGCTCAGCGGCAAAAGCGCCTGCCTGGCAAGCGCAAGGTCGTGAGTTCGGTTCCTGGTACCGGAGAAAAACCAAAAAAAAAAAAAAAAAAAAAAAAATCTTTAAATTATATGTTGAAATTTAATCTCAAGAGTTACATATCCAGTAAAGGGAACAAAGTATCTCAATACTGTACTATCATTATTATTATTTTCTTCTTTAAATTTCATGTAGTCTTCAAAATTTCCAAATTGGGAATCTTCTGCTTTTAAAATCAGAAGAAAAAACCCAGAGAAATAAAAAATAAACATGAACGACTCCTGGTATTATGACTTCCTATGACCGTGATGCTCCAGAGGAAATGGTTTGGTAGATGAAATGATGTGACAAACATAATTAACTAGGAATCCTTTTCTGAACATCTTTGTTGAAAATCAAGCAATCAGCCAATAATTGTTTTCTGAGGACTTAACACATACATCATTTGGCGCACAAGGGCTATTGCTATTCAGTCCCAATAGCATTTTGAGGGAGTCTAAGCAACTTCCATGTAGTGAGCATAAATATGTGCCAGTCATATGTGCCAAGCTATGTCCCTTGTCCTGACAGAGCACACAGTCCTCATGAAGAAGAGGCCTGAAACAATGAACTCCAAAATATAGGTACAATTGTTAAACGAACAAAAGGACTAAAGTTCTATGACATCATTGTTGAAGGAGTTATAATTTTACGCAGAAAATCAAGAAAGTTCTCCACAATAGACACGAGAAAAGAGGAGTTTTCAGAATGGACAAGATTGCAAGAGAAATTGAGCTGCCTTGCCTTGTTCTGCCTTGCTTCATCTTAGGCAGGCAGAACTAAGTGGACAGAAATCCAGAGAGAGAAAGGAAGCCAGGCACTTAGAGAGATCCTCCCAGAAAAGAGCAAAGGATCCCTTGCTAAGATGTGGTAGGAAGGTTTTCCCACAGAATTAATTTGCTTTCAGTAAATAATGGTCATAAATGAGTCTTTTCTCAATTATTATAGACATTTTGATGTCCCAATCTTCCATTGGAACGCTGAAAACCACATTATACTTTCTAAACGTACATGTCAAAGGCTTATAGATACTGCTCTAAATAATAACTCTATTCCCTCACCGTCAGATAGCACCTTTCAATTTACAAAGCTTTTCCCTGTGGTTTATCTCATTTACTCTTCACAGCCACCCTGTGAGACAAGTATTATTATCACCATTTTACTGATAAGGAAACACTCCAAGAAATCTAATGAATCATCCCCAGTTACACTACTAGTAAGTGAGGATTAGGTTTCAGACCTTCATGAGTAACTGAGCTGCATTCTTTTCTGCATCACAGCTGCCTTTGACCCAGGGACACACCCTGAGTCAGTCCAAATCTCTTTTACCTCTTCCCCAATTTTATTTTAAACGCTGTCATATTTCTTTCTTCTTGGGTTGTAGAGTGTAGAGGATTCTGTTTGGATTGGATTTGTATTCATCAAAGTAATCCTCTACTTTCAAAGTGTTTTTGCACCTCATTTATCCTTACAACTTTGCAGGTAATTCAGACAAATTGAAAACTTTACTTTAGTCTAAATACACCAAAGACAGAATAGGAGCAGAGGGGGTAGGAACAGCTAATTTACCCAACTTTTAGATTCACTTTGTGTTTCACAGGCCAGTAGGAAGGATTCCAAGCACACTGAAGATGTTAACAAGTACTGTGGATTTTTGTCCTTCACAGGTTGACAGACTCCTGGAACTATAAAAGACATTAAATCTCTCTATATGAATTACATTTTTGTTGTACCACCTTTACTACCAAAGCCTTTTCAACATTTGCTTCCATAAGTAAAACAGTTCTGTCGTATTGTTACAAGAAACCCTCACACTTCTAAAATTGAATATAGCTGCCAACTGATATTGCAAGAACTAAATAGGTGACATCTGGAAAGAAAAATTTTAAACCCACAGTTTCATTACCCCCACCTGTGTCTTTATAGGCAGTATGAAAAGGAGAGATGAGGCAGCTAAGACATTCCTCTGAAACTTTCTTTGGAGGAGAGGACGAGGGAAAAGTTGATGTGAGTAGTGTGATTCATTGTCTGTACTCTCCTAACTCAAGTATATCTCGAAATGGGGTGAAACAGAAGATTGCACATAGAGTCGATGAGTTCAGAACATCTTTACAGCCAATCATCTCCCAAAACTACAAATCCTATTGCCTAAATCATCAGGCTCACTATGGGTCTGAGCAAAAATATAATGAACAGATAAATCAATGATACTTATTGAGCACTTCCCATGTCCCCAGTGTAACTTGAGGCAAATCATTCATTATTTCTTACTCCGGGCTTTTTCATCTGAGGAATTAGGAGACTAATAATACTTGCTTTGCCAAACTGACAGAATTATTGTGAAGCTCAAATAAGGTAATATATATGTGGAAGGGATTTCTAAGTTCTGAATGCCAGAGAAACGCAAATATCACTATTATATAATGAATGAAATATTGGATCTGACCCTTGCTCCTAAAGTTCTTGCAACCTATCTAGAGGAACAAAGCATAAACATATCAAATTTAAGCAATAATATAAGGATTAAATTATTAAAACGATAACACTGCAAGTGATTTGACAAAATAACATGTAATGACTTGCAAGTGAGCGGTAGAGACAATGAGATTTCAACTTGAAACAACACTCATAAGTGAGATAAATCAGACCCACATGTGTAAATATCGTATTGTCTCCCTGATGTGAGAAATTGAAAGAGTAAATAAGATCTAAAATGTCCAACAGATATTATAATAAATGGGAAAAAATGTTTAAAAGGAAAAAGGAACTAGGATGGGGAAAAGGAGAAAAGAAGGAAGGAAAAAGGGAGAGAAATGGAAGTTAGCTACACTATCAGTGTCTCTTAGTTCATTGAAAAGGAAGGTCTGTGCTAATATTGATTGGAGAATTCTTTATGCCCATGTCTTGTACTCTGAGTAACTACTTTGTAGATGACAGTATGCAGTATATTAACTGTTGTTATTCTCTTAATATTTTCTTATGAAATTCTGTTTTACCTTTTCTCCATAAAATAAAAAAGATGGGTAGCAGTCTCAACCAGCTGGAGTGATTTGGAAGGAAATGACTGAATATGGCCTGAGATGCTGCCTTACTCCATTTTCTGTATTGTTTCTGAACACTACACAATGGGTAGTTTATTTAAAGAAAAAAAAAAAAAAAAAAAACAGAGGTTTACTTAGGTCATGGTACTGGAGGCTGGAAGCAGAGTGACTGGCTAGGGTCTTTTTTCTGCATCACAACAAAGCAGAATGAGCCACACAAGGCAAGATAGAGCCAGCGTGCCAGCTCAGGTCTCTCTTCCCCTTCTAATAGTGTCTTATGCCATCGTGGAGCCATATCCTCATAACCTCTTCTGATTCAAATTACCTCCTAATATCCAACATCCTAATATCATCAACATGTGAACACATAACCTTTTGGGTGGGTAGAATGACTAGAGAAAAGTACAGAATGTCCCAGAATCTAACTCAAACTCACATGCAGATACACATGAAGCCATGAAGAGATGGGGTTCATAAATGACCCCTTCATATGATCCAGCATCTGAGGCCAATTGAGACCACACATTTTTTTACTATCAGGAGGACGTGGTGGGCTTTGAAAAAAGCCCCTGACCGCTATCATATCAGAGAGACTCAATTTTGAATCCTTTGCCCACCCTGTAACCATAAACCACCAACCAAATCCTCGTACTCTTTGTCCCTACATTTGTCTCATTCATATTTAACTCACCTGTTAAACTGCAAGGTATTTTATGAGGAATATAGTTGCTACATGCATTTCCTACTTGGGGTCATATGTGTGTTACACTGTGGTTGGCAAACTCGGCCACAAGTGCAAACCACATAAGCAAAGATAAAAAGGGAAAGAACACAAGGTGTGTCTCATTTCAAAACCATTCACTTAGCTACTACAGATGTATCAGAAAAGTCTTTTATGTATGAGGATGTACCGTACAGGGAGCCAGGCAAAAGGAAAGAGGCTGTGAAGTGTACTTGAGTTGGTTAGAGCAAGGTGCTAATGAGACCAATGTCAGAGATACAATTCCCTACCCATTCATTCAAAAAGCAGCTACCGGTCACAATGTTCTGGACAAAGGAAGCCATCAAGTCCTATCTATTTACCATTCTGGTGTACTCTGTGGGTCAGAAGGCAGTCAGAGCAAGGTGCAAATAGCTTAGTCCAAACACTGCCACACAGAGAGATAGCTACTCTCTGTGCAGATCAAAGCCTACACTGGGCCCTAATTCCCCCTTCCAAATGCCTTTCTCCACTGCTCTATCTGGTCACCCACTATGCAAACACGTTTCCCACAGTATAATTTTCTTCTAGCTCTACCTTTTCTCCCTTTTCTTGGCCATTTCTTTCATGTATAACACTGACACAAAATTTCTGCTTTCTTCAGGACTTACATTTTAATTGTTGCCTCTTCTTCAAGGCCATCCCTAATACTCCAATCTTCTTGGTGTCCTCTGGCACACTAACAGAGCTTTTCATTTTGACTCTGAGATTACTCCCTTGACTTTGGCGCAGTACTTAGTACATAGTAATCTCTTTTTTTTTTTTTTTTTTTTTTAAATTTTTTTTTTTTATTTTAAGGA
>NW_004955412.1:22582919-22646287 GCF_000276665.1 Chinchilla lanigera | reverse complement strand
TTCCAATTTCATTGCACTATGGTCAGATAATATGCACGGGACAATTTCAATTCTTTTGCATTTTGGAAGGTATGCTCTATGGGCTAAGATGTGGTCTATAGTAATCTCTTTTAAAATGTGTATGTAAGAAATAAATTCCAGGGCCAGGGATATAGCTCAGTGGCACAAGCACCTGCCCGGCAAGTGCAAGGTCCTGAGTTCAATTCCTGGTCAAAAAAAAAAAAAAAAAAAAGAAATTAATTCCAGTCACATAGGATGGGAGTAGGGTGTGGCTAGAAAGAACAGCGTATGATTTTGCTTTGGGCTTATCTATTCAGCTTGTAAACATTTTATCTTTTCAAACAAGACATCTATAGTAGCATTAACCAGGAATGGTTGAAGCAACCAGAGGAGAGAGAGCTAGGATTAGTCTTTGATTTCATAATAGTGTTAGACAGGAAGAAAATATCTGGTTGTACCAGACAAGAGAAGAATTATTCATAAAATTGAATCCATTATTTAAATAACTGGGGTAAACAATCTGGACAGAGAATCATAGACTTTTGAAACATAAAAATGAAGGAATCATCTCCTGACCCCTGTCATTGTCCCTGTTCTCCAAAATCCAGATAGCCACTGGTGTGGTTTCTCCCTCTAATCTTTCCTTCCCATATCTTCCCCCATTTCTCCTTAATCCTCCATCTGGACTGGTACAGATATCTTACCTTGAGTCCCTCTTGAGCCTTTTCCTTTCTTTACTATTGCTCATCAAGTCTAACAGTGAAGGTGTCATTTCTTGGTTTATTAAGCCATGAAATCTCCCCTCACCCACCTACCATTCCCTTAACTCTGAAGTCTGTATTCAGCATGGCTTTCTATCTTGGACACAAACCACCTTTGCACTAATTTCTCCATGTGACCCTGTACATCTCATCCTCTAAACATGTCTAAGTATTCACTAAGCCTCAAACATAGAGTACCTTTCCACACATCCTGGTCTTTGCCCTCTGCTTTCTCTGCTTTCGTACCTCCCCACTCATACTGCCACTCATCCTACAGAAAACAGTTTAAAAGTTACTTCTGGGAAGCTTCTCTAACCATGCTCCTCTTCCCCCATGCTCCTCTTCCCCCATGCTCCAGTTCCTTGATCAGCTTCCTCACAGAAGACTATCACAGTTATTTTCTCATCCTTTGTATAAGTCCAGTACCCCCAGTCCCTGTGGAGGTGAGGACTGTGTCTTACCTCTTGCATTTTCAGCACCTGGACACAAAGGAAGCTCAGCACACATTTGTTATATCCTCACTAAGAGAATTCAGATGGGCTGTCCACATGATTAAATCCACCTACCAACCCCAGTCCTTCACTCTGCTTTGTCCCTGTGGTTGTATCATTTGCCTCCCTTGATATACTCATAAAAAAACAAGACATTCATGAAAATGAAACACTAGGTCACCAGAAACAAAACATTTCTAGAACAAATCTAGCATCCTGATTTACTGACTTTTCTTCACTTTTCCCAAATCTGGTCAGTCACAGGTCTTCCTGGTTACCCTTTTAAAATGTCTTCTATGTCTGTCTCCATTTGTATGCTATCTTTACCCCCAGCCATAACTTACCTGAGACAAACCAGCAGAATTCTATTGATTCAAAACTCAATTTTTTCCTGATTCATGGCCTTACCTCATTCTGAATCAGTATCTATACTCTTTCCTCTTAGGTCTTCCTAGTATTGCTATACCTACAAGACAATCTGATATAAAGAGAGACTTTGGATTGTGGATCTAAACACAAGGCTTTCGTTACACCTCTGCCATTAATTGATAGGGTGGCTTTAGTCAAGATTCTTTCCCTCTTTAAGTATGAGATCCATTTACTATTGTCAATAGTTTTTTTTTAAGTCAACTGTAAGAAGCCCCCTAGAATAAATAAATTTTGAGTTGGTCTTTTATAGGACAATATTTTCTGAGGAATCTTCTAACTACAACATTTAGGGTCCACAGTATCACACTTCCACTTGCTTTGCCTGTATTCTTTTTCCTCTTTTCCCTTTCACGTCTGCCCATACGAAGCCTGACAAAAGCTTTGACATTTTATTAGAATTCATTTCACTACTACCTTTGTGCCAAGACCTCCTACCAAAAATAGGAGGAATGAATATAAAAGATCTATTTCTTTTCCATTGTATTCTCTCTCCCTCTCTCACAGGGAACAGCCTATTTGGAGAAGCCAAAATGCTTTTGAATTGAATTCACCAAAGTAGCATGCACAAGGATTTAATTTAGGTCTCCAGGTCCCTACATATGAGATCTATAAATGAGACGTGTTGCTACAATCAGTCCCATTGGGAGAGGCTGGACTTACACTGAGAACAGCTGTAAAGCTCTAATCCAAAAACATCAGCTTCTGAATCAGATATGAATTATCGGTTCAGTCACAAAGCTATGGATATGTTTTCCTTGTGGATACTCACATATGGCCTTTTGCAGAAATGAAAACACCTTTCCCCTCCTTTGCTAGGTTTGGTAAATAATGAATCTCCATTTGGCATACTTTCTTATATCTCAACTTCCTCTCTCTTTATTCTCACTCTGATTTTCTCAAGGTCTCAGAACATCCACTTGAGCAAGGTGAGGCTAATATCTTCTGTGAGTCCTTAAAAGCTAATGGGAGTCAAAGCTGTACCCTTTGAATACACAAGGATCTTGCAAGAAGCCCCGTGCTCACATTGCATCCCAGACCAGTTAAATTGGAGGTTCTGAGACTGAGACTAAAGCATCGACATTTTTTAAGCACTGAAATGATTCCACTATATAATCAACATTCAAATCTCTGTTTTAAAGCAAATTATGACTACAACATATAAAGCCTTTTTTCCTATCCCCAGTAGTGTGTAGGAAATAAGGATACAAAATACTTCCTTCTTCAAAATACTTTGCATGTCTCTATCTGTTTTCATGAGAAACCACTTTGAAGATATCAATATGTAATACAACAAGCACTGTTAATTTCCTATCACTTTGTTTGTAACTCTGTATTGTCTGTACTGTTCTTTTGCAATTTTGTAAAAGGTTGTCTGTCTGTTAATGTTTTACTCTTTTTATTTTTAAAATAAAATAAAAACAAAATACTGAAATTTTTAAAATACTCGAGTCCTGAGACAAAGACTTGTCCTCTAAAACAAGTTGTATAGCCGAAACCTCAAAAAGTTTATCAACTAATATCTAGCATATCAGCCTTTTGTTTGTGAAGGATTAGAGGAACCTGGGAGAAATGTATAAGAGCTCAGTGACAATAAACCAGGACTGAGAGAGGTTTCTGGTACTACTACCAAAGAAAGAGCCCATTCAAATTTAGGGGCTCATTTCCTCACCTGCAAATAAATATGAAGATTGATGGATTATCACTGTTATGGTTTAGATGTAGATATCCCCCAAGAATCTTACATGCTCAAAGTCAGGAATTTTGGAAGATGGTTAAATCATGATGATCCTATACTTAGTGTGCTGCTGAGAGGTAGAGTCTGATCACAAGAGGTGGGTCTCTGGGACTGTGACCTGAAGGGGTATATCTTCCTCTCCAGCTCTTTCTTTCTCTTTTGTTTTCTGGCTGCTGTGATGTGAGTAGCTTTCCTCTGTCCAGACCCTTCCACTGTGCCATTTCTGTGTATAAACCTGAAAACACAGGCTGAAGCTTCTGAAATTGTGAGCCAAAATAAACTTTATCTTCTTTAAGTTGTGGATGTCAGAGATCATGTCCCAGCAACAAGTAAGTAATTAAGACAGATTTTTATACCAGAGACGTGGGGCTGTTGCTGTGAGTAGCTGCCCATGTTGTTTAGAAACCTTTTGAACTGGTTCACAGAAGGAGTTTGGAAAGGTTTAGCAATGCTGGCTATAGAAGCCCTAGAACGCTGTAAGCTGAACTTGATGTGAAATACTAGTCAGAGCTCAAAAGACCAGAATGCTGATAAAAATTCGGGCTGTTCAAGACCAGGCTCAGGAGTTTCAGTTGAGAACAAGAACTCCATTGGCCATTGGACTCCAGGCCATGGATGTTATGCTCAGGCAGAAAATTTGTCTACATTTTTCTCATGTCCTGACACTTTTTGGGAGACTAAATTTAAGGATGGAAGCTCAGTCATTAATCTGGTGAAGGTAATTTCAAAAAGGCACCCCAACATTCAGGTTGTAGAATGGGCTTCTTGCTCCTTTTAGTGAGATTTACACTGAGAAACAGAAGCAAAATCCTCACTTAAAAAGCTCTCAATTTCTCCAGAAAGAAAATACTTAGAAAACTGGAGCAGAGGAGAGACTGGTTACTAAACAGATTAGTATTTTGAAAAAGTCACATACTTTACATCGGGGAAATAAGAAGGATGCCTTAAAGAAATCCCTTGAATCAGCAATACCCCTTTTACAGGCTCAAGGGTCCAAAAGTGAAAAACTGCTTTAAGAAGAGAGTCCAAGGGAAAACTGCTCTGAAAGGACTGGTTAGTGAATTTGTTTGCTGAGATTTATCTCTCAGTATTCAGACATCCAAGCAGTAAGAGACTACTGTAGCCATGATCTCAGGGGGCCTGCCTTCTGCTTAATCTGGTACAGACCTTGTCATCATCCAGGTGACAGTTTTTCAGGAATGTAAAATGCAAGAGTTATGGGGGTCAGGAAGGCTTCCACCCAGATTTCAGAACAATTCCTGGGAGGCCAGGTAGTGTGCCATGAAGAAGACAATGTGTGAAGCTATAAGAGTAAAGCCAAAAGTGGAGTGGAGACCTCAGGAAGTTGGAGAAGCCAAAACTGGGAAATTTCTGAGGAAAGCCACAGGCAAGAAATAAAGCCACACTCAAGAGAGAGGCCATGGGTGCTTCAACCTGCAATGCCATAGGAGCAGGGGTGCCCAAGCCATTTGAGTTTCACATCTTTGTCCCTGGTACTGGACATCAGGAATTTAATGTTGGCCATAACAGGTTTCAGTCCTGCTTTGGTCCCATTGGTTTCTATTCCCCATTAGTCCCTTAGGGAATAAGAATTTTCACCCTGTGCCATTGTATGTCAGTAGTATTTAACTTTCTTTTTGAGTTTTACAGAGTCACATAGCTGAGAGCTTGGCTTGAGTCTCAGAGGAGACTTTGGACTTGGACTTTTTAGTAATACTTGAATTCTTAAATCTTTAGCAACTCTTAGATATAGACTAAATGCATTTTGCATAAAGCCATGTACCTGAGTCTCTAGAGGCCAAGTACAAAATGTTATGGTTTAATCTAGATGTCCCCTGTGAGCATCACATATTCATAGGTTGGGCTTTTAAAGATGACAGGCTTTAAAAAGACAGCCTTTTCAAATGGAGGTTGTCAGTTTGACCAAAATATTGTGATTCCTCAGTTCACAAATTTAATTCTTTCTGTGATTCTGGCTGCAAACTGAACTGGACAAGAACTGAATGAAATTTAACAGTTAGCTTCAAAGTTGACCTTATGGGGGAATTTGATTAGTTCAAAATCCAATTCATTTTGCAATGAGAATCATGGAAAGAATTAAATTCATGAACTGAGGTACCAATGCCACCCCTCTTTTAAACATTGCCTATTTAAATATAAAAGAAGGCTTTCACCTAGATTTCAGAAGAAGATCTGGGAGGCTAGGTAGTGTGCCCAGGAGAGGCAGTGTGTGAAGCTGTGAGTGTAAAGTTAAAGGTTCAGTGGAGACCCCAAAAGTTTTGAGACAGTAGGAATGTGAATTGTCTGAGGAAAACTGTGAGAAGGAGCACAGCCAGTCCCAGAGAGAAGCCACAGGAGCTACAACCAAAGGCATGGCCACCCAACCTCTTTGGAGTCCACAACTTGCCACAGATTGTAGGGATGCTGGAAGTGGAACAGTGGGATTTAATGTTTGCCTTGCAGCATTTTAGTCTTGCTTTGCTTCCATTCCTTGCTATCTCCCTGTTTGTAACTTTTGGAATGAAACTGTCGATCTTGTGCCATGAGACTTGGAAGTATTCAACTTTCTTTTCATTTGTACAGGGGCTTTCAGCTAAAATTTGCCTTAAATCTCAGAGGAGACTTTGGATTTGAACTTTTCAGCAGTTCTGAAACTGTTAGAACTTTGGTAACTCTTGGAGGTCAACTAAATGCCTTTTGCATACAGGGATATGCACGATTCTTTGAGGCGGGGGTGGGATAATATGGCTTAAATTTAGGTGTCCTCCCAAAGCCTGATGTGGGAAGTGGGGCTTTTTCAGAGGTGACTGGATCTAGAGTGTGTGACACTGAAATTGATTCATGGTACAATGCTAGGATCAAGGGCACTAGGATTAAGGGTGTGAGTGCTGCCCACCCTAAGTGCACATAGCCTGGATAAAATAAAAGGGACAGAAAAATGCTATCAAGATCCCTTCTTTATACCTTCTGTCCACTATGAACTGTTTCTCCTCTGCAATGTCTGTCTACTGTGCCACTCTGTCTTGGAACCAGCCAACTATGAACTGAAACCTCTACAAAGTGTGAGCTAAATACACCTTTCCCTCTTTAACTTTGTAAGGTAGTTTGTCTCAGTGGCAGGAGAAAAGTAACCAAGACAAATAATAATGGTGAGACTAGAAAGAAAACAAACTTTAAATTATATAAATATGTCTCCTGATTCTTCCAGGAAAATGGACCTTGTTCGTTTGTTTGTTTTTGTGTTTAGTGAAGACTTGTGCTTTCCTGCCTATTAATTAAAATATCCCTGAAAAAAAGTACCTATATCTTAGTTTTAGGAATGAGGAACTTGGCTCAGAGAATTTAAATAAACTTGCCCAAAGCCACACAGGTAAATGCAACAATATCCTGGTACCCAGATTTTCTGACTGAAAGTCAAGTGTTCTTCAACTGCACCTCTACCAAGTAGTCCCAGACTTCTTATTGTATTTCTTAAACATGGCAGATATACCATTTGTCCGGGCATTACTTTGGCTCAGAAGGCAGCTAGGGTTAAAAAGCCCAGCTTGGGAGTCTGAGAAAACTAAGTCTGATTTCTTGAGCAATAACCCTGGAGACTCAATCTCTTCATCTGTCACCAGAGGGCAATGACATCATTCGGAGGGATTGTTGTAAGGGTTCAAAGAGATCAAAGCCCCCAGTGCAATGTCTGGTACAAGGTCTGCTCTCACAAAATGGCAACCTTTGTTTCACCAGAATAGTCAAGGAGAAGTGGAGCCACACCCAGAAGCAGTGCCCTACATTTAATACAGTCATATGCTAGTAGATGTGGGAAAGAGACGTAAACCAGGAACTGAGAAAAAAAATTTAACATGATTTTTATATTGCCGCTGTCACCTCTAAGGTAGTTTTCCCCACTTCTTTCTGTGTCACTGAGGTCACTGGAAAGAAACGCCCCCCAACACCCTCCCTGAGCAAGCTTAATACTGAGCTCACCAGACCCTTGGACTAAGCTCCTTTAGGGAGGTTTTTCTGCTCTGCTTTTTTTTTTTTTTTTTCCTGTCTCCTTTCACGCTAGAATTAAGAAACCTGTAACTTGCTGCTTATCTCATTATCTCCTGCCTTGCATTTTAATGTGTCGCCTCTAAAAAGACCTCATTGATATTCTGGTTATGTAAGTGTTTGTTTGTGTCTCTCGGGAAAATTTGCTACCGATCTTCCAAGTTGAGCACCAGCATCCTCACAGCTCAAAGTTGGTTCTCCCTTTTGTGTAAAATAAGTGGAGATGGTTTGAATATTTTGCATCCACAAGAAATTGTAAATAAAATAGCTGAAGAATTTCTCTCCAAAATTATGCACAAAAAGGCAGGTGAAGAATTGGGAATCTTCCCAGCCTGCTGGGTTATGTCGATGAATAATTCAAGCTTAAAGGCTCTTAAAACGACACAGTTACCTGGTTTTCCAGATAATTAGAGATCCTGACAAAAAGGTTTTAACCTAATTTAACCAGATAATTAACCAGATCGTCCAGAAAAGAGCAAGCTTTTTATCCTGCCTAAATTATCCAGTTTCATCGTTATTAGGCTACTGACAGCCTTCTCCATTGTTGCCGACGTAGAGTTTACATTGTCCACGGGGCTGAATCAAACCTTAAGTTAACAGGTGATGCTAACAGTGATGAGGAGAATAAGGAATTCTCTTACAAAATCTAGTTGCTCTTTTCAAGCATTATGGAACATGCTATCTTCATATGAAGCACATTGGGAAGCTGATGGAATTATCCACATTTTTTAAAAAAACCTCACCATTAGGAAAAGCTAGATAGTGTGGATATCTGATTTTATTGTTTGAACAAATTGAATTATTTAAATAACAGCTTGCTTCAAGTGATTTTGCTAATTAGAAGGCAGACGTAGATACACATTTTTACCTGATGTAGCAACAATTCCTACAGCTCATAGAATTTTCTCATTTATTAATTAGCATCTACTTCTTCAGAACAATCCACTAACCTGTGTGAGGAGCTGGCCATTGCCAATAAAACTTACCTTTGCTAAGTACAAAGTATGTGCCAAGTCTAAAATTTATCACTTTGCTTAAACCTGGAAAGGTCCTTCATGGCAGGTTTTATTATTCCCATTTTGCTGGTGAGAAAAACTGAGATTTTAAGCAATAATGCAGCAGGGAAGGGCAGTGGCAGCCTATGGGATCAAGGTGGGTTGAGTCTAGAATGAATGCTGTCTGCTCACTGCCCAGGGTCTACCCACATAAAGTACTGTTACACAAACACGAATTTTCACTAACTTTCAGCATTGCTGACATCACACTTTCAAAAGAATGAACAGGATCCTGAGAACAATCACAAGAAGAATGGAAAACAAAATCTGCCACAACTTCTAACTACTGTATTTAGAGGCAAATAGAGGCAGGAAAATTTGGTGATTAAAACAATGGTTACTGGGTTTGACCTGGATTGAATTCTAGATCTACTGTTTATTAGCTATGTGATCTTGAGCTAATTACACTCTCTAATCTCAGTGCTCTCCTTTGTGAAATAATGGCCATTACAAATACTAAGAGTTGAGCTATGCACAGTAGTGGGTAAGCACTTAATAAATTGTGATTTTTAAACATGGAGTAGAATAATCATTACTAGCAAAGAGATGAATGATATAAACAATCCCTCATCAATAGTCAATGATCTGGATAATTTAACTGGGGGCAGTTAACATTTATGTATCTGGGTACTGTTTAAAGTGTTTTGCACATGTTAATTTGTTTAATTAATGCTTGCAATATGCCTCTGAAGTGAGTGACCATTATTATGCCATTTACAGATGGGAAAGTTTCTTCAACTCTGAGAAAAGGCGTGATTAAAAAAACAAGTCCCAGGTCACAGAGCTTATAAGTATCAGAGCTTGATTTGAATCCAAGGAGTCTAGCTCCAGACTCCATCATCTCAGCCATTCTGGAGCTCGAATGGCTCTTCTGCCTCCCTCAGCAGAAGTGGATCAGGGTGTTTAAAAGAGGTACAAATCATTTCATCCCTGTCACCATTGTCCTCCATCTGTAACAAGTCCTTGGCCTCAGCTTCCCTTATGTGCTCAGCAGTAAGAGCATACCGACCAGGGCAATGATATACAGGGAAATTAACAGTGTCACTTATTAGGTTCAACCAGTTACTTTTGTCCCCTTAGACTTGATGAATCAATGACAAGAGACAAAAACTAGTCTTATGTAGCCAGATTCTAGACATCCATTTGGTTGGTAGAGGATATTAACAAGCAAACCTACTTCGCCTTGACAAGAAGTAGTGGAAGAGAGCCAGATGTCCCATTAAAAGCCCTTTCTAACCAAAATTAGTTTGTGCCTATGTGTGTTTATATATGTGAGGATAAAACATACTGTGAGCACCATCTCTCCTAGTGTCTAAGCTGTTCTTAGAGAATGAGGCACTTCAGGAGGCTAATTGAGCACTGGAGGCTGTCTGACTGGCAAGCGGAGTCTTGGAGCCCCTACCCCTGTCCCAAACACACACACACACACACACACACACACACACACATACACACACATACACATACACATACACGCATTCACTCACATACCCTCCAGAGAAACCCTGTTAAATCCTCTAAGCAGGTCAATTTCACCCAAAAGTAGATCAAAATAAACTTCACCTTGCTTCCACAGACGAACTATTTTTATGTTTTTATGAGCCTGGATTCTCAGATGCCTGCATAAGTCTCAGAGTTCTCATTCCATAAAATGGTCCCTGCAGTCCTTGTGAGTGATCTTTTTGCTCTACCTGTTTCCTCCCCAGGCTCTGCCATGACACAGATACACCCAGGTTGTCTTCAGGAGCCTTCCTGCTCCAGCTTCTGCCCTTTTGTCCTTTAGCAGAGTGCACTCAAAACAGAATGTAAAGGTGAAACCGAATCCTGCTAAAGACCAATCCCATATTTTGTATGAAGATGTTATTTTTTTTCTTTGGTTATTTATTATTGTTGGTCTTTCTGGATTAATTATGGCGCCGTTTTCGTAAGTGGCAGGAGCAATCAGTCACCCAGAATTACACAGCAGGCCACCCAAGCTCTGGGCTTCCTGTTATCCTGCTGTAAATCAGTGTAACTTGCAGGAAAGCATGCCACAAGGCACCGATGGCCAGGCTGTCCCCATCACAATCAACGCGGTGCCCACCACTCCCCTCTTCTCACCCCCATAGGGTTCTGAAAGAGGATTTGTCCAGGAATGCCACAGCTCTACAGTGAGCTGACTTTATAAAGAGGCGAGGTGAAGTAACACTTTTCTTTTTAATACCCCATGGTGTTGAACTGAAATTGCAGCCTGCTCCTATTTTTCAGAGGCCTCCTTGGTAAGAGAATGTTTTTTATCTGGAGATACAATGACTGTGCCCCGTACCCTGCAGTTCCCATGGAGCCCTTGCCAAAGCCCATGAATGCTTGCTTTATGAATTGGTCTTGCAGGTGTTCAGGGGGTATGTAATCACTAATGAATAGTCGAAAAACACAGAAACTCTCCACAGCCTCTGGCACTGAGAGCTGCCGGGCTTTATAATTCTGTGAGAAAACACACATGCAACCAGAGCTTTCCCTGGGCTTCAGCGTTGCCTGAGGCCAAATATTCGTCACAGTTCATCCCTGGGCTGGTGGTACAGTCCAGAAAGGAAGAGATCTGCAGTCACCCTCTGGGCTGGGAAGTTTGTAGCTCTTATACAATTTCCCTGCTCTGACTTGGTACAGGCGTGATTTGGCCACTGGAACCGCCTTAATGTGCAGTTCATTTATGTAACCCCACAGGCTAGACCACCTGGAGCTCTTATGCGACCTTATGGACTCAGGCCCAGGTGGGCTAGCTGGCTGGGAAAGGAGGCACTCAGAGGTCAAGACCAAATGACTTCAGGTAATATGCATAGATCCTTGGCGGCGGCAGCAAACAGGGTGAGGTGGGGGGTCTAGAACTACTGGGAGTCAAGAATAAAACATTTTTCTCAAGCAGGCTGGGTAAGAAGGAGAGGAAGCAGGAAAAAATAGCATCCTGGCTTTGGTTTGGGGTGCTTATGGAGCAAGAGACCTTAAATCTACTATAGATGTACTGTTAAGAATCTACTGTATTACCTCTACCCAAGAATCAAGGATAATGGAGAGAAATATCCCTATTAGCAGAGCTAGCTTGTCCTGATCAGCCTCAACCGAGGGAGAAACAAAGCTTAAACACTGCAAGTATGGGAGGAAATGCTTGTTATTCGTCTCACTTCCCTTACGTGCCCTTCCTCTGTATCACCATAACAGGCTCTTTCTGAACTGGTAATTAGGAAATTCTTAACAGTGGTTACTAGATCAACTGTCTGGCCCTCCTGAAGGCTACAAAAAATTGAGGAACCTTTACGAGAGATCAACTTCTGTGGTAGGTTGCAAGTGTAGTGAAATCTCTTTGTCCTTACAGACATCATCCCCAGTGGTGGCAAAATGAAAACACAACACTGGAAGATTGTATAAAAAATAAAGCCTACTATGGGAAAAAACGGAACATTAGGTATAGCATGTGTCTCCTTCCATAGCTGAGAATGACCTAAATGCCTGACACCAAGAGCACCCCAGGCTCCAGTGAAAGAAAGAAGGAGCTGGCTGGCCTGGCAGAGTGTGGCCTGAGAGGAAAGCTTCCAGTCTACAGTACTGGGGTCTGAGTGTCCTCTCTTTTGCCCAGAGCCAACAGAAGTGGCTCCAAGGCACAGTGAAGATTGGCATTGATCTGAGCCCTCAAAATTACTCATAAACATTGAAAAATACTGACATTTGCAAGAGAGCTACAAAGATAGCAAACTCTTTCTCACAAAATAGCTGCCTCCCTAACTTTTATATCTGTCTTAATTCAAGTTGTACTAAAATTTCCTTTTACCTACACTGACCCCTGAGATGTCAAAACTACCCTATGGACCAGTGAACAGTTATAATTAGGTGAAAGGGAAGCCTGAATGAGTGATATTTCAGAACATTCTATTTCTGAAAATATTTCACAGCTTAGCCCCCTAATGACAGAAATTCTACTTAGAGATGTACTTGTTTAGTTTAACTCAAATCTTGTGCTATGATGAACAATTTATTCAGCAAATACCTACTGAATATCGTTGAGCCATACACTGTGCTGGACATCTGATAGTTCGGGTAAACAACCAAGGCAAGATTTCCCCTCTCAAGGGACTTGCTCATATCAGTCCTTTAAGAATGGGTTTATCAAATTATTTTCTGAAAGCATATTTTTAACAGAAGAAAGGAACTATAATAGGACCACTTAAAGAGGAGAAGAATTGGAATAGGCTGCCCCTGAATGGTAATTTGAAAGGACAAGGATGGCCAGGTAGTGGCCACTTATCCAGAAGGATAAATTTAACCTGTTTCTTTATTCATTGACCCATTAAATAAATATGTTTTTAGCATCTCTTTGGAAACAGATACTGGGAATATATCCATGAACAAGACAGATAATGTCCCTGCCCTCAGAAAGCTTATGTGTAGTTTGGGAGCCAGATAAGCAATTAGACAATTCCAGGAAAATGTGACTTGTGCAAGTTGGAGTAGGCACAGGATTTTAAAGTGCACATGTCAGGGGCACACAAACCAGAGCAGGGGTGAAGGGTGAGACAGGGAAAGCTCCATGGAGGGGCAAAATCACAAGAGTGGAGGCAGGAGATCTATTATATCTGAGGATGAAAATAGCAAATAATCTTAAAACGAGAGTAGAGTAGTACCCCTTATCTATGATTTCATTTTCCACAGTTTCAGTTACCTGCAGTCAACCACGCTCTGAAAATATTAAATGGAATATTCTAGAAGGAAGCACTTCTTATGTTTTTAGAACACACACCATTCTGTGTAACATGGTGAAATCTCCCATTGTCCCTTTCCATCCCACCTAAGACAAGAATCACCCCTTCACGCAGTATATCTACACTGTGAAAGCTACACAGCCATTAATCACTTAATAGCCTTCTCAGTTATCAGATCTACTACCCTAGCACTGCAGTGCTTATGAATAGGCACCTATATGAGGTTCCAGGTACATACTGAGGGGACTTGGAATGTGTCTTCCGTAGATAACTGGAGAGTACTATACTATCTATTGTGCTCCCCAGTTCTGCAGCTGAAAGATGGAAGGTAAATGTACAGCCAAAGCAAGAGTGCATACATATCACCTGTGGGTCTAAACCAAAGGTCAGTCACTTTTCCTGCTGATGACCAGATGGTAGGCTCTATGGTACATGTAGTCTTAGTCACTGATGGCCAATAATCTCTAATACAGGAAAGCAGCCATGACCCTTGGTAAGCAAATGAGCACAGCTGTATTTCAATAAAACTTTATATACAAGAAAAGATAGTAGGCTGGATTTTGCCTATGAACTATATGTAACTTTTCAGCTTCTTTTCCAACCAAAGAGTTGGAAGAAAATGAAGGATACTTTATCTGGTGTCTTGGTTACTTTTCTCTCATTGCTGAGATAAAATATGGAACACCCAAAAGGAAAGGAAAGGCTTAAAGAAGGAAAGGCATATTTAGCTCACAGTTTGTGGATGTTTCAGTCCATACTCAGCTGGCTCCAAGGAAAGAATTATTTAGGAAGGAAAGGTTTATTTAGCTCATAGTTTGTGGAGGTTTCATCCCTACTTGGCTGGCTCCAAGGCAGAGTGGCACATGGGAGAGGGGCAACAGTTTACGGTGATAGAAGACAGAAAAAGCAACAAGAGCAAATGGGGAAGGAGCAGCAGCAAGCCTTTTTCCCCTCCCTTATATTGTATGCAGTCTGCCCTTCCCAGGGTGGGTGAAGCACTCATACCGATAACCCCAGCACTGGATCATGAATCAATAGAAAACTCTAGAAGCCTACCCATGACTGCATTAGGCTTTAGGGGGATCTAGACACAAACTATAACATTCCTGGTAAACTGAGCCTCCTTAGTGAAAGATAATACTTGTGACTAAAGAATTTTAGTCTTTGATCAGCCACAAATTCTAGGATATTTTTTCTGAAGCAGTTTTCTCATCCACAAAATGAAAGAGTAGAATATGATGTTCTTCAAGGCCTCTTCTCTGAAAGCCTAGAGCAAGGCTACTTAACTGAGAGTACAGGGATACCCTGGAGTCTTTGATAGTATTTAGAGATTCATGAATTTTAATATTACATTTTTATTTTCATTTATTTCTAACAAAAATGTAGTATTTTCTTGAACTATATGTTTATGCAATAAACCACAGTAATTATCTCCAAACATGGATATGTTCATATCATGTTACAGTTGGTACATGTAAGGACATCTTAAAATAAACTATGTTCATCACTTCTTTGAATTTATGATGGCTATTAAACATGCAACCAGACCTTGCTATTTAATGTGTTAATAGAGACACACATATTTCTATATTGCAAGTTGAGGTTTTTTATTTGATAACTGTATTTCAGTATAATTGGTTTTTCTTTGTAATCCTATGTAATTTATTTTGCTCATTAAAACCAGTATTCTGAGAACTCCATGTCCCCCCAAAATGGTTAAGAACCTGATGTCTAGAGAAATGAGTTATTGATTTATATCTATTACACTAGCAAAATATTTCTGCAGAAATAAACATGGCAAAGGAGTATTTTCTTACATATCTGATGAAAGTGGGAATTTTTAGCCTTTTAGAAAGTCATGTGGTATTATTTACTAGAATTTTAAAATATATACAAGTACTCTGTAATCTCCCTCTGGGAATTTAGCTTATACATATAAAAATACTGATACCAAAATAAATGATAGGTAGACAATAGTGTTAAAAAGAAACAAGTAAACACACCTTGAAACAGAGAGAATATTTATGGTTAAATGGGTGGCTGAGAAATGATAATAAATCCACACAGCATATTATATAGTCACTGAAAAGAATGAGTAAGAGCTATATTAGATTCCCTGGAATTTCCACAAAGTATCATTGAAAGAAGGGAGAGAGTAATACAATTTTATTTTAGGTAATTAAAATGTGCTGTCACAAAAGGCATGTCATATGTGTGTTATGGCATGTGTTTATAATTATATGAGCACAGAGAACATTGAAGGAAGAGATATGTTAGGAGGCTCAGATGTGTTTCAGGGAAGGAAGGAAAGCTGATGGCTAAATGAGTGAAAGGAAGAGGAGCTAAACATAAACAGAAAAAAACACAGCTACAAAATATATATGTAATATGATTGTACTGTTATATTGATATGAAAGTATATTTGTATGACTGAAAGAAGAAATAATTCTCTCCACCTGTCAGAGAGTCCATCTTCTCTGGACCTAACATTATCAGTTAAGTGTTAATCCATCCAGTATTTTTTTTTAATCCTTTTTTGCTCAAAATTGTACCCAACATCTCTGGCAGCTTGTTTGGGAATTTAAAAAATAAATCACAACAGTCAACATGGCTCTATTTTATAAGTGAAAGTCTATTTTAATATGAACCATTGATTCATTTATTCCCAAAAACTGTTCAGTGCCAGGGACTCTGAAGAAAAAGAAGCAAAAAATACAGGAGGAGAAGACAGTTTTCCACTTTTCTTTGTCTTTTGATTGCTTTGTTGCTGGTGCTAATTAATGTCCAAGGCATATTTTTTCTCATTCCCTCTGCTCACTCCTATGCCTGCTCACAAATTCTCTGCAGATAAGATCAGTGCTCAGCACACCATAGATACTCAACAGAGGCTTACAGAGCAATGAATGCGGATCCACTTGTCACACCTCTCAAGGTCAGAAGGGACGAACGGTGGCTCCAGCCAGGCGCCATCCTGCCCAGTGACCTAGAAGATCAGGAATCTGATCAGGCCACTCTGCAGAGGCGTCCACTCCACCAACTGCCCATCAGTTTCTATTCCGATGGCCAAGAAAGAGAACAAAAGAAGTGAAATGCCAGCAGCTTTCAGCCTCTCCTCGTCCAATTCCATGGCCCTTTTGTTTCTACCTATTCAAATATAGTCTAGGCCCTAGTAACCAAAGAATAGTCTGAGTTTCTCAAACTGCTATTCTGAACTCTCAGGAAGAAAAACATCTTTCAGTTTTTCGCTTACACAAAGTGATGAAGTCTAGACGTAGTGGATTCTCTATTACAGATGGAAACTACCACTACCCAATAATAATTGAAATTCCTTACCACCAATGCCACACATGGTAAAATATTTCCTCCTACCTACAAAATTCTATGAGAGACAGGTGGCATAGGTAATAGTATACTAACATCTGGCGAGGAATCTGAAGCTAGAGATGACATACTAGTCATATGAACACTAGGATGCATCTCTCAGACAGTCCTAGGAATACAGAAGCAATCAACATTTTAGAGAAAATAAACTGGTGCACCACCCAAGAGAGACATAATGTGAGCCATACAGAAGTGACCACATGAACAAAGTAAAATAAAAGAGATGAATTTAATGTTATATTGTTGTTCAACCCTAATATATTAGAACATCATTTTATTATGTAGCCAATATAGAAATTTTAAATAAGATAGTTTACCTTTTATGAAGTCTAATATACACTTTTCTTTTCTCTCTTGTTTTTCTGTACTGAGGATTGAACCCAGGGATATCCTACCACTGAACTGCATCTTCAGTCTTTTTTTAAGATGGGATCTCACTGAGTTGCCCAGGTTGCCATTGAGTTTATGACCCTCCTGCCTCAGTTTCCCAGCAAATGGCATTATAGGCATGCACCACTACTCTCCTTTAGTGTGTACTTTGCATCTAGAGGACATGTGAATTTGGATTAATCCCATTTCAAGAATGTAATAGCTGCATGTGGATGATGACTACCATATAGAGCAGTGTGCAAATACTTAAAGCGAGACAAGCCCACAGACTGTATTTACAAATCAAGTGAAATTCCCTTTAAAAAGAAGAAATTTGTGTTGTAGACCTGTTTCACTGGAAACGCAGCTGAGAAAGCAGCATCGACCCTTCACTGGCCCCCAAGTGTGGAACTGAAGGCTCTGATATTTTACTCTATTGGGGGTCATCCAGGAAGACAATGTCAAACTGTCAGCAACAGAAGCAAAGCCTGGGAAGGTTATGGAAAGGCTGCTCCCTCCAGGCAGGAACAAACATCCTGGGAGCTTATGAAACCTCTGTCAATAAGAAACTGGGCTCCATAATAATTTTCAACCACTGTGAGCCCTGACAGGAAACTGACCTAGTAAACCAGACAAATTACTGCTGCAGCTTGGCCAGCCCGCCTCCCACTCCATCCCCCAGGGAACCTCCAGCTGTTTGGAAACCACTTCTGAGCTTTCTGGAGGGCAAGGGGGGGTTGCAAGGAGCATATGAGTGTTCTGGACAGTCCAAACCACAGGCCCTAGAGTTCTAGGTCACTGTCACATCGAAAAGCAATGCCACAGGGCTATGCACTGGAGAGCACTCAGTGCTATCTTGCTGGGTGTCTCGCGGCTGGCAGATTTTCCACTCTGGTCTGTCAGTCTCACTGACCGGAAGTAGCCATAGTGTTCTCCTCTCTTCTAAGACCACATTCAGCAAAGTGGCGAGTTCTTCAAGTAGCAAGAGACCATTCATTGGCGTGATATTTAAACTAAATTTGGATAAAGTGGTCTGTGGGCTCACAAGGGAATCCTTGAGATTTGATTCCTGACAAGGAGGCTGGAGTGCCATTAAAAAAAGAAAACACTATAAAACTAAAGTTATACTACGAAAGAAAGTCCAAATCTCAGGAAAAGGATCTTGTGGAAATAGATTTGAGAGGTATCAGCAAAGCCCAAGTGGATAGGAAACAGCCTCTTTGGCTGGAGTTTACTCGAACTCTGTGCCCTTTGAAGACAGGAAGATTAGGACCCTGCTTCACAATTATAAACGGCAAACTGTAAATGTGAATGAAGGTGGTGTCAACTCAAAGTCTATTGAAATAGGGGGCCTGGGATTATCTGAATAACACTAGACTGGTTAGTCAGAAATCTTCAAGCAAGTCACAGCAGCACTCTGAGTCCCGTTAGGTGTATACAAAATAAGTAAAGATGCCTTCCACCTCTGATGTCATCTAGATCTGTTTCTGAATCCTCTGCACATTCTGTGTGTGCCACAGGGTCTTTTTTTGTTGTTGTTGTTGTTTTTGTTTTTGTTTTTCTCCGGTACCGGGAACCGAACTCACGACCTTGCGCTTGCCAGGCGAGCGCTTTTGCCGCTGAGCTAAATCCCCAGCCCCTCCACAGGGTCTTAAACACTCACTAAATAGACATCCCAGAGCCTATTTTCACATAAGAAAGCAAGATGAGTCAGGTTTTGTTTTCTCCTGGTTCTCACTCAAAATGCCAAGAAACTAGAGATCCAACTCTATAGAAAAAAAAAAAAAAAACAAACAAAAAGATGAATAGAAGCTAGAAAAGGGCAGAAGCAATGGAATTTGAGGAGCCTGGAGTCCTGACATCCCATGTACGACTTTGCTGCTTCTATCTGCACCTGGGTCCTGGGCTTTAGAGTTGGGCTTTTTCCAGACCATTTGTGTCCCCTCAATCTGTAGAACTTCTCAAGTACTCCAGATTTTCTGGCTGGTTTAACATCCTTATGGAGGGGTTAAAATCTCAAATTCAAACTGTCAAAGCTACTTAAGGTCTAACAAAGCCTCAATGATTTAGCAGTGAAACCAGGTTCCTTTCCAGAATGAGATACAACCAAGCACCACAGTGATTTGTTTTTGCAAATGCCTCTATTTCTACAAATGTTAAGAAACCTTAATATAATCTTAGAAAGCAACTAAGTGTATAAGAATATAAAGGCAATGCAAATTTTTCATAATACCTTTTGCTTTAATTCATATCCATGATGGAAATTCAAAACAGTGGTTCCTGGCGGGACTATAACCTAATGTATCCTATAGGGACCATGCTAGAAGAAGCTGTCAAGACATTAGTCTTTCTCTTACATTTTCACATTGATTTTGAATAAAAATTTGGACAATTTTCTTGAATCTCTGAGCTTCAGTTTCATTATGTATAAAGACAATAAAGCAGTATCTCTTTTTTTTCATTATTGGGAACTAAACCCGGAGCCTTCACACTAATCTATATCTCTAGCCCTTTTTACTTTGAGATAGGATCTCACTAAGTCACTAAATTGTCCATCCTTAGCTCAAACTTGCAATATTCTTGCCTCAGCTTTCCAGATTGTGGGGAACTACAGACATGGGCCACTACATCTGGCCAGAAAGCAGTCTATTTTCTACCCAGTAACCTATCAGTAGAAACTTATCAATATTTTATCTTAATAATATAAGAGTAAATTGAATGAGGAAAACACCAAGATAGCAATAAGGGTTGTGACAGTTTTATAGATTGATTTTTTTCTCTCCTCTATTTGCCAAGAGTTTTGAATGTGACTACATTAATTCACATAAAGAAAAATTAATTTGTTACAAAATTTAACGTAAAGTTACTTGATATTGATGAACACCATCAGAGGCAAGTCACAGTCAATTCTTAATTATCCATGCACCACTGAATCCCCAATCTATAGTCAATTTTTAGACGTCCAAACAGAATTCCCTTGGTCATTAAGAATGCCTCAGAAACAGCCTCAATCAATCAGTCAATCAAAAAATATGTGCCTATACATTTATTTTCAACTGTGAGCTCAGCACTGTGGAAAACTTAGGAAGGATGGAGCGCTCTGGTCTTGACCTGAAAGAGGCAGAGTGATATCAGAAAAAAATAAGATCAATGTACATAATAAATGCAAAGGACAAAACTGCATCTATAATCAAGGGTTAACTGTAAGCATCAAACTCTGAAAATGAAAGAATGTTCAAATAAATGGTGGACAATATTAAATGTGGATTCAAGGAAACCTTGAAAAGTAGATAACAGTTATCTATGAGATAGAATGGGCAAAGAAGGAAAGGGGAACAAGAGGAGCTACTATTCCAGTCAGTCATAGGAGACTTTACACATGTGATCTTATTGGCTCCTCACAGTCACCCTATGAAATAATCACTTTTAGTATCTCCACTTGATGGATGAGAAAAACTGAGCCTCTACTATGGTGCTACTCATGAGGTAATGCAGGAAGCTGCCTGATTGCAGGAGGAAAGTTTACCTGGAAATATAATGGTATTAGTCACCTTCTTATTGCTGGAACAAAATACTCAACACCAGCAACATAAAGGAGAAAAGGTTTATTTTGGTTTGTGATTTCAGAGGGTTCAGTCCATGTGTGGTCGGCATTCTCCAAAGCATAACTGGTATGGCAGAAAGGGATGGTGGAGGAATGCTGCTAAAACTCTGGC
Source organism: Chinchilla lanigera (assembly GCF_000276665.1). Lineage (NCBI taxonomy): Eukaryota > Metazoa > Chordata > Mammalia > Rodentia > Chinchillidae > Chinchilla > Chinchilla lanigera. The sequence continues at coordinate 22,625,579 of NW_004955412.1, read as the reverse complement.
AGCCAGAAAGCAGAGAGGAAAAGAAGAGCAGGAGACAAGAATACACCCTTCTAGATTATAACCCTAGTGGCCCATTTAACAGCACATTCAGCCAGGAACTCACCAATGGATTAATCCATTGATGAATGTATCCCCCTGCCTTGATCCAATCACTTCCCAAAAGCTCCACCTTTGAACATGGGGCATTTGGGGTACATTTGAGATCTAACTCATGACAACAATGAAACATAAAATACAGTAAAAAGGGGTGAGATGGTAATAGCTGTGCTATTCAGTACGGTAGCCACAGCCACTGTGTCTACTGACCATTTGAGACATGTCCAGACTGGTTAAAAAGTTGAAACAGTGAAAATACTTTTCTGTTAAGCACAACACAAATTTATTGTGTTGGTAGAACTACATTTTACATTAACTATTGAAAAGTTAGCTTCTAAATTAAGAAGTTGTACAAGATTTAAAATATACAGTGAATTTCAAAATCTCTATGAGAAAGGAGTGCAAATATTTCATCCACAATGTTTAATATTTATTACATGATAATATACTGAAATATTGGATGAGATAGACATATTTCTTCTTGTATTTTTATGTGGTTGCTAGAAAATTTGAAATTACAAACATGCCTCCTACTATGTTGCTATTACACTGACAGAGAACACAATATGCCATCAGCAGTGAGCACATGACAGAGAATGTGGCACAGTAGGTGTACAGAGTATTAGTCTGTCTTCTACAACAACATGAGCCCTATGCAATGAAACAGGATCTGGCACGTGGTGGACACTCAACAATTTCCACTCCCACTTTCTGCCATTGGTACCACCATCATTCAAGTCAACAAATCTTTAAAATTTGGGGTCTCTGTTGTTCTCCACTATCTGTCATCTTTAGTCAATTCCAAGACTTGCCATTCCTCATCCTGTAAGAGCTCTAATATCTGTCCTATTTCTTCATACCCTCTACCTTCACCCCAAATTTTTACATCTAAATTGCCTGAAGTATCCTAAATGTTTCATAACTTTATAACTCACCTTACTCCACAAAAACCAAAGCTTATTTCTCTTATTCATTTCTTTCTCAGAACTGTTTAGACATTCCCCCACTAACTAATGGGCAAAGTTCAACTTCAAAGTTCTGAACCATGAGTGGGTAATGCTTACCTTTTAATCCCTCCTTTCTTTTCATATTTCCCTGCCTCAGAGCATGCCTATCTCCTGCTTAATTATGCTCATGAAGTTCATCACTGCTTTAGGATACCTCTCCTCATCCATTTATCCAACTTTTACCCACCATTTAAAGTCTGTGTCAAGCCCCATTTCTCCCTAGGGACTGCAAATTATGTCATGCAAAAATGAACATCCCCTGCTCTGTCTTCTTGTAAATATTATTGTTAGCATTAGATATTTGTCACTTAACCTCCTCAACAGCCACCCTCTGTCATACATTGTCAACACTTTTGTACTTTACCTATTCAATGATACCACAAAGTCTTCTGATGAGAAAACTAAAATTTTGAACTAATTTGGATGTTCTATGCACATGTCATGTATATTAAATTACTGATTGGAAAGAATGTGGTGTTTCAGGATTCTATTATTATATATATTGTTCCATTCACCCAGAATGCTGCCTCTACTGCTCTTATTTCTACTGGTTAGGAAAATTCTTACTCATCTTTAAATAATACAAAATAGTCTCATCTGTCCTTCTTTTGGGTGTTGTTATGCTGTAGATCTAAAATGGGTCCCAAAGTCTCATGCATTTGAAGGTGACTGGATAACAGGGGTGCTATAACTGACTTGCTGTTAAGACATAGGATGTGACTGCAAGAGGTAGGTCACTGGGAGTGTGCCCTGAAAATGTTTATCTCCCTTCCAACTCCTCCTTTCTTTCTCTGCTTCCAGGCCACCATGATGTGAGTAGCTTTCCTCTACCCAGCCCCATCCATCTGCCATGCTGCTTCTGTATTTGATCCTGCCTAACACGGACTGAAACTTCTAAAGCATAAGTTAAAATAAATCTCTCTTCCTGTAAGTTGTCTGTGTTGGGTATTTGCATCAGCAATAAAGAAAGTGACTAAGACAAGTCTCTAACACACTGGACACAATGTACTTGTCCAGCTTTGGCATTCTTCTCTGATATTTGGTGAATGATATTCCCTCCCAAAACCATTAATAATAACATTATGTGGTATATTCAAGGCTACTATGTTCTTCACAAGAAAAACACTAATTAAATCAGTGCAGGTGTTGCAGTCATTGTTATACCAAATATATCTATGAATTTTAGATGCACATTCTTATCACTAGAATCTTGTGTACCTAAAATATGTTTCCTCCTTCCATGTGAAGTTGTTATGAAACATACCCATATTGCATTTGAACAATGAGTTCTGCTGTTTCATGCCCCTGTGGTTGTTTTAGATATCGCTCCATTTATCAGGAGTGCCCTAAAATTAAAAAGAAATCAAGTGCATTCATTAGTAAAACAAACCCAATATATACCGAAGGGACCACATTATTTCTCATATTTTCCACTCTTGGAGTACTTCAAATGATACTTAGAAACAAAATTAAGTTTAGATGCTTGATTTCAATACAAATCTTAAACAATCGCGAAGATAGGAGATGATGCTAAGGACATTCCAGTGGTTATGCAAAGGCAAGCAAAAACACCAAAATGATACCCAGGATTTGGAGGCAGATTTATTTACATCTATGGGTACTGATTGGGATCACTCCCAAAATATCAGGCTCTGATCTCTAGAAGTCTAAGGCTTATATGGGATAAGCAAGCAGGAAGTACAGAGGCAGAATGGCTTGTCAATTGGGGATTGGTTTATACAATGTGCATCATAGTGACCACCTATGCGTCGCAGTGACCAGCTGTTTCTAAGAGACCAGAAGCAACTAGAACTGGAACAGGCACTATTACCTGGGCAACTAAGAAAGTGAAGTATACTGGCTGGAGGGCATTTTCTGTTCTGTTCCCCCCTCATTTAATTTCCCCAGCAAATCTTTGCTGGGCATATTACATGTGATCTTCTGAGACAAGATCCAACTAGAAGTAGTAACATTAGGATTGTCAGTGATCCTAGGATGGGCCCTAGCCAAGCTCCCCAAGATTACCTTCTTACAGAGATTTTCCCTAATTTTTTAGGAAGAGACATAATTTAGGCCTGTCTGTTCTGTAACATTACTCTGGCAAGGGAGCAAGGAGTTAATCTGATCTAGGAGAGTGTTCAGTGTGTCTTGGATGCTCAACAAATCTTGGTACCTCATCAAATCTTGGTCAAGTGTTTGATTGATTGTTCCGTTCTTTTGGGGAAACCATCCACAGAGTTTAAGGCAAAAACACAGCTAGCAGGAGGGAGAGAAACAAGGACTGGGGTAAGCAGAATCCAAGTCAATTAACAAAAACTACAGTTAGCAAGGGAGCAGGGAAGCAAGGACTGGAGTAAGCAGCCTGGAAAAACACAAAAGTCAAGGGGAATTGGTAGGAGCAATCCTGTGAACAATGTCCTCAGGCTTCAGCTGTGCATGGACTGCTCAGCATGCGGAGTGACCAGAGTAGTGTTTTGAGTGCACAGAGGAGCTGTCCAGGTAATTTTTTATTGGATCTAAGGCTGGATTTCTGAAACTTGTAGAGGTAATTAATATGCATCTGGATTATATATGTGTGAGTTACAAGCTATTTTTAACTTTTCTAGAGCTTTGTTGTCTGTATGCTGTATGTAGTTTGTATTTACCTCTGCCACAAATGCAGGCCCACTATTGTTGCCAATGATCAAGTGTAAGCCATATCTAGGGATGATTTCTCACAGCAAGACACTACAAACTTTTGCTGTCTTGGTCAGTCTGAGTAGGTACAAACAAGCACTAAGTCATGTCAGGTGGAGGTCAGGACCAGTGACACAGACACTGAGCTAGCTGCAGGGGCACAGGTGCTATCAATGTGGCTTGAACTTGTAGAGCACATGGTGGGGGTAGGTCTAGCTGTATGTCATTAGTGGTTTCCAAACAGCAGCTGGAAGCAGTAGCAGAAAAGTTTTAGCCAAAATAACTTTGTCCAAGGTGACCACAGCAAGTCTAGCCTGTCCTAACAGAACTACTTCCATCCATAAACAGGGTGTACTCAGTATCTGTCGGGGGATATTTTTTCTAAGTCTTATTGGCTTAAGAACAGTTTATCAGACAGTCTATTTTCCAGGCAGTCATGGTTTGTTGGACTCAGCTCTATGGGCAGATACACAGCAGAATTGAGTGGTTTTATTGCCACAAGAGTCAGGCAGGGATTTTTGCATGAGTCCTTCATATTGGGTGAGGTCCAGTACAGTATGTGGCACTTGGACAGTTAGGTCTTGGTCTAAGGTGAGTTTTTCAGCTTTCTTGATCAGAAGACAGTGGCTGTTAGAGTGTGGAGGCAAAGGGAGAGGCAGTCTTGAATGACTAGATCCAACTATTTGCACAGGTAGGCTACTGGGCATTCCCAGGAGCTGACAGCCTAAGTAAGTATCATTGTTTTTGTGAGGATCCAGATTTTCTAGAAACCAGCAGCTCCACGAAATTTGTGACATTTTTTTCTTGTAATCAGTTTCTGCCAAATATTGTAGCAGAGCTTTTGTATCTTTCCAGCACGCAGCTTGAGCATAATTAATCAGAAGTGCTTTTTCAAAGAGGAAACAAGTTTTTTAACCTCTATGAGGGTGAGTCCAGGTCAGTTGGCTTTTGAGTCCAGAACTGGGGTCTTTCCACTTAAAAGTGAAGTAGGGTTGGCTGGCAGGAGCCAATCAAAGGCAGAAAAAGGCATTTTTAGGTCTGGGCAGGTGTACCAGGGGGCTGTGGGTGGCAGAAGACTGAGGCAACATATACAGAGGCCAATCAAGGTGACATTGGCAGCTCAGAGATCTTGAACTAGCTTTACAGGCAGGAGAGGTATATTTTAGCAGTTTGACAATCTATAGACATTTTGTGGTTTTCAAGCCTCATTTTTTCCTTTCTCAGAGTACTGTGATGGCTAGGGCCTCCCTGAAAATAGTGGGAGAGTTCTTAACTCCTGATGGCAATTAAGTCCAGGTGATCTGACCTTTTGTCTCAGGATTTTCCCAGTTGAATGAACTTATGGAAGCAACGCTCAAGCAGAGGAAGACATCTTTTAAATCTAGAACAGTCCAAAAAGGGTATATAAGTATGAAACCCACAGAGTGAAAGATGAGGGCAACGTTGTTGACAGCACAGAGATCTTGCCCAAGGTGATAAACAGTCTATCAAGCTCATGTGTGGCTGGATGCCTGTTTGTGCTTCCAGTGACCTCTGACAGCAACAGGGATTGCAGTGAGGTGGCATGGTTGATGGTCAGGCCCAGAGGCAAGTCTTTAGTTTATATCTCTGGGAGGAGAGTTTTCAGAACTTCAGGATTGCAGTTATCTGTCTCAGGCTGATGCAGGCATCATCTTTTCTCTTGGGGAACAGTCAACGTTGAAAGTGTAGGGCTGAATGACAGCTAACTGGTTTGGTGCAAAGGAGACAGTCATTTCTACCTTGAAGAAAAGGTCTCTTCCCAGAAGTGGTATGGGAACTGAGAATGAAGGAATTCACATCTTGTGAGATGTCCTCTCCTGGTGCAAGTTCGTGCCTGGCAGAAGGAGGAAAATGTAAGAGTCCCAGTTGCCCTAGTGATGGTACTATGGGCTCTCAGTGGCCCAGATGAAGAACGGAGCCCAGTCTCACCTAGTCTGAGCCCATCAGACCAGTGAAAGGATGTCAACTGATTGAGATTGAAAATTTTGAGAGTTCTTACCTTTTTATTTATTTATTTATTTTTAGTGTCCATAGTCCTTATAACTCATCGCCAGAGAGTATGATCATCTATCAAATGATTTTCTTATGAACATCAAGTGCTTTTCTTTTGTCAGGTTTCTGATTAACAGTGGATGATGAGCTTTTTGCCCTCCTTTTTGATGTCTTTGAGAAGTGTTCAACTGGGTTGTTTCTAGACAAGGTGACCTTTGGAAAGGCCATGGCAATTCATTCATCAGGGCTAACAGTTCAATTTTTCCTCGGTCAAAACGTGGACATTTCTGTGTTGAATAGACTCAGAGGAATTGCTGACAGTCATCTGCCGGGGCTTTAGATGACGCCATTATCTGACTAGGATAGGTATAGCTGTGGAGTAGAAAGTTTTTTGGGGTGCCTCAGTGGCCAAACACAGACAATGGCTATCTGGAAACCATTTAGTTGGCTGGAAATACATGAGTCGGGAGTGGGGGTAAAACTGTTGGCAGCAACTGCAGAGGCTGATGAGGGTGCCAAGGTGGGATTTTCAAGAAGAGTGGGCCTCTTTTTCCCTTTTTGTTTTCTTTAAAATGCAGGGAGAGATTTGGTTTCATCTTTACCTTCATAAAATCTCTTTTTCCTGCAGTCAGGGACTGTGGTTTTGACTAATCAATTCCCATCTCTGACATGCTAAATACGTGTTCTGTACCCTTGAACGAGGGCACAACAGACAAAGGGTGAGTGCCCCTCAGAACGAGACCATTCAGAAACCACCTGGCCATGCCCCTCACTGGAACTTAGCTAAGGAAGGTATGAGGCCTCCATTATGCCATATATCGATCAGCATGGAACCACAGGTGAGGGTTCAATCAGACCACAACCAGTGCTTTCCAGTCTTGGTGCACAAATGGAGCAGCCTCTTGCTTACACTGTCTGTTCCACTTACTCACACATTCATTCAGCAGACACTCCGAGGTTACACATTCCAACCCCCTTCCCTTGAGGAGTGGTCCAAACTAAGAAGAGTTGATCAGACTCCCCCTTCTGCTCAAGCTGGGCAGGACTGACAAACAGACTAACTGGGGTGCCCCCCGGGGTCTTACCAAAATCAGGCAGGCAGGCAGGCAGGCAGGCAGGCAAACAGACACACAGACAGACAGACTGCATCTTCCTCCTTTTGGGGTCTGATGTGAACTGCTCAAGCAGGAAGCTGGGATCCTCCTCCAGACCTCCAAGAGGACTTGAGAAATCTCAAGGGCATGCCTTCCTGTCAGGACTTGGAGAGGTCTTTGCTCTATCTGTGAGGGCCACGATCAGTGACCAAAGAGGTCAGCATCATCTGTCTTCCCAGCTGATGCATCAGATGCAAGAGCAAGCAGAAACACCAAAATGACACCCAGGATTTGGAGACAGATTTATTTATGTCAACAGAAACTGATTGGGATCACTTCCAAAATATCAGGCCTTGATCTCTGGTGGTGTAGGGCTTATATGGGATAAGCTAGCAGAAAGTACAGAGTCAGGATGGGGATTGGTTTACACAATGTGCATCACAGTGACCAGCTATGCATCACAGTGACCAATTGTTTCTAAGAGGTCAGAAGCAACCAGAACTGGAGCAGCAACTATTACATGGGCAACTAAGAAATTAAAGTATACTGGTTGGAGGTGGGGGCATTTTCTCTTAAAGCGGCGTTTTCTAGTCAAATTGCCTTGACTCAAATTTAATATGCAACTCTTCCTGGTTGTATGCTGTTGGGCATGTTACTTTACATTTCTAAATATTACTTTCTTCAACTATTAAGTGAAGCTGAGTGTGGTGGCACACACCTACAATACAAGCAGTCATGAAACTGAGGCCATGAGTTTAAAGCCAACCTAGGCTACACAGTAATCTCAAGCCCAGCCTGAATTACATAGCAAGACCCTCTCTCAAAAAAAACTATTAACTGTTAAGTGAAGATAATAAAATAATACAATTCATAGTATTTTGATAGCTCAAAATTATATCTATAAAGTAGGTGGCATACAGCTAAATATTTGTACATGGTAAGGCATACTTTAAGTAAATAAATGTTATTGATAAATATAGTGTAAAAATAAGAAAAATAAACAAATGTTTTCCTATTTTTAAAATAGCAAGCTCTGAAAACTTGATGGTGAACATTATATTTTCTGGCAGAATCATAGAAAATGTTATTAAACAATTGACTTAGAAAGAGAAAAAGATGATCCCTGTAGGCTAGTATGAGTTTATTGCCTCTAAGTCAAATCTATAATCTTAATTCCCGTTTTGAAAGAATAATTATGTGAATTAATGTGATCATACAGAAGTCATGCATCCTTATTTTTTGCTAAGTTTTATACCCTCTCTGTTGATTCCTTTAGAAAAAATATAAACACAATGAGAATTCTGCAGTGTAAATGGGGTGAAAGTATATCACTGTTGATCATGGAATAGATCAATGACTATGATACCATGTTTTTCCTCTTGTGATGAATAGGTAGGAAGTGGGACAAAAGAAATGAAACTACTGTTTCAGACATTAGAGAACAAGCAGTGCTGAATTGTGATCCCTGAAAAAGGAGATGCAAGCTAGATGATTCCTACGTTAGGCTAGATATTCTGTCTGGAAGCATTTTCAAGGCCACAGCATAAATAAAAGCAGCCCAGGCAATGCCTAACAGTCTTACTGAATTGAAGAGCAGAAATCAGAACATGAGCAGGCCAAGGCAGCTGGGATTTGTGGAACAGGAACACCACAGAGAATTCAGGAAAAGAGCTCCAAAATTTGCACAGTGGGCCCCTTCAGTCTCTCAGTACTTAGCTGTACATATTCAGGAAAAAATTCTCTATAAGGCCTGGTTAAAAAAAACAGATATTAGGCATCAATAAATTCAACAATTACTATAGCTCACATGAGGCAATGAGATAGGTTCCAATCAGCAGGGATGGGGAGAGTTCACTGGACCTCAGGGCATTTAGTAAACTCCAAACGGGCTCACTATCCTGATCTTTTTTGGGGGGGCCGGGGTTTGTTTTGGTTTCTTTCCAGTATCAGGAATCGAACTCACAACCTTGTGCTTGCCAGGCAGGTGCTGTGCCGCTGAGCTGAATCTCCAGCCCTGACTACCCTGAACTTATCAATACACTGTATATTATAAGTGTCATCCTGTACCTCATTATATGTACAGTTATTATGGGTAAATTTAAAATGAAAATTTAAAAATAAATGCTATGCATAAGATGCAAAAATATATATATAAAAGTTATGAGGTAAGTTCAAGATATGAAAAAGAATCAAACTAATCGTCTAGAGTTGAAAAATATTATATATTTCTGTAATGAAAAACTTACTAAATGGATTTACTTAAAGCAGATTAGGTGCTACAGAAAGAAAGACCTTAAAACTGTAAGCAAAGCAATCAGAATTATCCAAATTAAAGTAGTAAAGAAAAAAGATTGGAAGAAAATAATCATATCATCAGCAACATTCAAGACAATAGAAATCAATCTAACATATGTGTAATTGGAGGGCAAGGGTAAGAATAAAGGAATATTTAAATCAGTAAAGATTAAAACTTACCAATTTGATGACAGTTAGACACCCAGAGATCTAAGTCATTTGACCAAGAGCATGAGAAAAGACAGAAGAGGACATATGATAGCAAAATTGTAAAAGGGAAAGGAAAATTGTAAAAGCATCTTGATGAGAAAAACATATATATGAAGAAGCAAAATAATAGTAACTGCTGATGTCCCTCCAAAAAAAAAAATACAAGCCAAAGGCAAATGAGTGACTCCTTTCTTCAGAATGAAAGAAAACCAGCCAACCAGAATTCTAGATCCAATGAAGCTATTACTCAAAACTGGAAGCAAAATAGTTTAAAATACCGAAGTTAACAAGCTAACAGTGTATTGCATTACAACACTGTATCCCATAAATATGTATAATTGTTTATGTAAATAATAATAAATAAAAAGAATTTGTCACCAGCATACCTGCATATAAAAATGTTAAAGAAGTTCAGGCTGAAGGAAGATGATATTGGAATCATCAGAAAAAAACTTAGATTTGAACAAATAAAAAGCATCAAAGTGATGAACTTATTAGTAAATATTAAATATTTTTAAGTAAATTAAATTAATACCTTTCCCAAAAAATAATCTACAACTTCAGAGGGTATCACTAGTGATTTTTATCAAATTTGAACATAAGAAATAATACTGTTTTCACTAAAACTTTCCAGAAAATGACAAAGAGGTAATACTGGCCAACTCATTTCAAAGGATAGCAATATTATGATAAAAATAAAATAATAAAACTGGAAGAAAAATTTTCCAAAATATATCATTCATAAATATAGACACAAAAATGTTCACAAATATTAGCAAATAAAATTCAGTAATGTATAAAAAAGAGTATGTATCACAATCAAACAGGGTTTGCAATAATAATGCAATACTAGTTTTACATGAAAATCAACCACTGAAATTCACCATAATCACAAAATTAAGGAGAAAATGATGATCATCTCAATATACACAGGAAAAGCACTTAACAAATTTCAAAGCTCAGTCATACTAAGAGCTCTCAGCAAAGAAAACTCTTTCAATCTGGTAAAGGACATCTATAAAGATGTACAGCTAATTTCATACTTAATGTTGAACACTTGACTGATATTTTTCCTTCATTACTAGTACCAGATCTTACCATTTTTGGTCAACTTTTTACTGGAGATCCTAGCAAAAGCAAAGATATAAAAAGCCTAGCTGTAAGAAAAGAAGTGGAACTGGTTTTATTTACAGCAATACTACTATGTCCATAGAAAATAAAATCCTAAGGAATCTAAGAAATAATTGGAATTAAGTCAGTTGACATATCCTAGGAACCTGGGTCAATACACAACAATCAATTGTATTTCTATACATAAGACAATGAACATTAAATCTAAAAAGTAAAGTGAATACCATATTTTCTTCATCCATTCATCTGTTGATGGACACTCCCAGGATTTAGCTATTATGAATCGTGCTGCTATAAACATGGGCATGCATTTGTTGCTGTAAAGTCTTCTTTGGGGAAGCTACTGTAGTGGATTAACTAATGGTCAACCTGTAACATTCTACTGAACTGAGTCAGAGTGGTGCTCAGTGTGGATGGACCACGTGAGGATCAACGCCAAGAGCATAAATGGAGAACTTGAGGGGAAGATGGTGTGCTATTGATTTTCCTGGAGAAGCTTGTTGTGCTGGTTTTCCTCATATGAGCTCAGATGTTCTCAACATGGGAGGAGCTCAGGTCCTTGCTGTTGCTGAGGATCGCTTCAGTTCTTTGGGGGAGCTCTGGTCCTTACCTAGAGCATTACTTCCTGGCTCCAGTGCAGATCCCTCAGCACAGATCCTTCATCCTGCTGGCGCAGACTTTCTAACTTCTATCACTGACCTCTGGGCATTCCCAGTGCAGGTCCATGATGCAAACTTGCATGAGACATTGTTGTGGGTTGTTCTAGGCCTCCAGTTGGACTCATGGAGGACACTGCCATGAACTCTAGGTCTTTAGCTGGACTTATGCAGGACATTGCCTTGGGATTACTGGCCCTCAGCTGGATTCTTTGGGTCTCTAGTGTGTGGGCAGATTTCATGTACTCTTTTGTATTTGACTCTTTGGGTGACTCCCATAATACTATATGTACCCTGTATTAAATCTTTTCCTGTAAACTCTGACTACAACAGATTCCTAGCAGGGAAATAGCTGGGTCAAATGGAATTTCTAGTTTTAGTTTTATGAATCCCAGAGTAAAAATAAAGAGCAAAATAAAAGGTAGTCACAAGGCAGTACGTAGCATGATTCCACTTATATGAAATTCTAGAACATACAAGACTGCACTAATGTGCACATGCACATGGTAACAGACAGCAGGATGTTGCAAGAGTAAAGACAGCAAATAAAGGAACATGTTAGATGACAGGTATATTCTATGCTGTAATTGCGATGGTGTTGGTATGGGGTACATGCATTGTCAAAACCCATAGTGTACATTTTAAGTGGCTTCATTTTAAAGCATTCATTTACATGTAAATTATATCTCAATGATGTCAATTTCAAATAATCAAAAAAAAACCTATAATTTGGATTAACATACAGAGCTTGGTTCTCAATCTTGCCCTACTGCATACTTTTGTATAGCAAAGTGATCCTGTTTATCAAATTTATTGGTGGAACATAGTTGGAAGACTTTCTTTTGCTTATTTTAAAAATACTTTTTAAGCACCTACTGTGTGCTGGGCACAAGACTATACTGATGAAGAAAAATATGAAGTCTCCATTCTGATAGCATCATACTCTTACAGGGGAGACAGACATTAATTAAGTAAAAGGCATGATGTTAAGGGGAAGGAAGCCAGTCAGTTCTTTGAGACCCTCTAAGTCCTGAGGGTTAGGGGGAAACTCCCTGATGAAGTATCTGTTGTAACTGGAGCTTACATCCAGCTGGAAGTAGGTGGGACATATCTAGTTAAGGAGTGCATTTTTGTATTTCCCTCTTTATGGGAGAGAGAAACATTTTGAAAATTATCTTCTTAGGACTGGAGCCAAAGAAGAATGAATTGAGATAAAGCATACAAGGCAGGGAGCCACGTTCCAGTCACCAAGGGACACTAAGCAGGAGCAATAATATTAATGCAAAATTTGGGTGGGAGAATTGGTAATTTATATTAAGCTGATAGCAGTGAGGAGGGAGGAAACCATGCATTTGAAAAATAGTTGGGAGGTAAAATCAGTGCTTCTTGATGACAAATTGGGTATGGGGATGAAGAACCATAGTGGGTCAAGAATGACAGCTGTGTTTCTGCCCTGGACAATTCTATGGTGGAAGTATTCTTCCTTGAGACAATTACACAAGATGAAGAAAGCTGAGGGGTGGAGAAGATGTAGGACATGGTGAATCTAACATACCTGGAAACTCCTAAAAGGAAAAGTCCAGATGCATGGGCATATCGTCTTGCTATAGGTACAGCAGCCAGCGGAATAGAACAGACTGTCAAAACCTTTAGAAGGACAAGATCACAAAAGCGGAGATGGAGGAGAACAGAGCCCAGAGCAGAACCAACACTGAAGTCCCAATCAGAAGAAGCAGTTTTCACAAGAACAATGGAAGGAAGGGTCCAGGGAGTGGGAGGAAACAAAAAGATGTTACACCACAGAGGCCGAGGAAGGAAAACATTTCAAAGAGGATGTAGTTGGTAATGGAAACCCTTCTCTCTCACGGTTCTGGGTCCATGCACCAGACCAAGAAAAGGGCAGCAGGGATGAAGCCTAATGTGATTGGGTATTTACCATGCACTCTAGACTATGCTATGAGAATCATCTCAAGCCGTCACTACAACAGTAGCATTGGGGGGCTGGGGATTTAGCTCAGTGGCAAAAGCGCCTGCCTGGCAAGCGCAAGGTAGTGAGTTCAGTTCCCGGTACCAGAGAAAAACCAAAACCAAAAAAAAAAAAACAAAAACAGTAGCATTGGATCACAGTCCCCCAGGTTTCCCTGCCCAAGCTAGATCGACTCCCTTTTCCAGTGCTCCTTCCCCACAGTGACTTCTCACTGGTCTATCCCACCTGATCATTTATTTCTGCAAAACTCTCGCTCAGTCTAGGTGACACAAATTCTCTGCATCATGGGATGTAATGTTCACCAAAGATATTTGAGACTTTGAGCTTCGGGTCTGTTCCATCCTCCTGGCCCACCCTGAAGCCAACTGATCCTGTGGCAGGCGGCAGGTGTGTTTGTAGGGAACATCTCTACTCCTGCAGGCACTGGATCCAGCGCCCCTCCCACACTTGCCCTTTACTATTCCTCCAACATCACACAGTTGGTGGCAGAACTGGAGCAGTAGGAGTTACTCCTACAACCTGTGTGGCTGGGCCTGAAGGGGGCACATCTCCAGCTCCATCCTTACAGTGACCTCCCCTACACAGTCCTCCCTTCTCCACCTCCCAGACCCTTATGCCGCAATCCTTCTCTTTCCTTCCTGACCCTTACATAGTCATGAGGTTTCACAAGTCCCCAGTCGGATTGTCTACCAGCACCTCTATCCGCCCTGCTGCCGAGGCAATGGCTGAGGCGAACTGCAAGCTAGGCAGCGAAGGAGCCTGATACCCAATAAATCTATTTTCTGCTTCTCCAGCAAGAGCCACCCCTTTGCCCCAACGGCCCTAGGGGCCTCTTTCCAGCTGCAGCTACTGGCACTGCACACGTGTTTGCAAGTTGAGCAGGACTCCAGAGTGAGTGCGCGGCCTAGTGCCTAGGACTGAGGGGTCGAGCTCCTTGCCGGGCAGGCTGCGCACCGTGCACTTCGGCGCCCCGCAGGTGCCAGCCCCGCCCTTCCCTCGGTGCCTGCGCAAGGCTGCAGTTCTTTGTGTCTGAGTCTCTGCTCCCTGTCTGCGCTAGACTGGGTGGGGTGGGGGAAGCCGGAAGCGGCAAATCAGCGTCTGGTTCTTGAAAAACGCCTAGGAGGATGGACATTTTCATTAGAAAACCATGCCCATTTGGAAAGAACAAGTCTGGGGGGAGAGGGGCCCTGCCCCCACGCCCACTCCCTATCAGCTCTCCTGGCCTTGGGGTTTCGCTACCAGCCCCCTCCCTTCCTGGTCATCTGGATCTCGTTGTTCAGCGTTTCCCAGCTGCCTGTCTGCATTTGCAGCCCCGCACGTGCACAGACACACACGTGCTCGGGCACCCCCGCCCCTGTGGCCCTTTACCCCGACAACCCCACACCTTCGGCAGATGCTCAAGGCAATTCCTTCCCTGGCTCCAGGCCCCCCTTAAAGAATGGACCCTTTATTCCGAAGTAGTAATAGAAAGAGCCTTGGGGATCATTAACTGCTGCAAGAGAAACCACCGGGAAGGGCTGCATTTTTGTATGGGACAGTGGGTGGGCGGTTTGTGTGGTTTGGGACATTTTAGTCCTTTCTCAAATAATATATGACCAATATATTTCTTTACTTTGGGAGTTTTTCTGAATGAAGGCTTTCTGAAAGCCTGAGGCCTTTCTGGAACACCACGAGAAAAGTGTTTTCCCTTCGTTTTACCTAAAGGGCTTTTACTCCGTTCAGTTATTGTTCATTTTATATTTTATACGTTAACTAATATGCTTAAAAAATCAGCAAAAATCTAGGGCATTGTCACTTTAAGAATCTAGACTAAAACACCTTAAATGAACTCTGCAGCAGACAGAGGAAGGAAAAAAAAACCCCTTCTCTGGCCCTTGCTTCTTTTGCCATTATTCATGATGTAATTTTTCAGGTGTTAGTTTGGCAGAGAAAGATTGGAGCAAGCTTGTTGCTAGGACATGAATGAAGAAAAGGAATCCCATTGGTTCTCTGAGACTTAGCAGGAACCAATGGGAATGAAGGGTATGGCGGGGGGGGGGGGGGGGGGGGCACAAAAAAGACTGGTCAGACTATTACTGCGTTTGCTATGTTAAAGTAAAGTAAGGTATTGTAAAGTTATGCGGGTCTTTTTAGCCTATTTGGAGGGGTGCAGATGAGCGGTTGTGCCCGGTGAACCAATTCTGAAGAACAAGTAATTAAAAGGAATCTTTGTACAGACTGTCCTGGGTTACACTAATAACTCACTGTCACCTGCAGTTTGAAGCAGTATGCAAACGAGGCTGAGTACATTTCACACCCTCACCCTTCTGCCACACACCGTTAGGGGAATGCAATTACGCTAAAGCTGGAGGCAAGGGGTAGGATGAGGGTAGAGGGGCTCTGGGCTTCTTCCTCTGGTCTTGATCAGGATGAGATGGACCCCAGGCAATCTTCTGCCATGCAAGTGAAACTGCTTTGTGCATGCGTAAATAGGGGCCCCCTGCTCAACGTTTTGGAGCAGCTTCCTAACACCACACTGCCCTGGGCATCTCAGTGGGGTGCGAGGAGATCTGACCCAGCACACCCTCTGGTTCTGATAACATCCACATGGATGCACAGTGCAGCAGAGAATGTCACTGGGGTTTCAAGACCAGAGCTGTACAACTTTCACCCACTTCAGCTGTTTGAGCCTTAGTCTCCTGGCTAGCAGAGTAAGCAGTTCTGGGTGCCTGGCACACTTAGCTGCTTAATTCTAGGCAGTTCCTTGCACACCCAAGAAGAAAGAGAAGTATTAAAGCTGCCAGGGTCTCCTCTTTCCCACCATTGACTGTGTGGACTCCACAGTCACTGCAATTGCCATGTTCTATTGTCTGAGCTCCGCTGTATCCCACACCTTTTCTATAATAAATGGGCAGGGCTTGGGCTGAATGATTTGAAACACACACAATAAACTGACTTCTATTGGGTTATAGACCTGGCTGGTTTATTTACACCCTGGAGGGGGTTCAACCTCTGCCAGATTCCTAACTTCAGAGATTTTGTGGCTGGAGTCCAGCAACATAAAAGGATTTCTCCTTGTAATCAGAGCACTTCCTAAAACCGCAGGCAGTTTCAACCAATTAACATCTCTGATTGCAGTACAAAAATTTTAGGAGACTCTAAAGGACCAGGAGGATTTTTCAACCACAAGCCTTTTTCAGATCCATGGCAAGAATTGATCTGATTATTGATTTCTTTCTGCCTATTTCTGTGATTTTTCCAGGTTATAAAAGATTTGGGAGGATGAAAGGTGGGTCATGGGCAGAAAAGGGAAAGAGGAAACAAAAAGAGGGGTTTTCTTAGTGGGCCTTGCGTTTCTTTTGCCAGCCCAACAAATCTCTGCCCACATCTACTCCTCAGCACTGACAGAAAGCATAGCTCCAGGTACAGACCCTAATTGTACCCTTCAGGTGACAGGTAGCATGTGCACCTCAGTTCAAAGCCAAAGTCCAGGTTGAATAAATCTGATTTCAGACAGTCAGCACTTCAAAATGAAAGTGTGCAAGCTGAGCCCCAAACAGGAAGTCTCCTTGCAGCCTTTCACCAGGAATCCTGAGATGCACTCGGTCAAGCTCTCCGCTGACTGCATTTTGTTCTCAGTTCTCATACAACCCCCAATGCTTGCAGAGCTGCCCTGCCTCAACTAAGTGACAGCCCCAGAGACTGGTTCCAGGGAGTGTAAAATGCGTAAGAATGATGCTGCAGGCAGCCAGCTCTAGGGAGTAGGGAGCCACACAGCCAGGGAGGGACAAAAAGGTCCTAGAAAAAGAAGAGGGAACATGGTCTGGTATTTCTCTCCCTAGGTTTCAAGGTATTAATCATTTGAAGATGCTTTTATATTTATTGAGTAAAATGGGTGAAAATCATAAGCTCTGAGCTCCCCTTTCCATGGTGAAAAATAAAATAGAAAGGACTATGAGGCCAGTGGAACAACCAAGAGTACAACTCTGCCATTTAAGCTATACAGATTATAGTCAAAACTAGGCTCTAACATCCAGCCTCCAAATAGCGAACCTATGTGTTACTAAGTCTGCATGAAAGCACTTTCAGACCTTGGTGAAAAGAATTAACAAAGGACTCACAAGTTAAGAGATCTGCTTAATGACACTCAGTCAGCCTGGGGCAGGAGCCAGAAAGGGACACCCCATTTAGATCAGGGAAGGACCCTACACCCACCAACAGAATTTAAAAATGAGCACATCTTCTTTGCCATTGCATAAACGATAAGCTAATTATGTTTTCCTGCAAGGGAAGCAAATTATATTGATTGTACAATAAAAGCTATTGTCATTCTAAGTATATTCATCATGACTCAGAAAGATGCAAAAATATTGACTTGCTCTAAATAGCATTTTACTTTTGTTTCCAGACAGCAATGTTGTAAGCACAGAATGGCCCAAGATGGTTTTGTTCACTGACCTGAGGGAGGAACTGTGATGGAAGAGGCAGGAGTTTATGGGCATGACTGGTGGCATCTATAAAGGACAAATCACTCCATGGAATAGGACACGCACTTCAGACACCATGAAAGAGTTAACCTGGGTTATTACATATATGTTTTTTAAATCCCTTAAAACTCCCAGTGGTATCTACAATAACATAAAAATAACGAAGTCCACTGACATCTCTGAAAAGAAGGTGATTAATTAAAGTAATTAGGCTACACTGAATTATTAAAATATGAAGTCTTCTGTAGGAAGGACCAAAAAAGGCAGAACATTTTAGCAGTTCAGAAATTAAAACCATATTCTGGTTCATTAGCTGAGATGGGAACTCACACGTTTTAGCCTACAATCTTATTCACAGATGCGTAAGTGTCTAATATTTCACACCTTTGTAACGGCTCTTGTTAAAAGAAAGAGGGAAAAAAGAGAAAACAACAACCTGACTTCAATTATTTTATTGCTTGTAGAGAAAAGGAAGCCTTTTGAAAGAATAGCAAGGAGCCTTTGAAAATGGCCCCAGGCTTTGAAAGTCCGGGTGAGTTGGGCCCAGGAGTAGAGTCAGACTGAGGGCAGTGAAGGACGAAGAGACAATCCGTAACTCATTCCTACGCTGTCTTCAAAGCACGGATGTCTCTTGTTTTCACACTAAATCGAACTGAACTCCCTGGCCTGACTTTAGAATCACTCGCTCTATTGCTTGTCCCGTTTCCACTCACACTGTGAAACCTGCACCAGTCAGAAAAATCTCATTATCTTGTTTCACACCATCTTCATCCTCCTTCTACATCCCCAGTGAGCTTGTCCTTACCTGGAATATTCTTTCTTTCTCTCTGATTGGCCATAGCCTCTGCACCACTGAAAAATAGCTCCAGGTCCTATCTTCTTCACTTCTCCCAGGTCCCCATGCTGTATCGTTTATGATTTAATTATCAACCTTATCATGTCATTCCTCCTTTGAAATCCTCAGTTACTCTTTGCCTTCAGAGTAAATACTCAGGCTCATTGGCTTGATATTCATGACCTTCTGGAATCTAGCCCTCACCTCCTCCTCCAATGAGTGAACCCTAGAGAGAGAACCCTAGCTCTGCCATATACTAGCGTGGCCCTGGGCAAATTACTGAATTTCTTTGAGCCTCACTTTTGACCAAAGACTATTGAAATGAGTGAATATATACAAAGACTTAGGCTTGGGTTGGGTATATATGTGGTGCTCCACTAAATGCCATTCATTATTGCTGTCACTAGTATTATTTTTGTCACATAGTCTACCATCAAGTAAACTAATTACTGTTTTTTTGGTTGCTTTTCTGCCAACATATCTTTGTTCAAAAATAAATCTATCAAAACCTACCCAGTCCTTCAAGTCCCCCTTGTAATGCCACGCTCTATGACATCCTGTCCAGGATTCAACCCTGCCAATCTTTCCAGCACCTCAAATTCTTCAGCAGTGTATCTGTATCTCTTCAAGGATACACAGTACCATTTGTTTTTTTTAAAGAGAATAAAAAAACAATAAAAGTGATACAGAATTTCAAAACAAGATGATAGGAAATTAACAACAGTTGTTATAGCGCATATCGTTATCTTCAAAGCACCATGTGTTTTGTGTCATTGTTCTGAATAGAAATTGAGAGTAGGAACTATATCTACTTTTATTTCCACACCCCCACTTGCAGCAGAAACTGTTAATGCTCATCAAATATTTCAAGTTTTCTGCATTATCCAACTTTTTTCATGCCCTTGTAATCATGTGACTTGTTCAGACCAGTGACTGTGAACAGAAGTAACAGATAAAATTTGTGGACTGAGGGTTGAGAGTCAGTGTTCTTGTTCATCGTTTTATTCCTTTCCATGGGAGCCTGGATGTCACGTGTCCCAGAAAGTTCAGCTACAAGATGGTGAGCTTCTAACAGTATGGGTTCCCAAGTAACTGGGAGGAGAAGGTAACTCCTAACAACTCTTGTTTCGTATGCTACCTGAGCAAGAAATGAACTTTTGTTGTATTAAAGCTCTGAAATTTGGAGATTATTGTTACTTCATCAAAGTCTTGCTTATACTATTATACTACCCATCTGTTCAACTATACATAATTATTCAATATTCAAATGCTGAATATGTAATGTACAAGGTTACACTTTTTATGAACATGCCTAATTGTTTCAATTGTCAATCAAATTTCAAATATTTTCTTTTGATTCTGTCATGGTTGGCATACACAATATCCCCTCAAAAGGATCATTGTGTTGAAGGTTTGGTTACTGATAGACTTTCAGGGAAGTGACTAGATCATGAGGTCTCTAACTTCATAGCTTGAGTTCATAAGTTGATGGCATTATTGGAAGGTAATGACAGGAAATATTCTAGCTGAAGGTCCTAGCTGAAGGAAGTGGATAATGAGGATATGACCTTGGGATCTATATCTAGTCCCTGGACTCTTCCTCTCTAGCTTGTTTTTTTTCTTTCTCTGCTTTCAGGCTACCATGAGGTAGGCAGCTGTCTTCTGCCATGCCATTCCACCATGAAGATTTTGTCTTAGGGCCAGCCCGCCATGGACTGAGACCTTGGGAACTTGAACCAAAACAAACCTCTCCTCCTCTCAGTTTTTATGTATTTTGTCACAGCAATGAAAAATGAAGTAACACAGATTTCTTACCTAAAATTCATATCCTTTGGGGTTTTTTTTGTTGGCCCGATAACCAGGCACAATACTGGGCACGTGCTTACCAAGACCTGTTGGCTACTGCGGGTCAGCCTCAACTCACCAATTCACCAGAAGTTTGCCCATCTGAAACCACAGCCAACTGCAAGGGCTCCAGTGATGGCCAGTTCCTCTGGAGTGAGAGCATGGTGAGATGATGATCACCACTGCACCAGCTCAGAAGCCTTGGCAGGATACAGAACAAAAAAGACACAACTTTTTAAAAAATATTTTTTATTCATACAAATCAGTCAAGATTTTGTTAGCACTTTTGCTAGGCAGTTTATGGTATAAGCATTCATCCTGTAAAGATAAAAGTAAAATGAACATATCTCAGAAACAATGCTTATTTTTTTCTCCTTTGCCCACTCTAATGATCCTGACACCCACCAAATGGGCAGAGATGTAGCTGAGGCCCTATTCAGAGTAGCTGTCTGTCATCTTCATTCCGGATGGATGGACCAGGCATCACATGTGACGCCTTACATCCTCACAGAACTTCCCGCCCATGTTGGGAATCTGAAGACCCAAGTTCAGGGCCCAAACCCTAATAAATAATTCATCCCCTCTATGTCTTACCTACCATCTGTAGAGTGTGGGAAGTGGTATTCCACTTCTCTCTCTCTTCTCATAGTATTGTTGTAATAAAGATTAAATGAGATACAATGGAAATATGCTTTGAAATCAGGAAGAGACAAGCATTTTCCCTCTAGTTGCTGAATAAAAGTCCCTATCCCCTAGAAGGCTCTCAGAAACCTGCCCTTAGGGGATTTCACATATACCTGGAGCATATTTTCAAACTCTTGATGAGAATGCAACACTCAGAAATCTCAGCATCACACTCCTGTCACTGTCAGGGTCATGGGAAACTGCAACAGAGGGAAAGACTAACATGTCCATAGAATAAAAACAACTCATTTCAGAAAAAGTAGGGTAAACTTTGAGATTTCTTCATTGACTGTGGCATAAGAAAAAGCCAAGAAGATTAAAAGGAGGCTGATTGGGTCAATTTAGCTGGGGGAAATTTATCTACTCTGGGGTCATACTCACAAGCAAGATGCCTAAACCCGGCACCACTCACCCTGGAAAAGGGGGAGAAAGCTAAACATCTTTAGAAGGGGGATGGTTCAAGGAGACATAGCATCTGGGGTAAACGGGGATCCTTTCCAGAATATTAGAAGAAAGCATCCAAGGATTCAGGTAATTACCATCACCCCAACTTGAGAAGTCCACCAATGGTAGATTGTGCCACAGGTCCCAGGGATCTTTCAATTGCCCTCTTAATTAGTTTTACTCTGTGCCAACTATTTTTGGAGACTTTAAATGCCAGTTTGCCCTGTGGGGCATTGCCCCTCTGTAGGCAGAACCAGATCAGGGTTGCCAAGGCCACCAGGATGTTAGGCTGTTTGGCACTGCTAAATGGACAAGGTCAGGATATCCCAGGAGAAGGGTTGGCTGACGCTGACCGAAGGAAGTCTCAGCCAAGAGAGACAGGCTTTGTCAGGTCACTGCTTAAAATGCAGCCAGTAAGCAAAGCTGGTCTCTTAAGCCAGGTGGGAGCCAAGGCTGATAATTAAGAGGTAAGTGACACTGGAGCCAGTGAGCTGGGAATTCACTAAGCAGATGGTGGAGGTGGAAGTGCAGTTGCTCCCCAGCCAAGTGCCCTTGTGCACAAATGACATTGTTGGACAAGGGCTCCAGATCTTTGACACAGCGGTACAACTGCCCTGCCTCCTGCTGTATGGAAACATATGATACCACACCTACTCCTACACCGTGCTACAAACAGTGCTGATCTCAGCCATAGAAGCCTCAGATTTGGAGGAGGGGAACTTTATTCTGTTGATTGCCCTTTGATATTTTTCTTATCTTTTCCTTCCTTTTGCATTTATTGGACAATAGTCAAATCCCATTTATGCCCAGCTCTGTGCTATGCCCTGGGAATTCAAAGACAAATAAGACATGACTCCTGTACTCAGGTTAATTTTAGTCAGTGATACAGACAAACAAGTACAATACAGCAACTCAGTTTCTAGGAGTTAAATTTCCCAGAGCTGACCACTGCTTTCTTCTGAACACTGCCATCTCCTCCCTTTGTGTACCACACTCACATTGTTATTCTCCTAACTCAGTGGCTCCTCCATCTCAGCCTCTTTTCCTGGGCCTTTCTTCTCCATCTCTTCACATTTAGAAAGTCTTATGGCCCATTTCTTGGTCTTCTGTTCCCCTCAGTGATGCCAATGACTTTAAGTAACATCTGTGCTTTGCCAATTTCCAACTTTGTATCCCTAGACTACTTCTCTCCTTAGGTCTATTACATGCTTCCAGCTGCTGACATCCATGTTTAGATGTCTAATAGACATATTAATCTTACCTACCAGTGATCTATTGATTTTCCTGCACCCAGTCAGTTCCCACCTTCACCACCAAGCCATCACCTTCTCAATCTGCGGCAAGATCTCCACCCAATTGTTCAAATAAAAATCCAAGAATTATCTTTGCTTCTGCCCCTACTCTCATGACCTTCATTCACTCAGTCAATAAATCCCAAATAAAATCCATCATCTACTGCTTTTCACCATTTCTGTTCCAGTTCGCACAGTGGAATGTGGATTCTAGCCCCAGAATGTTAACAAATGCAACATTTTCCATATAATTTCAGAGATTTCATAGACTCATTCACATACCATTTAGAAGAGGGGGTTGTCAATAGATTCTAGATATTGGCTGGGGATTTAGCCCAGTGGCACAGCACCTGCCTGTCAAGCACAAGTTCATGAGTTCGATTCCCGGTACTGGAAAAAAAATAAAACAAAAAAACCAAAAATAAATAAATAAATTCTAGGTTAAGAACCCAAGTCACTGACTGTTATAAATGAGGGATAATTTTGGTTTGATAGTTTTAGATGTTAGATGTTAAGCCTTGAGACAGAGATCCTTTGTGTAATTATCTCTGTAGGACTCTTGGAACAGTTCCTCATACAGTTAATCCCTCATTTAAATCTTTTTGAATATTGTATGGAGAAGAAAAGTAACCGTTCATTCAATAAATATTTATTGAACACATATATGTACAGAGACCTGTGCTGATGGTCATGAGGAATACAAACACTTAGAAAATCATAAAGAGAAGGTAGTCAGTAACATCATGAGACATGGAAAGGAAGGGGTTGAAGAGACAGAAGAGAACAAGACAGGCTTGTTAAAAAATAAGGCAACCCAGCCTGGCCAGAACAGAGGGGCTGCAGAAGGACCAGTAGAGTCAAGGTTGGAAGGTGGAGGAGTGGAAACAACACTCAAGCAATAGTTTTAAAGTTGGCAGGAGAGATAATCTGGCACCATTCAAAAATCTATTAAATCATTGAAAGGTGCTGGGTAGCCTCCTCCCTTGGTCTGTTTTTGGCAGAAAGGAGGAAAATGGGTGAGATCAAACATTTGAAGCCACTGGAGCATCAGAGTACTTACAGAGGGCTGGAAGGCATGGGGTACTTCATCACGTACTGTTTGTAAGTGTTCTACAGGCATATATCACGGCTTTTCAGCACCACTGTAATCTCTTACAGAATGACTGTAGTAATTATGGCTATCATTAGTACAGTAAAACTCTCTTTGTTTTGCTTTGTTTCTGCAGTGCTGAGGATAAAATCAGGAGCCTTGAGCATGTTAATCAAGCACCCTACCACTGAGCTACACCCTCAGCCCTGTAGTAAAACATTTTAACATGCATCATCTTACTTAATTCTTAAAACCTCCTGGTGAAGGAGTTGTTATTAGCCAGCTATGTTTCACAATGAGGAAATCCAGATTTAGAAAAAGAAAGGGAGAGGGAACTCAGCTTATTGAGTATCAACTAAGTACAAATGTCAAACATATTTCATTTAATCTTCAGTAAAAAAGACCCAGGATAATATGAGTATTTCTGATTTACAGGTATAGAAACTGAGATTTCAAAGACATAAATAACTGATTCATCAAAACTGATATCAGTTTTGAGGATGGGAAGCTGGTGCCCTTAATACTAACACTGAACACAATGCTAGACACCCAGTAGAAATCTGGTAAAATAAAAGTGCTTTCTTAACTTGAATCTGTGCATCAATGGGTAACAGAATCACAATGCACAGAATTGGCTTGGGCAGGGGTCCCTTCACCACTACATAGAACAGAGAGCTATCCAGAGTCAAAGTGACCCAAGATGAGGTGTCTGCAGAAAGAACTCTGGAAACCTCAAGCAAAATCAATTTCAAATTTATCACTCCCTTTTATCCAGTGGTGCCTAAACTCCCCTAGATAAAGATTACTAGCATCTGCCTTCAGCCACTCTGAAGCTCTTGTTTGTCAGTATCTATCTCTCTTTTAATGGGTCTTTTACACTGTCCACAGCTCCAGTTCTCTATTATGGTTGTGGGCTCTTGGTACCAAATTCAAGGGATAAAGAATGTCCCAAAATAATAAAGTAGGCCATTTACAACACTCTTATCACCAGTTCTCTGAATAACAGGCTGAAGAAAAGATTATTTGTGAAGCCAGAGAATTCAGAGATAATATTAAGGGGATGGGTTTTGGAAAATTGAGTTCAGAACAGAACTCTTTTGCATAGCAACTTTCATTTAAAATTTTCGGCTGAGTATAATCTCTCCCACTCTACCTATGTCTCTGCTTCCTAGGGTCTCCTTCCTCTGCACTGATCAAGTAGATCTAAGGATTAAAGAAGCTCTGTGGTCCTACAAGAAATTAGGGTACAGAGAGGCTTAGACCTAGACAGCCTTGAACATCGGCCCCACATCAAACTCAGGATGTAATAGACCCATACTACTGTAAAGCTTTATTCATGAGAGCTGCTCATCAAAATAATCCCAGAATTTTATGAACTGGGCTAAACCACAATGGCTCTATGGCTAGTACTTAGAAAGGAATGTAACATGTGGTTCTTTAATTGTTACTTTAAAAGAAAGATCCTGGTGCTCCTGGTTTGAGGAGGAGAAATAGCAATGGCAGGCCCTCTCCCTCAATGGATGGAATCCCTTCATCCAATCACTTTGCTAGGCTTTCATTCTCAGGCAGTAAAATCAGTCACCAAAACTCCCTCAAGTTGTCCCGTGTAGGTTTTAAGCTGTTCTTTGATCCAATATAAAATTTTTGCTTTCTATAAGAATCCTACACAGTTAGCTTGGTCTTGAATCATACAAACAACTGGACACTTTTTTCTTATCTTTGAGATATAGGGGCTTAGGAATGGAGGAACAGGGACAGAGACAATATTTTGAAAACAGTAATCAAGAAAACACAGCCAGGACAAAACACACAGCCAATCCAATTACCTACCATCTGTTGTATGGACAAGAGGTGATTACTTAGTGATCAGAAAAAACCCCATGGTTCCTGGCTTGGGCTCTTCATGACAACTGCTCTGAAGTTGGAACCTTTGTCTCTCAGCATACAATTTATTGGTATGTCAAATGAAGAGGGAATGGTCACGCTCCTACGAATATGATGACAATGCATTTTCTATACAGAGGGAATGTGACACTAGTAGCCACTGGATTTAATTAGCGTTTGCTACACACTTGATGGATGTGCCAGTAAAAATGGCCTTATCTCAAAGCAAAGTCTCATTACTGCAGTTTATGGCTCAATTCATTTCCCAAGTTCTGTTTGGATACACTGGAATCCCACTGTGGTTCACATGTGAGATCCCATGTGATCCCTTTTACATGAATCTAGAAAACAGCTGTCCAAAGGAACCACTTTAGGCCTGCACTGTCTTAGGGAGTCACGCTTAAAACTCACACTAACACAGATAAACACCGAGATGGAGCTTCAACAAAGGACATTCACTGCAACTTATTTATAACTGTTGGATGCTACACACATAGTCAATCCTCCATTATGCACTCAAGTAAGGAACTAATAGTGCAGAGATCTATAGGGATGCCTTTCTGTCCATTCATTTGTTCACACATTCTTTCAATGGGCATTTATTGAGCACCTACCAAGTACTAGGCATGTGCTAAGTCCTAGTGATTCAAAGCTGACTTTCCCTGTAGTAACACACAGCCTAGAAGGGAAAATGGGAAAAGGACACAAGATGATCACAGCACAAAATGATAGGTACTATAAGCAATCAGTGTACACAAAACTCCACTGGGAACATGTTGGAGAAAATGCTCTTATTTCCACACTGAGGGAATCCCACTGAAGACAGTCTAACTCAGGGTGGGCCCTGGTTGAGTTTAAAGAAAATAGTCAGAGAGGGCTGTTGTTGAGATTGGTGTAACCTGCTCCGGTCACATCATCAGTGAATAGGAATGGCCTGCAGGAACAACGAGAGGAAAGGCCTGTGTGCTTAATTCCATCTGTAGAAGCTGGGAAAAACTTTGGAGAGGCCTGATGTGCTTGCTTTGAAGAATGAGTAGAAGTTCACTGCTGAAAGTTCATTAATTAGGTAACTGAGAGTGATGGTTATATAGCAGCCAGCTGTAGCTACAGAATGAAATATATGTTGCATTTATTCCTCTTCCAAATTGTGTTTGTGTGCATTCAAGGCCACCTGTTACCAGACACCAACCAATATTTATATCCCAGTGCATCCCACGCTCTACCCACTACACTCCTGTTACATGGAACCATCTATGTTCCCCCAAACGGTCTCTGTAACTTTTCATCTATCATCCCCCTTGCCCTCTTCAGAATAAAATTGTAACAACACTTTTTTATACCCAACTCAAATACTACCCCATTGTGGAAACCTTCTCTCACTACCACCAATTCCCTAGGTAAAATTAACCTTTTTCTATTCTGAACCTCTAAAATCTATCACCTGCTCCTTAACCAGCCATGCTTTTTTTCTGCCTTGATCAAACAGCAGTTTGCATACTGATGAGCAGGAAAATGTAAATAAATAGAAAACGTTAAACTATGAAGTACAGGGACACACTTTTTGTCCTTTTTTTAATTTTGAAAACATTTCATGTACAGAAAAATTAATGAACAATTTTTGTTCATCACTAATGAACACCTCCTATCACATCTTTAATCCACCAGCTGCTAACACTCTGGCACATTCAATTCTTTTCTGGGTCACATGAAGGTGAGTTGCAAACCTCATGACAGTCATTCCTAAGAACATCTATTAAGCCACATTGCTATCATCAGGTCTAAAATATACAATTATCCCATTCTGAGCACTACAGATTCCCACAGTTGCCTCAGAACTGTCTTTGCTAACTTTCTTTTCTCCCACTTGGACGGATCTCCCAGTTAAGGTTCACACATAGTATTGTGATAATGCTTCATTAGTCTCTTTTAATTCAGAAGAGTCATTCTTGGTAATGAGCATTTCTTACTCATTTTTACTTTTTTAACCTAGTAGGTACTCTACAAATGTGTACTAAATAGAATAAATGAGTAGATGGAGAAACAACCCTGGTGATGAAAGATCCATGAGAAGTTTTTCCAAGAAAGACATAACTCTAGAGGAAGGATCTATATCAAGTACTCTCTGTGAAATCACCAGTCACTGGCTAAGGGTCCCAGTCATTGTCTTTCTGTGGTTGTTCATGTCTAGACTTCCTTCTTGGAAACTCATGAGCTAGTCTTTAGGCAGCAGGAAAATGCCTCAGGAGTAATGGACTTGAAGAGAAGAGAAAATTTGAATCCTCACATCTGACTCTTGAGATGTTAGATCTAGAAGAGACCTCTGAAATCATCTCCAATTCCTTAGCTTTCCAGAGGAGAGAATGCAGGTCCAGAGAGGTACAATGGCTTGTCCAAGGTCACACAGGATACTTTTTCTCCAACTCTCTGTTCAGCTTTATTTCCATTTTCCCTGGTCATTGCAACAATACCCAGATTCTTTGTCTTTCTTCTTCTCAGTGAGTGATGGTAATTTCCCCAGCCTTCAAGTACCAAAGATCTTAAAGTATCCAAGGCAAAGCTACTATCAGATCCACAGGGATGAGGCAGGGATTCCTCCTGGCAGGACAGAGTTATGTCTGGTGTGCTTGTTTCATCCAGTGGGGGAAAGAATAAGAAACAAAGGGCACCTTAAGCAACCCCAGTGGAAGGTAGTGCAAATAAAGCCAGCTATCCTACTGGGCCAAGAGGTAGGATGCCTCCTTGTTTATTTTGCCTCTGTCATCAATTTTAGCCTAAACATGTCACTGAACTTTTCTAGGGCCCACAGCCCTCACCCATAAAAACATATCCTGGAAGATTAGTTAATGCCATGATGGTCATTTACAAGTGTGAATTCCTTTTGGAAACATAAGTGGTAAATGAGAGGAATCAGGGTGAGGGGTGATTCTCATTTCTAACTGTCAGAATATAAACATTTATTTAAAGCAGCAAAACAAAATTCCTCAGTAACTATAAAGCATTTGTTCTTTCCAAATTTCTCACAGGCGAACAGGAACATAGGTTAGTAGCTGGTAGATGACTTCATCAAATAAGGAAAATAAGTGACCGGTTCAGTCATTAACAGTTTGAAGATTGAGGAAAAGCCTCAGTCATCACTCAGGAGCCAGAGGTCTTATATAGAAATTCCAGGCTTGGACTTGAACTTGGGTGACCCTGGCTGAGCTGTTTAACTCTTACAAACCTCCTCTGTAAACCAAGGGAGTTTAGGTTAGAAGTGCACTTCAGTGATTTTTTTTTTTTTTTTTCTGTAAGTCTGGCTATACATTACAATCACCCCGGGAGGAAAAGTATTAAAAAATGTGATTTTAATCCACCACTCACTTTTTATTGTGGTATAAGTGGTTCCACAGTGGGATCCAGATAATCTTCAGGTAGCCAGGACTGAGAATCACTGGACGACAATAGGATGTCCAAAAACCGATTCTCAGGAGGGAATACAGGAAGTGTACAAGTGTAAAGGAAATAATGGGGCTTCTCAACTATTCCCTGGGCACACCTGGCAGTCAGTACTGTGCTCCCATATCTACTGAAGTTGGCTATTCCCTTCATCCCCACCCTAGGTCCAGCAACCCCTAGAATCAAGGAGCAGCTCTTGCCAAGGCAGTTAGCACTTTCCAAGCAATCTGTGAGGACACTTGCATTTTTCAGCCTTAAAGGAAGATTCAGGAAGCTTGGGTCCCTAAACAGTCTGGCCAGGGACCCCACCAGCTTTCCCATGCTTAACCCACACTGGGTGGCAGCCACTAGAACAGGGAAGACGGAGGAACAAGATAGCGTTCAGTTCAGCCTGCCTGCCTGGCAGACGCCAGCACCAGCCACTGCTCCCGGCAGGCAGGACTTGAAGCATCTGCCAGACGGGTGTCGGCTTTTGATCAGTACCATGTCGAGCCAGAGACCTGCAAGGAAACGGCCAGGCTCCCTGGGGTTGGCTAGCAGGAGTCTTTCTTGCATCCTGGAGAGAGGTACTTGAAGAATTTGAGCACAGACTGAAAAGTGGGGTGCAGATGGGGGAGGGGAAAAAGCATGGCAGAGACAGTCTCTTCCAAGGCCAGGTTACTCTTTCTCAGCAAAGGAAAGCCAGACACCCTTTCTTGCCTGGACACTGGAGTGAGCTCTCTGGGCTGCCTTTGCAGACTGGGTAGCTTTGCTCCAGGGCTCTGAGAATCTTTTAGACTCAGTTGACACATGTGTAACATCGACTCCAGGGGGATGGATCCCCACTGAGCTGACACCAAGGCCCCTCTGCCCCCACAACCCTCTGTCAAGGACCGGGTGTGGAGCTGACCTCGGGCAGGGCTGTTTACAAAACGCTTGATGCCTCTAGCGGTCCACTCGCCAGAGGCCCTGCAGGAGGCCACCTCGAGATCTCAAGGGGTCTTCTGGGGCCTGAGCCGATGTCCTCAGGAAATTCAGTCTGCATTCTTAACATGGAGATAGAGGTCCCTAAAAGGCCGCTTGCTAGGAGAGAGTGTCCCCTCCTCCCTGCCCCTTCTGACGCAGTCAGGCCAAGTGTTAAGCAGAGGCCTGGTCCAGACACAGCATGCTCTGCTTCTAACAAGAGCAGCCTACGTGACTTGAAGGCTCTTCTCTTAGTAAACCAAATGCCCACCAGTTTTGCTTATTTGCTCTAACCTTCAAAGAGCCCAGAGGTCCCTTCCTAGTTCAACAAATAAATCCAGCTCCACTCTTGCAGGATTCAGCCCACAAAGTTCTATTGTTACGCCCTCCCTGAACTTCCAGTGTTCTCCAGCACTCAGGACACCTTAGCCCCATGCCTGCTCACCCTTCTTTCGTTTGGGGATAAATCAACCTCCGTTTTGGTTTTGTTTTAATTCTTTCAAAGGGTAAGGAATGTTGACACTCCCCGGAACATGCCTCTCATGTCTGGTTAGACTTCAGACGGCTGTATTTGAGCGTGTGCTGACGCAATCGGGTAGATTGGGTTAAACCAAATATTACAATTGCAAGAACTCATCTGGAACTAATAATTTTGAGGCCAACGAAAGTAAAAGGGCCCTGCTTTGGACCGGCCAGAGGCAGAGGCCAGTTCGGGCCAATGCTGCCACCTGCCGGGGTCGCGCGGAACAGGGCGGGCCTCCCGGCCCTAGCGTTCTGTGCACGACCCTGCAGCTCCCACGCAGACAGGTTCACCAGCCAGCCAGCCAGCCAGACCAGGGCTATTTTAAAAGGCTAGCGCCTCTCCCAGCCCTCGGTGTAAAGATAGCTAGTCTGGCTGCTCTGCGTCTTTCACGAAAAAAAAAAGACAACGTCCCAATTATAGAGCCAGGGCTGGCTACCAGGGCAGTTGCAGTTGGAGCTCGATTAAACATGTGCCCCTTGGACTAAACAGATCGTGTGTTGCTGGCTCGCTTAGGAGGAAGGATGGTTTAAGTGGGAATTTTTATTTTGCGGGGGATGAAGGGAACGCACAACTCTGGGTTATATCGGCATACTGCTGAACTGCAAGTCACATGCCAGATCCAGAAATGATGAAAACATCTGTTTTTGCTTTAGACCAGCAAGGCCCTGGCGGAGGAGAGAGAAGGGGGAGGGATGGGAATGGCTTTCCTCACGAGCGCCATCTGCCGAGCCTGGTGCAGAAACGCGTGCATCCCGAGCAACAATGCAGATTGCGCATCACCCAGGGAAGGGGGCGATCAACAGGTTGCGGGGGGGGCGGGTTCAGCCCGGCCTATCGCTCTCCTTGGAGGACAGCTCTGATTGTGCCCGGGGGACTGTGCAATTCCATATTGTCTCGGAGTGTTCATAACAAAGACCTTTGTCCCTGGGGACTGCTCTGGGGCAGAGGAGGAGGAGAAAGAAGCAGCAAATGAATTCTCAGGGTGGAAAGGAAGGTGGGAAAGGGGGAAAGGAGGAGCTGCTGGTGGTTTACAGACAGTAAAATTTTGCTTTTCCGTTGGGCTGAAATCTACCAGAACAAAGGAACAGCGTCTTTAGGAAAGCCCCCCCGCTCCGCCCGTCCTCCAACCAGCCACCTTTCCTGCTATGGTGGCCTTTACTCAGCAGGTCTGAGAATGTTCTAGTATTCACAGAGCCCGTTCTGGTCATAGAGCCCTCTACCAGCCGTTTACAGTGAAATCTGCCAGCCTCAAGAACTCAGCGCTGCCGCGGGGTTCTGAATAGGAGCCATACCAACAGCCCAGCCGCAGCCTTCTCTCAACGTTCGGCAAATATTTACTGCCTGCCTGCAAGGTGCCCGGCACTCACTCAATGCAACCATTTGTCATACAATTTAAAAAACAATACAAATAATGTCAGAAGACAATGTATGTTTAGTGTCAAGTCAGTGTTAGAGACAATGACAGCTCTGAGTTCAGAAGCAGGGAGAGGATTACAGATCCTGAATCTACCTTTTCTCAGTGTTTGAGGAGACGAAAGTAGACGCTCCAGTTCATCAGTTGGATAGCTCGTCCTCTCCCTGGGTGACTGATCCCTGTCAGTCTCCTTCAGCCCTGACCTCCAGTCTCCCAGCCTTAAAGATGAGCCCTTTCCTACAGTTTCTGGGGACTCCAGGGGCAGAGGGCCACCAAAGGTACCCTGTCACCCACAGAGCTGGGTGGGGCCTGAGGCAGGTGCAAAATCTGAGATACAATCACATGAACAGTGCTTTCTACCAGTTGCCGAGGTATTAATCAAAAAGAGAAAAATCTTCAGACAGAAGTAAAAACCCAGGCTTGTAGACCTCAGTAAGGACCATTGCCTTCTTTTACCCTTAGCTGCTGAATATACTCTCAGTTCTCTGCTGCCCACACTCGAGGTTTTCAGAAGAGCAAATGCTGCCAATTAAGACAGAAGTCAATCTGTCTCCTCACTTGGAATCCTCTTGTCTATAAACTTGCAAGTTCAAAACAGAAACTGAGGCTCTCTATCTGCACCCAATCCATACCATTCTTTATTTCATCCCCAAATAAATATAAAAAGAACCACCCTTTGAATGGGTCTGGGAATCTGTCTAGCATCTCAGGGATGAGTCAGGAAACAGCATCTTTTCATTGGACAGTTGGGCAAACACTGTGAGAAGCACAGATCTTCACAGTGCTTCACACGTCTTGCCATTAACTGTACCCCCAATGACCACATATGTTTCTGAAGGATCCACATTTTTAAATTGTTAGGGCCCAAACTAATC
The DNA here is from genome assembly GCF_000276665.1 of Chinchilla lanigera. Classification (NCBI taxonomy): domain Eukaryota; kingdom Metazoa; phylum Chordata; class Mammalia; order Rodentia; family Chinchillidae; genus Chinchilla; species Chinchilla lanigera. Next base: position 22,592,685 of record NW_004955412.1, on the reverse strand, counting down.
CTCAGAGTTGCCTGCTGGTCCATCTGTCACTGGTAGCACTTTGCTCTCTTATTGGAAAAAAATCATTAGTTCAAGGGGACTTGTGCAAATCAGTATGATCAACTTCATTTTCTATTTCAGGCCTTAAAAGATTAGAACGTATGACTTCATTGTAGCCTAGCTTGGTGTTGGTCTGTTGTAGAGCAATTTTGATGGATTTCCTTTGTCTTACAAACTAAGGGCACCTAGTTGCTGACCCATATGTCTTTTCTAGACTCTTCTCAATCTTTTTTTCATTTCTGTCTGGTTTTGCAACAAGTCCACGTTTGCATTCATCGAGAGTTGGCTGTGAAACTTTTCCTGCCACATTGACATCTGTGAGCTCAGAATTTTATTTATATTCAGCAAAATAAAGCCCCTGCACTAGCCTTTAATAATAGGGCAGGGAAAAAGGTGGCACAAAAATGAATATTGATTTTGTGTTTCCCTAGGTGTGAATACCAACCTCCTAAACTGCTTTTCCATCCTCGCCAAAACTCTTTTCCTCATTATAGAAATAATTTCTATTGCCCAGCTTCATCCCATACATCTTGGTGTGAGTCTCTTCACACAGAGAAGTAACCTTTGTTCAAAGCTCCGCTTCTCTAAGCTGTGCTGAATTCTGCAAGATCACTCTCCACATACAAGATTAGAGCCTCCTATCCAGCTCCAAATAGACTGTAATCCAAAAGCTGCTCTTTTAAATAGAGGTTCCTTTTATGCTTAAATTCCTAAATAAAAGAAACATCAATGCTACTGCTAGTCTCCCCAGTTAAATCCGATTTGCAAAAAATGCTGCATACTCAAAACTCTGGGTGTGAGCTGGAGTCTGGGCTCAGGGCACACATTTGGGATTCTCCAACCATTCTCTATCTGGAGGGCCCTCCAGTGGCCAAAGTAATACCTGATATAAACAAAGACCACCAAAGCAAGTATTACAACAAAGGCAGAGGGTGGACGCTAGCCTGCATGTAAAATGCTGCAAGCAAGCCCCATGTTTTGCTCAGTAGAGGTGTGTCTCATTTACAGAAAGCCAAGACAGAATCTCAGCTCACAGAATGGTGACATTATTTGCATTACAAAAGGACCCTTCATTTGTTAAAAGAAGGCAAGTTTGAACTCCATTAAAGGACAACTCCCCCTAATTTCTTTAGGATTCTATTCAATTTCGGGGGGGGGGGAGGCAGACTGACATGCAAATTTCCAGAATGCCTCTGTGGCATATAACACGGTGCATTTGTGCTTACTCTTCACAAACCCCACCTACATTTCCACCTCTGAAAACCTCTTAAGCACCCTGACCATGAGACATAGCAGAGTGCAGAGGTCAGAATCAGTGGGGTTGAAATGAGAAGACTAAGGGCAAGTTCAAGGTCCTCAGACCCCAGAGCGGCCTTTCTGGAGGATTCTGAGAAAGCAGGCAGTCACCACAACACTCTTTGATCTGGATTGAAGGATGTGGCACATTTTCCAGAAGATTCTGCCACACGTTAGTATGCCACATCCTCAGACATGACTGTTTCTTCTGCTGTAAAATGAAGGAGCCAGTGACACAAGCCAGATGTAAAGCTCTAGGACCTTGGATTCCCGGTCATTGTGATGCTCTTTGCATCCTGAAAACATTGGAGAAGGAGAAGACTTTCTTCCATGAAATCCCTTAAGCACTTCTAGGAGCATGTGTGCACATGCATGTGCACACATACACACACACCGCACATGTCTTCACACACCTACCTGCACTTACCCCATTCCTTAGGCAAACTCCTACTCATTCTTCATGGCCCAGGTCAAATGCCAGTCCATCCTGAAGTCTCCTTATCGACTTCCCCAAAATTCCAAAGTCTTTCACCCCACTTTGTGTTCCCAAACACTGATACTGCCTCCATCTCGTTTGTGCTTTGGGGACACGAAGTGGGGTGGAAAACTTCTGAACTTTGAGGAAGTTGGGTAAGGCCTGAGGGTGACCTAGGCCATGAGGAATGAATAGGCTCGTTCCCTCTGCCTTGAGGATGTGTGTGTGTGTGTGTGTGTGTGTGTTCTTATGCCTCCATCCCTAGAGTTTAGTCTGAAGCTGGGGGCACAATGGCTGAGTGAAAATTGAGTGAAAGGTGAATCCTGAAAGCAGGGCCTCTCGCATTGCCTTAGGAAGGAGACCGTAGTGGGGGCCAGCAGTCTCTCCACCAGACCTGCCTGGCCGAGGACCGCAACATGCCACTCACCAGCTCTGCGTGGTGTAGTGGTGGCGGAGGAGAATTCTGTCTTCCTCATTCTTCTCTCTCACTCAGGCATCAGCTATCAGTCAGATCCACCTTTCTGCTCAAGACTAACCCCACCAATTTATTGGTTGAAACCTAACTCCAAAGGGATGGTACTGGAAGGTGGAGCCTTTGGAAGGTGATTAGGCAATGAGGGCAGAGCTTTATTAATGGGATTAGTGTCCTTGTGAAAGAGACCCCAGAGAACTGCCTCATCCCTTTCTCCTTGTGAGGATCCAGCAAGAAGTCTGTTAACCAAGACGCAGGCCCTTAGCAGACACCAAATCTGCTGGTGTCTTGATCTTGGATTTCCAACTGTGAGTAGTAAGTCTCTCTTGTTCAGAAGCCCCTTCCTCTCTCCCAGCCTTCAGTGCTTTTTCGTAGCAGCCCCAGCTGACAGAGACAACCTGGCTTTGCTTTTCATACTTGCAGCAGCAGCCACGCACCATTCTAGAGCAGCAAGTACTGTGTCTGCTAGGTCTTCTGCAAGGGCCAGGCCAGGCCCACCTAGCTCAGGAGAAAGGACATACTGGGAAAGGATGACTGTCTGTGGAAGGGGATGTGTGGGCACCAGGGCTATGAATTTCAAAGTGGCAGCAGTGACCAAGCACCCAGGGACAAGTGGCAGGGCCAGTGTCCTGCTCCCAAAGCATGTCACCAAGCATGCCCCAGTTGTCCCCAGGCTCACGCAGTCCTTCCTGGGATCCTTTTTTAACACCAAGCCTACTGTCCTATTTGAAATTGAGAGAGCTGCTTCACGTCACTTCTCTCCTCACCTCCCGTGCTCTGCTCAACTTGTCATATTAATAGTTTCTGCGTATGTTGTATCCTGAAAACCTTTTGCAGGACACTGGCAAGTCCCTCCTCTGTAAAAATGGAGCCTGCTTCACACAGGGCTGCAGGAAGGAGGACACTCACAGGTGATTGCACAATCCTTGTACTTGACATGTATTATCCAATGTATAATTATCAGATTGTATCTTCACAACAACCCTTTGAATTAGGTGCTAAACCATCCTTATTTGCATGGGAGGAAAGTACAGTGCAAAAAATGTTAATCCCCTCAGAGTCACTTGGTTTCCAAGTCAGGACTGGAACCCAGGACACCCATCCCAGGACCTAAAGCCTTAAGCACGTTCAGATCCACCCAACAAACATGGTGTGGAAGGGTACCTGGTGTGGAGAAGGCTCCCAGTCCTCTGTCTGCAGCTGACTGTGGTATTTCACAGAAATAAATGACCCTAGGCCTTAAAGACGTATCTCTCTGGCCTCCCCAACACAGCTTGACCCAAGATCAACTTTGGAAGAATCTTCAAATGCAGGTACTACTTTGAGATCTCTTCTCACTCCTGACATCTCTCTCCAGATTTTTCTCTCTACCCATTCTGTCACCACCCTCTGTATAGATCCCCATCACATGTCCCACCTCACTGTCTCTGAACTGCACATGCTACATCATTTAGCCCTCTCTCTTGCTTACTGTGTCTGCCTGGGCTCACAACTGAGCCACCTGAAGACGGGAGATTTTTGGTTGTGGCATCCACTAAAGTGTCCCCAGTACCTGCAGTGTGCCTAGTACACACTCATTCGAGCAAGGTTTACTATATGAAGGCAGCCAGCTGTCAAATGGTTGCCTCTGCTGGGCTGGGATACTCACATTTCAAGATCCCATGTTCTGCTCTCATGTCCAGAACAGAACTCCCCATCCTTATGGCCCCTGTCCATTCTCTGCCCTTCCTGTCCCAGCTGAGAGCATGTCTCCCAACAGCACTGGCCTTGTAGACTGAGGATGTCAGAACTGTCCTGCACCTTGCTCTGTTCCCGTCCCTTTTTTCTACTAGAGGCAATACTAGCTGTGTTGCATTCTTGGAAGTTGGTATACTCTTCAGGGTTTTCCAAAACTCCACCTTTGATCTCTGCTCAAGTAGATTCCTTGCAACCTAAGTGAAAAAAGTTTTCCTAGGTGAAAGTGTTGTGGACCAATGTAAGACTGGATAATAAAATGAGTGGCACAAATAATGGTGAAATCTTCACAAGAGAGTTTGTTTTGAAGGGACCATTGCCTGGACAGCTCCTGCTGTTGCTGAGCACCTGTGGAAGCTTCATTCATAAAGCACCTTCCAGTTTAAGAGAACGGTACATCTATTTCCTGCAGACCTTCAAACACCCCTGTGGGGTCAGCTTCAGCATAATCCCATTTCTGGGACAAGAGGACTAAAGCACTGAGTGATTGGGCAGATTGTCACACAGCCAATAAGCAAAGAACAAGGCTGACAACTCAGCCTATACTGACTCCCTTAGATATGGACCTAGCCAATTGGCTTTCATATAAGCTGAGTTGCTTCCTAACTTTTCATTTGACTTACTTTTATCTACCATAGGCTGTATCCAGAGATCACCAGTGCCCAGATGGTATGTATTCTCTCCTTCCTCCTTCCAGGTATGGAAGTGGCATTAAATCAGACTAAATGAACTATACTCCTCAGACTCCTTGCAGAAGCAGGTGGCCAGTGAAACATAATCAGAAGCTGTCAGATGGAGATCATGGGAAAACTCTTCAAAAGGACCTAACACAGCTGTAAGGTTCACTTTTGCCTTTACCTCCTCCTTTTTGATGCCTGGACCCCAAGGTGGCTGGAATATGAGCTCCACGCAGATTGCAGAGTGAGTAGACCCAAAGAGAGATGTCATGTTATTAGATGTGATCAAAACATAAGATGAATGTTTAATTTTAAAAAATGTACTGCCATAAAAGAGTCATAGCCATTAATCCCCCTCCAATACGTCCACTCCCTTCAAACACATGCATCTCGTCATTCTTGCCATTTATAAAGCAGCAAAGTTCTTGAGTGTCTTTAGTTGTGGGGTTGTGGCTGCCTCACTGTCCTGGGTTGAATTAAAACACTTACTTTCCATGGTCATTTGGACTTAGGGGAAGAAGCAGAGTTTCACAGCACCAGATCCAGTGAATAGGTGAATGAACACACACTGTTTTCTCGAGCTTGCCTTTCCACTGGATGCTGCTATTTTTGATCACACCTCATCAAGAACTCATGAAGGATGATGTTATGGTTTATGTCTGTGTGTCCCCCCAAAGCCTCCTGCGGACATGGGGCAGGCTGTTAGAGTTTGATTATTACGGGTTTGAGAGCTACACCCGGCCTGGGGTGGATAGTTTGCATATGTAAGGAGAGGAGGAAGCTGCTTGGGGAGATTCCTCCCCCATTCCTCCCTGGTGTGTGGGTCCTGGTAGTTGCTTAGCTGTGTGCTGCCGCCCTGAGATGCAGGCCTCTGCCACGTGCCACTCTGCCTTATAATCATGCCTAGTACGGATTGAAACCTCCACAAACTGTAAGTGAAATAAACCTTTCCTTCCTTAATTTTGGTCGTCAGATATTTTGTCCCAGCAATGAGAGAAAAGCAACCAAGACAGATGACTTCAAAAATTGCTTCAGAAAGTAGCAAGAATGGAGAAGTGTGTTCAAAGCAAGTGGGGGGCATTCTGAGGGAGATTAGTGGCAACGCATCTTTTGTTGTGATAAACTTTTATTTGTAAAAGTTGTAATAAACTTTTATTTATAAAAGTTTATTTTATTAATAAATCATAATAGATTTTTAAAATTTAAGCATTAACCAAAATTTTAATTTTAATTGCACCCCAAAAGGATGACAAAGCAGAAAGATAGGGAAGAACCTGGAGTTTTTGCCTTGTTTGAAATACTGGAGACTGGGGCTGGGGATTTAGCTCAGTGACACAGCGCCTACCTGGCAAGTGCAAGGTTGTGAATTCGATTCCCAGTACCGGGGGAAAAAAAAAAGAATGAAATACTGGAGACTGAACCCAACAAATGCTGAGCTACGTCTCTTTCTTTACTTAGGCTTTCACTAAGCTCTCCAGGTTGGCCTAAAACTTGCTCTATTTAAAAAGGTCAGTGAGAAATCTTTTAAAAACTTCACGGATAGCTTATTTAAAAATGCATTCCCTATGTTTGTTTTTTAAACCAAAAAGATTTCTTACCTTTGTATATTTTGCTGAGGTTATTAAATCAGTTTCCATTTCCTGAAGATAAATAGAAGAATATTATGATGGTATTAAGTACCAGGCTGTTCAATTCACCCCCTTCTACATATAAAAACACTGGCCAAAGGTAAAAAGGTAACACATTACTCTTCATGAATTTTGAGTAGGCAGCCAATACTACATTTTCCTACTCCAACACAGGGCTTCTCCGACAAGGTGTGTTGGAGCCTGTGGCACAAGTAGAAATCATTGTGGATCCTGCTGTCTCACCCCAGCAGAATTGTGGGATCCACAAGAACAGGCTTGATTTCAGGGTTTTAGGACTCACTGATTAGCTGAGCTCTCGGGCATGTAACATCCTTAATTTCCATTTCTTTTTATATAAAATCATTTATGCCATGTGACTCAAAATTTTCTCTCAAGCCTGAGGTCTTACTATATGTTGTTCCTGAGAGAAGGCCTTATTCCTGGTCTTACTAAATGTTGTTCCTGAGGGTAGGCCCTATTCCTGCTCTTATTCCACATCGTATTTCCAGGAGATAATATAAGACTGTGCTATGGTTTAAATCTAAAATGGCCCCAGACCAGAAGACGGAAGGAGCAGGGAGGGAAGGGAGCAGTGAAGGGGAAAGCAAAGTGGAAATAAAAAAGAATTAAGACACGTCATATGCATGGACCAATTCCCCATGATGAATGTAATCATTATATTCTAATAAAAAGTTTTGAAAAATTAAGATTCAAAAAAAGTAAAATAGCTCCCAAAGCCTCATCTGTTTGGAAGAGGATTGGATTATGGGTGCTCTATAGCTGACTTCTTGTTAGGATGTGGAGCTTGATCAGAAGAAGCAGTCACTGGCGTTAAGAGACCCGGAAGGGTGTCTCTCTCCCCCTGCTCCTCCCTTGTCTCTGCTTCCTGCCCACCATGATGTGAGCATTTTCCACCTCCAGGCCCTTCCACCATGCCCTTCGGCCTTGGAACCAGCTTACTATGGATTGAAACCTCAAAGAATCATGAGCCAAAATAAACCTCTCCTCATTGAAGTTGTGGGTGTGAAGATTGGACATTCAATCTCTCCAGGAAATGCCCCCGTCCTCATGATCCTCTCTTCGCCCAGCTTAATAATGCTCTAACCTAGAGAACTTAGACATTTATGACATTACAACACGAGGCACAGCATGTATTCACATGGAAGCCACATTTTATATCCTTTAGCTGTGGCATAATGAATGCTGCAATATCATTGTGCTGCAATTTAATACTTAGGAAAACCATTTTGTCATTTAATACATTTCCTGCCCTGTTGAAATGGAGACAGTACTTACTATCCAACACTAAGAACCTCCCAAACTCCTTCTAACTCTTCCTCCCATCCCATCACACAGACCCATGGAGACTGCCCCACCACATACCCTTAGCAACCTTCAGGCTGCTTTCTTTGATCCCCTAGAGTTTGGACACATCCTGTTGGACAGTCAGCTAAAATGTACATAATGTGACATCATGTTCGTGACCCTCTTTATGCTTATGTGCTCTCTTATGTCTGTTTCTATTCTCTACTTCCAGGGATGTATTAATAGAGGTTCTTCCCATCTTCTAAGAAGCAGGTAAGAAAACCAAAATGAATCTTCCTATGAACGCCATTACTGTGGGCAATGGCTCAAAGCACTGGACTGCAGCAATAGGAGAGGGGAAGATGCAACTGGTCATCTGGTGACAACCTGCTGACTCAACTGCTCTTCAAACTCTGCCCCAACACTGCTTATAGGGACAAAGGAAAAACATCACTTTGCTTCTGACATATGAATTCAGACATATCTTGTTAGTTAGAACCAGAACCTAAGAGAAGAGGCAGAGGCTTGACAACCACCCCCCCACACACACACACACGCATGTGGATTTAGTCTTAGTCACAGCAGAACCATAAGCAGAGGCAATTACTCCTACAGAACAAAGTGATAAAAACACATATATTAGATGTGCACAGAGGTTATCTCTGAGATTACCTGCAAATCTTGTTTTCTTCTTGATGGTTGTATACTTTGAAATTTTCATAATGGGTTCAAATTCCTTTCATTACACCTTTCCAAAGAACATTATTTAGAAAGGTAAACAAGCAAGTTAAAATAAATTCCTAATATGTACACCCTTGTTTTACTTTCCTTAGCCATAATGTGACCATAATAATACCTTCCTTAGTATTGTTGTGAGGATTTAGTGAGTTAATACACAAAAAAAACCAAAGAGAGTGTCTGGCATGTCGTAATTATGTGTTTGCTGTTACTACTTATTGCAGCAGGATTGCCATTGCTCAAAGTATTTTAGACCACTTTGGGGGAGTATTCTGTTCAGCATTTTAAAGTACATTCACTTGAATCACCTCAGTGGGACTAAAATGTCTTCTTTTGAAGGTGTACTAATTCTTGAGAGTAGTCAAGTAGTTTGGGGTCCAGAATAAGGTGTACTTATAAAACCAGGGGCTTGGTATTCTGGGTTATCTAGTGCCTGTAAAGAATTCCATATGTCACGCATGTACACACACATCCAGACAGTTCAGCACCATTTAGGGCTGGATCAATCCCTGGGTAACTAATAGGTTCTACCTTTGTTAGAAAGAGATTGAAAAATAAGTCTTCATTATGAAAACTCTTTGATCGATACTGAAGGCTTTACGGATTGCTGTACAACCAAAGGGCAAATTTTATAAAAGACTGTTTTACATTTAAATCCAAATCTTTTTCTCCCTCAAAGTTTGCTGATGCCAAGTTTTAACTATGAAATGTCATTGTTTTCATACAAATATTCCCAAACACTACCAGTTGTCACTTCGGCATTAAATAAGGTTGCGACATTATAATTATAATATTAGCTTTCTTAAAAGCATAACATCATTGTTCTGTAAATTATTGCAAAATCACATTACCCTACATGCAATCTTTTTAAGAAATTAATGGGGCACTAGCACCAAAGCTAGCGGGGCTGATAAAAAGAATGGCAGCTACTTCCTTGTGCTAGGATCCAATGGTCTTATGCTAGCCCTATTACTGTTCTAAGAAAACATGCCATTATGGTGTGCCTCACTGGGCAGGTAAAGGTAAAAAAAAAAAAAAAGAAAAGAAAAAAAAAGAAAATGCACTGAAAATCTTTTCCCAAGATGCAAGGGATTTTTATAAAATGTTACTGAGTTGTTGCAAAGCAAAAGGATCCTCTGTATTCCTAATTATGGAATTCTTTACAAAAACCTTTACCAATTTAAAAAAGGAAAGGCTTCATTGCCCTTCACTAGCAGGGAATATTGCGTTCCACATAAGTGACTTTGCAAAGAAATCTAACTATGTTTCTTTATGTCTCTGACCATTATTTTTAATCTTTCAAGTGGGAATGATTTTTAAATATATTACCTGTGCTTTTGGAGTCACTAGACAGAGTCACCAGAGCAGACCTCTAGTATTGTACTGTGGTGGATTAACTAAT
>NW_004955412.1:22553019-22582559 GCF_000276665.1 Chinchilla lanigera | reverse complement strand
ATACAGACTTACATAATTCACTGTCAGGGGCTCTAGGCTTCCAGCTGGACTCACAGAGGACATTGCCATGGGCTGTAGGTCTTCAGCTAGACTCATACAGGACATTGCTGTGGGATCCAGACCCTCAACTGGATTCTTTGGGTCTCTAGTACATGGACAGATTTCTTGCACTCTTTTGCGTTTGACTGTTTCGGTGAACATTATAAAATAATCCTATAAATTATGTGTCCTGCATTAAATCTATCCCTTGCAAACACTCATTAAAACATGTACTGACAGGGCAATAGCATGGCAATTAATAGCACATACCTAGGATTGGAATACATCTAATTTACCTCACTGGCTCATCTACTTTTTTTTATTAATACATGTTTGCAGTATGTTTACATTCCTTGTATGGAACTGGTACATTTGCATCTTAATTCCTTTTTCATCTGCATTGCCTGTCTTCCCTCTATCTCTTGCTCCCCTTCCCATCTGAGAAAGAGCTATCTTCCTGCTTCCTATTATCACTGACTCTTCTACTTTACTGTGTGTGAGAGCTTGGAGATCTTACTCCTCAAGGTCAACATTCTTCTTGCAAAACAAAGATTAATACTAAAATCAATAGATCACTTTTAGAGTTTTAAAAAAGTATTTCTAAAAAGAGTTTGGCATAGCAACTACCAAAGACTAGGGACTCAATAGAAGGGAATAACTGTAATTCTTCTAATCAGACGGGCTAAAGTATGGGACTCCATCTCTATGCTAATTGGCCCCCACAGGCTGTGTTTGAGCTCTATTATCTCTTACACAGTTTTCTACTAGTGTAACTCTAAAGCTGTTAACTTTTCTTCTACTGTTGTCAGGGTTATTTGCCTTTAGCAACCTCTTCCTGCTTTTAATTTGCGGTGGGTTGGGGATCACATAATAATAGCTGACAGATGTACTCAGAACTTGGGAGCTACCTTGAGGTGTCTCCTAGGATTCAGAAAGTGTCTTCCCAGAATTAAACTTCAAAATCAACACATAATAGGCAGAATCATCTGCCAGATACAATGACTTTCAAGCCAGGATGTTTCTACTGTAACCCAGTCTAACTGCATTAATATTAGCTACAGTGTTTTAGTGAGACAGAGTTTATTAAACAACAAAATACACAAAGCCAAGAGTCAGAGGGCCAGTAGGAAGAGTTCCCAAAATCTGTCCCGGGAAACCTTAACACATGAACTTGCAAGTATCAGATCCCAGTAGCAGAGCCTTAGAAGAATGGATATAGGGAGCTGAATGATTCTTATTTTGCTATGCCACTTATTCACATGTTCACTCAGTATTTATTGGGCAACCACTCAGGTAGCCCAGGCCCCTCTACCTTATTCTTCACCTGTCCTAGCTAAGTCCCCCTCTAGTTGTGATTGACTTCCTACGCAGATCTCCCTACAAGGAAAGGATGCACTAGTGAAGAGATATTCTAAGTGACAGGACTATTTCTTGTGGTGAATTGCTAAGTAGACATTATGATGTTACATGTCACTCTCATGAGCTTGGTTATGGTGAATTTGGCTATGAGAGATGAACGCATTACAGTGATTAGGTGACAAGTTCTCTAAGTCTGAGATGTTACGGCTGGGCCACGACCAGATAAATTCACCCAGCTAGTAAGTCTCACCTTGCCACTTCTGTGTTACGATGACACTAAGTGGCCGCACGAGGCTGTGTGGCACGGTGATACAGAGCACATCTAGGGTCAGCAGGACCTGGGACTGCAGGCTGATTTTACCATGTATTCTGGTTTCCCCTAAGCAAATTATTGAACCTCTCTGAGCTTCTTTTTAAAACCTTGTCTATAAAACTAAATAACAATAAAGTATGAGCTATGTTTTAGCTAAGTATCTAAAAACAGGCAGCTATCCAAAGAACGGTTAAAAACCCCAACCTGGCTCCACACCCTCCATCCTGACTTCTAGGTTCAGTCGCCAGTCATCTGCCCAGGAGAGGTGAGTGCAGCATTCTTTGCCAGACTTCTCCAGGTACAGAAATCCGCTGCAAGCACAGCCCTTCTGCACTTCGTACTGCCTCACATTTGAAAACTGTCTTCTTAGTAAATGTAGCTACAGCTCCAGAGGAGCCACTCTTGTCACTCTCCTTATGGAATAATTCTGTTTACTTTAAACCAGCTGCTATGACATCTCCCCACTCCTCAGCCAACACAAAGACATCATGTTCTTCAAGGAGCCACCATCTGAGACCAGCTTGTTAATAACAAAACTATTCCAGGTTTTAGTGTTCTCCCATCTATGAAATAAACATCCTTTAAGAGACAAATCAGACAGTGTTCAGAGACTGGGTTAGCCATCTTTATAGCACTCCAAAGAACAACTCAAGACACAAACATTAAGTGGATTTTCAAATAGATGTGTTTTTTTTTTTTTTTGACCCAGTTAAATTTTTATTCAGTGAAAAAAGTTGACATTGAGACAAAATTATCTTAAAATTGTGCAACAATATAGTAAAATATTCAGCAGAAGTCAGTGACTTGGAAACTTACCAAGGCAATTAAAATTATAAATACCTAATTTCACTCTGGAGAGAAACAAATTTACAGTGTTTCACTTTAAATAAGAGCAGAACAGGCCTTTATTTTGCTGCAAATACTTTTGACTTTGCCTAAAGTTTCTAATAATTCTGAACAAGAATCTTTACATGAGAAGTGACACGGACTATCTGAGGATAATGTTCCATTTCAGCATTCATGCTCATCCCATTTGTGCTATCACACATGAAACTAATACCATTCTTGGGTTATTACTTGGCTTTGATGATTTAATTCATAATATGGCTGCTCAAAATTAGTGGGCAGAAACATATATACAACCTATCTTCCCTCAACCCATGTTCAGCAGTGGTACTCCTTCTGAAAACATCCTTTGTGTCCATGGGCCCAGCAGTATGCATCTTTTGCTGTCTCTTCCACATCTCAGTCTTGCATAGAAAGTAGTCTACATAAACTTAATGCACTAGCTTTTATTACACAAAAATTGTACCTGAAAGGCAGCACACACCCCTTTTATGAAAAATAACCTAACAGGAATGTCAAAATACAATCCCAGTACAAGTGAAGGTTCTTCCCAGAGTTTTCAAGTCAATCTCTACAATCCTGATGAGGACGGCATTTGGTTTGGTTCTGGATCTCTTCTCTGAGCAACCTCCCAACTCTGCTGAAGCAAGAGAATTTTGAGAATTCACCATGATTCCCTCAGTGGGAGGAGGGACAACCAAACCTGCTGGGGTTGGGGTTTGGGTCTTTGCAGGAGGACTGGAGGTAGAGTCTTTAGGATACAGTGACCATTAGGTGGGTGTCTGAAGGCAGGATTCTCGAGGAGTGGGTGCTTATCTATGAGGGGCTCACCATGCCACTAGTCTCCAAGCTCCCTGCATCACTCAGTGGGTTGAATGATGGGCAAGAGGGATCATGCAGCTGTGCTCCCCATCTGTCCCACAAGTATCCCTAGTGCAACTTCCACAGATGCAACACCAAGAACCCCTCTGCTGAAAGTCAGAAGTTCCAATCAGGTACCCAGCTGGCCAGGGCTGCCAGTAGCTACTGGAATTGCTTATCTGTCTGGAAATAGATGTGCCCCCTCTGGGGTCCCTGGAGGAACTCTACTCTGTCATGTCATCCACTTGGACCCATGTCTCACAAAGTTCAAGAGTGTTCACCACCAAAAGGAGCAAATTCAGCTTCCATAGAAAACACATACACAGTCCCCCTGCCCACCAAATTTTAGTGGCCCAATAGTGGTCTACACCACGTAGGCATCTTGTCATATATATCTGGGACAGAACAAAACCTTTGCCCATACAGTGGTTTCAAGGTCACACCTACACAGTACAAAAGCCCCTACTCTGCAAGCAACCAGGTGTCCAGGTGGTCACAGTGAAGAGTTATCCAGTCACCTTCAAAGACTTAACACAGTATCTTTTTCACTCGCAACTGTCACTCCAAGCTCTGGACTCTTGCAGATGGCATAAGGAACATCAAAACCTCCACAAAACTGTGTAGCAGGAAACAGGGGTGCGTGCTTCAAAAGTTCATAAAAATATACAATTTACACATAACTGCATCTATCTAGCTTAGTCTTCAGGACCTTAGCTCTTCTGTTTATATAAAATACTCTAGCCCTAAAAGGCTGCTTGTCTTCAAACAGCACAGTGGCATCTTCCAAGGACGGGTGATGGCTGGTCTCTACAGTACTGTGCACCGAGCACCGGGAGGCACTGGAAACTAGAACTGGAGGCTCCGAAGCATCTCCCGCTGCCAACTGGAGATTTACGCTCTGTAAAAAGGCTTGCCTATGGCATCGCTGGAAATAACGTCTTAGAGCTTTTCTGTCAGCTTTTACAGATGCCATCAAAAAGTTGGCAGAAGAAGGAAAGAAGAAAATATACTTTCTCATGGTTCAATTAAATGACTTGCCTTCCACCATTGTTCATCTTTCAGCTACTTAAAGAGTTTATTAAAGTGGAGGTGGTAGGGCATGGGGTTTTGAACAAAACTCCAAGACAAGCTATAAGTGAAATAAATTCCAGTCTGATGGAAGAAAAATTAAACAGGAAAGAGGAAAGTAGAGAAAATAAGCCAGAACAAAGCTTATCATTCCCATCATTTGTTAACATGAACTCTAGCCCTACTCAAGTGACATATTAAATGACGATAGGTCAAAATACTCCTCATCTAAAATATATATGTATAAATAAACATTTAAAAAACTAAAACATTTTATTGGTTCTTTGTTTTCTAGACAGTCTCTAGGAAGAACAAAACTATATTACCACCCAAGAATGATACTTTTGGTTAAAAAGAAAATACCAACACTTGTGAGAAGATAACAGACTACGGGGAGGGGAGATGGAGTTTGCATATATAAAGGACACATACTCGGAGGCATGACTTTGGAAAATTCCCAGAGCTCACTGCATCTCAGCTGGGAGGAGATTCTGCACTGAGGATGTTCGTACATGTGACAATGATGCTAGACATCAATGCCTACAATGCTAAGTCTAAAGGAGGGGCATCAGTCCACAGTGGATTCCGTGCAACTTTCAAGCGACTGTGATCTGGATACAGGGGTGGCATTGTAATGCAGAGGGGAAAAAGCACAGGTTGTTTTCTAGTGAATAAATAAACTCCAATATGGCTGCTGCTGTGGACTGAAAGAGGTGGCCCAATGCTTAGGGCCTGTCTCTGTGTGTGTAGCATTTTCTCTGCAGATTGGGTGGGGACACGCTAAGGGAGGGGGAGGGAAGGTAATGGAAGGGAAGGGAAGGGAATTCTCTGCAGATTGGGTGGGGACACGCTAAGGGAGGTGGAAGAAAAGCAAGAGAAAGAGAGAAGGCACTGACCCAATTGAAAATGCCTGCATATATCAGTGTGAATTTTTAAGGACAGTTCAGTGGCCACCTTGACCCAAATGTAAAAGTTTACATTTGAGATTCTTTGGTGGTAGTGAAAGCAAACACAAAATTTCAAATGGAGAAATTACATACTATATTTGCCAGTGTAGCTATCATGGCACAGGCCTGGAACTCTCCTACCACCACAGTGACTTTTTACAATGACAATGATCCCAGTGTATACGAAAGCAGTGTTAGCATTTGGTAGCTTTCAAAGCTACACCTTGTGTAGAGGCATTTACAGTAAGAGCTGATCAATTAATATAAGAGGAAGCTGTGGCTTGCAGGGCTTCCAGAATTGCAGCTCTGTTTAACTGAAATCTAGCCATGATTCAGAGCTTTTTTCTGCCAAAGACTTCTATGACATACAAGTGAGTAAAATGGATTGTTTTGGAATGGCAACAAAATGCTTCTGTTCCCCACCCCACAACCCTATGGGCCAGGGGATCATAACATACATGATGTCAGATGACCACAAAAAGCTGGCCTTATACAGAGTCCCAATAAATTAACAAAAGATCATAAAAGAACCTTTCCCCCAAACATTTTCATGTAAACTAAATCCAAACAAAATTTAAAATCTGAACACACTTTCAAGGAGAAGGGATTCTACCCATCACTCTCTCTTGAAGTTTTTATTAAATACATTTCTGTGTCTTAGAAAAATAAAAAGAATGGCCAACTTATTGAACCAAAATTATCTCACAGATTTAAAAGCATGCCCAGCAAGCACAGCCCTGTAAGACTACATTAACGTCAAATCAAAGCAATTTGGTTACTAAAATCAACCTGGTTTGAAGTTCACAGTTGATTACTTACTACAAAGTTTATTCATTCCTTTCTTTCCTTTTTTTTTTTTTTTTTTTTTTTTTTTTTTTTTTTTTTTTGTTTTGCTTTTTTTTTTTTTTTTCCATATAAAAATAACATATTGCAACTCAAAGTGCATCTTTTAAAATAAACCATCAACTATCTTTATCAAATAAAATATTTACACCATTTGGTTTCTAGTGAGGAAAGCTCTTTCAGGCTATCACCATGGGGACATCATCTGAAAATCCAGTTATCATAGGAGCATCTTCATCATCTTCCCCTAGAAACAAAAAGACCAGCCTTCATGAGTTCCGGCAACATTTCCCCTCACCCTAGCCCCACAGTTCTACCCGTCTCCCATTCCTGTCACAACTCCCAGTTAAACCCTACCACAGTCAGCCAGGCACAGCAACCAGACCTGAAAGTCAGCTCAGCTTCCTGTGCCACTCTTGGGCCACCTTCTGGCCATCAACAGGTAACCAAACTGATTGTAAAGGTAGCTTAAACTTTGTTAAATCAAGCAAATACAACTTGCAGGAAGAAGGATCTCATTACCTACCCAGAAGTCAAATGGGTGATTTGGGTTCCCCAATTTGAGTTATCCACACCCTACAAGAGTGTAATGAACTTTATTGTTTCCTTTCTCTTTTGGATTTGACCTTAAACTGCTTTGAGGAAAAGGATCTTGGAGGGGTTTAAGAATTTGGGGGACATCTTCCCAGACTAATCTATGTCCTTTGAGACCCTTGTATAATCCTGTGGAACTGCTGATCTGCATTCAGTGATCAGTGCAGAGCGCTGCAGCAGGTCAACTCTTCTGTCCCCAACAGCAGGAAGCAAAGCCACCACCCCATTCATGTGAGGCAATCCAAGTACTCAGTGATCAGACAAGAAAAGAAATTAAGAAAAAGTAGGGCCAATATCACATGAGCAGTAAGCAGGAATACATAAATGTCTTCATAAACAAGGGAAATACTAACTATAACTACTGCACAGAAAAAAGTAAACAACAAACCCACACTCAGCAGTGTGAGTTTAGGGACACCTTTAACAGTCCCATTTCATTATATTCTGCGGTCTACTCGCTCTCTTAGTGTTTAGGAACTTCAGTGTGCAAAGGTTTCTAAAAGGGATAAAAAGATTTCCTTCTTTTTTCCACACTATGTGTTATCAACACATAAAGTCAGATTGGCTGCTGGGACTGCACTAGCAAATGGAAAGAGAGAGAGCCAGATGGAAGGGTCTCTTCCCATAGAAGCGGCTGAGGGAAGCAGCATTTTTTATCTCGACTAGGATCTTCCGGGATGTCAGCCCTCCAGGTCTGTGGAAGGTGAGAGACAATGGTCAGGGGGAACATCGCTGAGGATTTTCTGCTCATTTGGGAGTCTCCAAAACTCAGGGCCTATCTGTCTTGCCTGTACGAGACAAACTCCTAGCAGGTCTTCCTTGCTTCTGGCCCAAACCACACTATGGAAGTAAACGTCATATTTTCATTCAGGCAAGTTAAAAGCCAGCTGGTTTCTTCTTATGTGGGGGACTTACTAGTTAATAAATATCTTCTCTCATGTCAAAAGATAAGCTGAAGGCAAAGTGTCCCGAACCGGGTCACTGCTTTGTTGGGGTCCACCCTGAGAGGAAGAACCAGCCTCCCCTGCCCACTTACCCAGGTCATCCCCTGAAGAGAAGATGGCTGAGCCCAGCCTAGAGCTGTAGTGGCTGTTGGCAAAAGCAGTAAAGCTGCTCTGCAGCCTCCGATGCTTGGTGTATAGGATGGCGAACCCGACCCCCAGGCTTAGCAGTATCAGGAACAAGATGGGAACCACCACTGCAGCGACATCAGTGGACCTGGAAGCCTGGACTGCTGCTGCGTCTCCACCTGCCGAGGCAAGATCCCCACCAGTGAGCCTCCTACATGAAGGCAGAAGAATGGCCCAGGCAGTCCTCAAGGCCCCACCCACCAAAAAAAGCTAGGAGTTAGAAACAGCTCCCCAAACTGCATGATGCCTGAATGTTTCCTGACTGCTTACTATGAGCTGATAGACCATCGGCCTTGTGCATGCAAATACGGTAATTACTTTAGACTCCTAATCACTGCCTTGTTGGTTATTTAGATAATCTCTTGGAAGGGAGACCTTTGTTGGGGTATCAACATTGATTTCATTAGCATTATTACTTAAGACCACTTGCTTGCCTTACATAAGAGGATGTGAAATCAGACCCCTAATTAACAAGACTGCAATTATTTCCCCCTACTTGGCACCAAAGTCACTCTGAACTGCAATTACCTGAAGCTCCATTAAGTGATACAAACGAGATTCCTTTACTACAATACTGACTTAACAGCTCATGAAGTTTTACGAGGTTTTTTACTTAAGTGAAAAAGAGAGAAACGACCTTTCCATATACATTTAACATTTTTTAAAGCTCTCTGAAAAGCCATTTAGGTGTTTATAACCTAACAACGATGGGGCCTTCCTATGGCTTTAAACAAATGCAGGTTTTGTAATGATTTGCTAACTAATTTCTACCCCCTGGCTCTCTTGGGTCAAGTGATCCTCCACTTGGGCCCTGTTGGGGTGAGGGCTATCACTTTGAAAGGGGGTAGACTTCTCATATTCAAAATCCTGAGCAAGTTTGAACTTCAGGAAGAACAGTAGAGCTTAGGAATCAGGTTGTTACAAAAGTAGCAGTGTGGATTTTCCGCCATCTAAGTCTCTATAGGCTTAGGCTTCTTCCCTGGTGGAGCGGCAGGTGGTAGGGGGCAGGGGGCAGGGGGAAGAGTGCAGAAGCAAGGCTTGTTCCTTTTGCAGAAAGCAACACAGCTACCCAGGGATTCATTCTAGTGGGGAATTCACAAAGATGAGCCAGTTCTGGTGAGCCTAATCCAGCAGTTCAATACTCATCTGATTTTACATTAATTATTTCCTGCTCAGAAAAAACTCTGGCAAAATCTTGTTTAATGGTTCCAGCCTATCCCAAGTGTGTAGCAGTAAGTGAAAGTGAAGTATGCACTTGGCTGGAGCACGGTGGAGGCGGCAGGAAAGAGTGAGCTCCTGACAAGCTTGGTTTCCTAAAGGCAGCAGGTTGGGGTCCTCACAGCAGGTTTTTCACTAAGAATATTTTACAGGTTGCTGACTTGCTTTGCTTAAAACAGAATGCAATGAAGGAAGGACCCACTAAGTTAATAAAAGTTGTGCTTTTTAGTTTTTTGGACCTTTCTGAAGCCTCCAAAGGGAAGTGGAAGACGGTAAGTATTCTTAACGTCTTTTGGAGGGATAAGTATTCTACAAGATCACACCCCAGGAAGCATTATGTGATGGAACATTTAACAACTCTAATGCAAGACTTTGGCTTGAGCCTTTCTGACTAGGAGTAAATGTAATTAACAAGACCAGTGGCAAAACATCTGTGGAAACCCTGGCCAATCTACTGCAACATAAGCAGACTTTCTATGTAAAGCACTAGTGTGGCCCAACACTGATACCTAGGGTTGTCCTAGGACAGGGATCTCAGGCAAAATTCAGGTTTTGATCCGAGGCTGTCGGCTAAGTAGATGGGAAAGGGCTCTACAGTTAGCCTCTCCACGGTGAGGAGACATGCTACAGGGGCTCTGAGAACTCCCCTAAAAGCAAACAACAAAACTCTTGTTCGCAACGTTTCTCACATAAAACCTCCTTTTTAAACAGAATCTTTCCTCTCTTGTACTTTATATTCAGAATATGATCACTGGGTAAACTTGGCTCATGCCATCCCTGGCTCAAAAAGTACTTATTTGTTCGCAAAATCAATACCTGACACAACCGATACACAGGTGCTTTTCTTCTGAGTAAAGAGCAGATTTTAAAATATGTCTTAGAAAGACACACGCTCATCAGACCATACTATATCCCTGCTATTTCCCCAGATGGGAGACAGAAGCTGGCAGCCACAGTGACTTACCAGACCCCAGCTCGTCATACAGCAGGACAGCAGGCTCCCCACAGATCTGGCTGCCAAAGAGGCATCGTGCTTGGACGGTGAAAGTATAATTATGGCCCATCTTCAGGTTGGAAATTTTAAAGAAATTGTCAGTAGTATTCCCAAGGTAAGCTGTGATATTCATGGCACTATCAAACATGTGTATCTCATAGCCCTGAAACAAACACACAGGAGATTGCTCAGGAAGTCTGTTACCAGTTCCAAGCATATGTGAGCTTCTTCCTGCAGGGTTCTATAGAGACGAAAGCCCTTTGGGTTTCTCATTAGTTCTTTTTATATGACCACTGTGATACCTGATTCAGACCTAGGAAAGAGAGATTTTTTTCTCACCCCAGTGTCTCAAAACTATTGTACCTACTTAGCAGCTGCAGTGTGGAAGGGAAGTGTAGCCTCAAGGAAAGCTAATTCAACAAATACATGCTGAAAGTCTCACTCTGCTGTCCCTCCTCTCAAGCAGTATTAAATGCTGCAAAGAACCTGACCATCTCAGCAACAGCCTTCAGTGTAGAATTTGACTAATAATAAATCGTGGCCATGGTGGTCTCTGGCAATATGTTAAGATGCAGGAACTCACAATTAGGGAAGATAGAAAGTTTCTCCTTAGAAGAGTATGTGAGAAAGCTACTGTCACCTTGCTTCCTGTCTCCTTGCTTTCTAGCTCTTCCTAAGCTGATCCCAAGCCCAAGCATCTTGGCCTTGATGTAAGAGGGACTTTAACAGGCTCAGGAACCTACTCACCAAAGGACAGGCTGAAATAACATTCCCAGACTCAGAGAGAGTCCTCAACCATATTGAAAGAAGTCATCCGGTAACAGCCTTGACCCAGGCTGCTGGCTGAAATTAGATGACCAGTGGTTTTCCTTGCTTATCTCCAAGAATGCTAGTGTCAAAACTACCACCACTAAGCTCAGGCACCACCCTCTCCCCCCAAAAAAGACTGCGTTCCTTGTGTCTATTCACATACCAGGCTCACTCATCCACATAAGCGTGGTGTCTTGGTCCCCACCCCCCTGGCCTCTCTATTTTTTGAACCCCAAGCCAGGTGGAAAGAAGAGCATGCTGTGTCTATGCCAGAAGTCTCCATTAGGAACAGAACGCTGACCCATAACCCCAACCTCAAAGCTGAACTTCCAACACCTAAGAAGGATCTCCTCATGGCAACTGGCTGCTAGACTGGGCTTCATGACACCTGCCTGGCATCCTACTCCTGTATTTTGCTTTTCACAAACTAGCAAGTATTATTTACTATCTAATAGATATTCAGTGTAGAACATTGGCAAACTACAAAAAGATACGAGAAAGCTAAATTAAATTACATACCCAAACATCAACCACCTATATTTCAATAGTTCTCTCTTGTACATTTATAGTGTTTCCTCTTTTTTATTGTCATAATTGGTGTATATGAATCATACATGTGCATTGTTTCTTTGGAAGAAAATCTTAGAGTTGCTGGATTAAGAAGTATAAACATGTTCATGGTGTCTGACTCATACAAACCACAGAGCCTCTCCAAAGATTGAGCCGATTTATATTCTGAGATACTAAGGCCCCCAACTGTTGCTCACGCTGGTAAAAGTCCTCCTCAGATCTTTGCCAAGGTAATGCACAAGTGCCACGTTTTTGCTGTCTGGATTCCTAGTAAGGTCGAACCTTTCCCCTTTAGCTCACCACTGCTGAAGATTTTTACTACGTCACTTGTATGTTTTTCAAAATTGGAATATTCCTGCTTTGAATTGACTTGAATGCATTCTCTTTATGTAAGGATATTAACCATTTAGATGTCAAAATTGTGAGAGTTGTATAAATTCTCCAGAATGATAGAGCTTTTCAAATCTGAACTGAGCTTTGCTTCCAGAATCACCCTGTGTCTGTGGAGGACCCTGGAGCTCTTTGCCACAGAGCCACAACAGAGTCGTCATGTCCTAACTGAGCTCATGCTCTATTGTCAGTGGGACAAACCCAGCTCAATTCAAGAATGTGCTCATCACTGGGTGGCAAAACCCACCTAGGTCTCACTGTCCCTTCCCCAGCTCCCTTGTGAATGTAGTGTTGGCTTACAATAGCAAAACGACAAAAAAAAAAGGTGTTCAGTAGGCAGCAGAGAATCTTCAAATTCTTCTGCTCTCCCTAAAAGTTTCTCTAGGCAGAAAGGGATGAGATGCCAAGATGAGCACGTAGCTCAGCTCCCCGGCAGTGTGGGCAGTCCAAGGGCCTGGGAAAGGTGAGATCTTGGTTGGGATGCTAAGCCCCTACCCAGCTCCAGGAAGCACAGGGAGTATCCTAGCCTGTGTCCCTTTCTGCCAGGGAAGAAAGTGTAGGACTAAAAAGTGCTTAGTGCAGAGATTCTCATCTTTAATGGGCAGTATAAACATTTCACTAATTAGAAATCCCACAGAAAGTAGTCCTTTAATTCTCAAGTTCACTTCCATGCCCTACTCTTTTTTCTTACCCTATCTTCACTAGCGTGCTGTTAATGAGCTCATCTCTGAAATAGCATTTTGATTAGATTTCCAGAGTTACTGACAATGGAGGAACTTACCCTGCTTTCATTAAAATGCTTTTCCTTTAAAGCAAGACTTTTCCAAAATAGAAGAACATGGTCATTTTCCGTTATGATTTTTAAGGCATCAGGTGCTGATAATGAAACTGAAAATCAAAGATGAGACAGGATACAGTCAGTGGATAATGTGAAGATTAGGGTGGACTCTAGCACACAGTAGATACCTTTCAACTGGCATCCATTTGTTCTTTTATAACAACTTTAGCCAAGAAATGTGGCCAGTATCTAATTTAATAATAGCCCTTGGACCCAAAGATGGACAAAAACAGATGAGGCGAGAAGATGGTGAGAAAGGGATGGGATACAGTAAGGGGTCTTCTTGAACCCAGGACATTGAAATAATACCAAAGTGTATGACCGGGGCCTACTGCGCTCACTACCTGCCTAACAAGGGTGGAAACTCCTCATACTGTCTGCTGCTGTCCAAGTAACTGAGCTTCTTTCTCACTTTTTGAACTTGACACTGAATACCCTTTAATCTACAGCCCAATTATTGGTCTCCCTCCATTTCTGCATGTCAGATTGCTGCAATGAACCCCTGTGCCTTAGTCCAGGTCTTCAGATGCCATGCTTTGCCTTGGTGGTAAATATTACTTATATTTTCTAACTCTTGGGCAGTCCTACTGTGTTCCCCCTGGTGATGTCAAAACAAGCTAGGAAAAAGCATAAAAAAGAGAGCCACTCCCCAGCCCACTGTGTCTTGGCCACTTCATTGCAGCCTGGATATGGGATCCCTGCTCCATGTACTGCTCTGGCACAGCATGGAGACACAAGAGCAACATTGGTAGATCCCAGGCAAGTCCTGATGAAATGTCACTGTGTAAAAGCCCAGCAGCACTGTAAGTGCTCAGCTGTGCAAGAAGGACTCTGTGCTCTCCCCTGCTTACCTGTAGTAATTTTTATGCTGGAATCTTTGCTCATGTTCCCTAGCTGGACAATGACATGATATTTCCCTCCAGGTTCCAATTTGCTAATGGTATACTCCACAGTACTGTTGTGGGATTTTAGTTTGTAGCTCCTGTCGGTCTTTCTAATCAGATCTTTAACTGCAATTGCATAGAACTGGAACAACAACAACAAAAAGAATATCTGAGTGGTAATCAGAAACTCGGCATTCTTTACTCTTCATAGTTCAAAGGCAGACAGGGTAACACAAATACAGTCCTCCCTGTATATCTATAGGAGACTGATTCCAGGAGCCCTGTGGATACCACATGCCTTACATAAAATGTAATAGTACCAGATAATGCACACATATCCTCCTGTATACTTTAAATCATCTTTATATTAATGAGAACAGCTAATATAATGTAAATGTTATGTAAATAGTTGTAATATTGTATTCTTTAGGGAATAATGATAAGAAAAATATCAGTACATGGTCAATGTAGACACAATCCCTTTTTCAAACATTTTCAGTCTGCAACTGATTGGATCCACAGATACAAAGAACCAACAATATGACAGTGGCTGAGATCCTCAAGCACCATATTCAGCAATATTCCAAAATCTGATTCTGTTCTTCATCAAGCCTTTGTAATAAGCAGGGCCAGCCTTATAACAAGCATGCACTGAGAGAATTACACACAGAATTATCAACTGGACCCAAAAGAGAGAGAGAAAATAAACAAAACTCTAAGGTAAGCCACATTTACTGTGGCTAGGTTGGAGCAAGCAAGGACATCCACGTCTAGTAGCCAACTTCTGTATCACCACCACTGCAGCAGTTTTACGGATACTGTCAGAAGAGAGACGATGAACAAAAATGTTCGATTCTAACTCTAGAGGACAAACACTATACTGAATGTCTGTAGGGTGCTTCTTACATAGTATATGGGTGAGGAAAGTATAGGTACATGGGATAAGCACAAGAAACTCATCATCAGGAAGAAGCTTAGAGTTAAGAGGAGACTTCACAACCAAGTATTTTATACTAAGCACCCCTAGGATGGAGGGGAGAAGAGAGGGAGCAGAGGTAAAAGAAGCCCAGAGTAAGGAAAACTGAAAGCTATTTTCTAAGATCAATGCCTCTTCTTTTACCAGGGGCCAGCAAACATTCTGAAAAGGTTCAAACAGTAAACTTTTTAGGCTTTCAGGACCAGATGGTCCCCACCACAACTATTTAACTCTGCTGTTTGTAGCATATATGCAGATACAGATCATACATAAACAAGTGGGCGTGGCTTGGTTTGGATAAATCTTTATTTAAAAGAAAACAACAGATGGACCAGATTTGGCCTGCAGACATTTGTTGGATGACCTCTGTTTCAGAAAGTTAAGGTGTAGGATGCGAGCATTAAAGAAGGAGGGATAAACCAATATGACAGCTGGAAATAATGAAAGGGTACCATCTACAAAAAAGGGTATGTATAAAGAGCCTATATTTTCCTGGGTAGATACGGGAGAGACATGCTAAGCTGCACTATTAGGCCTGTATTTCCTGCTCCATTATTGTACCACCTTCCACGCCACGCCACCCGAGGCATGCTAAGAATAAGCAAGGCTGCCGGGATGTCCAGCCTGCTCACCAGATCCTGGTCAGGAGAGTCATATGGAGATTCCCACTTGATGACAGCTGAGGTTTTGCCTGTATGAACCGCATGCAGGTGACGGGGTGGAAGCCTGCTGTCTGGGATCATCTTCACGACAACATAGTCAGAGGATGGTCCTTGGTAAGGAACCAACACCCGGACCTAGGGCCCAAGCACATGCACGGGGAGATAAAAACACAGAGTCTTGCACAATCTTCAACAAACTGTTTTTTAACAAAATAGTGACCCATACATGCAATTACAGTTCAATTAGTATCAAAGATATAAAATAGTTCCCTCCACCCCAGACCACTGCTAACAGATTTTTGCACTTCCTTCCAGAAATGTCCTAGGTAGAGGCTGGGGATATAGCTCATTATTATAGCTCATATTACCTTACATGTGCAAAGCCGTAGGTTCAATTGCTAGTGCTACCAAAAAGAAGTCCCCCAAATGCCCAGGGCATATAAAAGAACAGATATATTTAGGGATATAAATTCACCCTTGTATATAATGGTGTATGCATATATGTGTAGCCTATCTTTCTTAATTTTACACAATGAAAACACTACACATATTATGCTCTTCATGTCTTATACTTAATAATACAGTTTAAAGATTTTTGCACTTCAATATATGTAAAGTAATATTTCTTTTGGACAGTTGCCCTGTTTCCATTTCATGAATATGCCATAATATTTTTAATCATTCCTTTTTTGAGGGACACTTAAGTTATTTCAAATCTTTTGCTATCACAAGTAATAATGGACCACACATCTTTTTTCATATATCTCGGTAAACATGTAAAAATACATAGTGGAACATGATAAACACTTTTGATTTGTCTGTATCTATCATCAATCCTCCATGGTGGACTGCAGTTATCTAAGTGCCTGTGATGCCTATGATAAAAACAAAGAGATATCTTCCCACACACACTGATCACTGGAATTCAAGTGTCCAATTCCCCAAATCCAAGATTGAGCTCAGGAGCCCAAAACTTAAGACAGCCCTTAAAAAGTAGAAACTCATTCTGCTTCGCTGGTACAGAAACTTACCAGAAACAAATACTGCTCATCTTTACTGACAATGACTGTCTTATTGTGAAGTGAAGTAGTTATACTCTTTGGGCTCCGATAGAGGTCAAGAAAGGACGTGGCATAGAAAATACCATAAACCTTGTAAAAGAAAAGAACGGAAAAGGATATCAACATATGGGCCAGTGACCTCATTTTCTGGAAACCCCTAATTTAAGTGAATGTTGCTGCCAGAAGCCATCCACACAGTCTCCTAGAAACATTACACTATGTCCTCATCCACTTTATTCACCAGACCTACCACCATACAACTTCTGGTTCTTCAGAGTTAAAATAACCTTAAAGGGTAAATGTTTTAAAGATACTCGGGACATCATAGCAGTCACTATAGTGCAACTAAAGACATGCATAAAAGAGGACTTTAAGAGCTCTTTAAGAAAGTGGCAAGAATGCCAGGCCTGAGACATCAGGTGCCTCTAGAAGGTCATTCAGAACTGACAGAAGGTGGCTTGAGTTTGGGGTGAGAAAGGAAGACACAGCAACAGAGAACAGAGCCCTGTAGCTGCCCTGTGGAGGGTTGATTCTATGTGCACTCTGGGACAGTCAATCTGACCCACTCACCACATTCCTGGGGCCAGTCCAGGTGCATTCCACTGCAGTCTGATTGATAGCCTTGGCTTTGAGGCTAGGAGCTGGTGGGCGAACTCCTCGGGTCATTACATGCTCAAATGCCAGGGGACTATCCCCCAAATCAGTCTTGGCCCAGGCAGAAATCTCATAGGACGTATGAGCTGTCAGATTGTCAACTGTGAAAACAAAGACAGAGGACACCAGGAGGAAGCTGGGGTTGTTAATGAAGAATTTGGGTCACTACAGACACCCTATCTGAAAAAAAGTAGTCACTCAATCTGAGTCCTAAATGCTATAGGACTTCATCAATTTACAGGTTTATCTAACATTTATTTACTGATGACTTAATACATGCGGCACGTCTCATGGGCACTGGGTCATTTCCTTTAAAGCTGACTATCTGGGAATAAAATTTGTCCAGTCCTCCTGCGTAGCCATTTGACCTTGTGTTACATAAGCCTTGAAAAAAAATCACACTCTTCTGCCCAGCCATCCCATGAAATCAGAGAGGGACTCAAAAATCTGTAGATAAAGATTTGCATCTCAGTGTCTTTTTCAGTAGAAGAACACTGTCATGACCCGGCTGTCTGGCAACAGAGTAACAATTGAACCACGTCTGTTCCACTAACTACTCTGCAGCCACTAAGATTTGCTCCAAAGAATATTCAGTGACATGGGAAAATTCTCACAATTTTATAGTAAATGAAAATGCAAGGATACAACACTATATATACACTATTCTCATTTGGTTAAAAAAAAATATATATATATAAGATTAATGCACAGAAAAATACCTGGGAGATATCTGAAATGCAAAAGGGAAATTATAGAAAATTTTAATATTCACTATTTTTTTGTCATCTGAAATATGCATATGTTCCTTTTCTAACTGAGGAATTAAAACTAAAGGAAGCATGAACAGAGTGGAGGATACGCTAAAGGACAACCTTGGGAATGCAGGATTAGGGAAGGGTCTCAAGCTGTGTTTTGTGGTTGCATATCCTTGGTAAAGTATTTACATGCTCTGTTTCCTTGTTTGTAAGATGGAGAGAAATAACAGCACTTACAACAGCTGGCTGTTGCAGGGATTAAAAAGGAAAGTGCTCATAAAGTGCCTGGCATGATGCCTAACACAAAGCTAGTCCTTCACAGGCCTCAGGCAACAGCTAGTAAGCCTCTGCCAATTGTACTAGTACAACAGTGAGGCAATGGGATCACGGGTTTTGGAACTGGAAGACATGTTCCAGTTGTGGTTCTGTCACCTTCAGAGGGAACCACCTATTCTCCAAACCTGGGCTTTGCCGCTGTTGGATAAGCAGAGCTCATGGAATTACAGTATTATTGGGGTTATGTAGAACAATAATCTCAACAACCCAGAATATCTAGATAAATGACTGCTCATAGCAGGTACTCAATGTTCTCCCTTGCATGACCTCAAAAGGCAAATTACTGAATCAAGAAGACTTTCCCTTTCATCATCATCATCACCATCATCATAGAAGATTTGTGGGTTCTGTTTCATAAGGAACAAATGAAAATATGATGGAAATAATTTGCAAACAGGCTGGAAGAAGTGGAAAGCAGGAAGTTCCCATGTCATTCTCAATGTTTAGAGGCAGCTTTGGGGACTGAAAGTTTTCTTTTAGAAATACATTAAACTCTGTGCATTAGCCTACTTTCAGACAGAAGGTTTAAGGCTCTTCTCTTACACAGATAAGAGAAGGGTTGGGCTGCTTCCTTCCTCATTTGCTTGGTCCATTCATCCATCAATAAACACTGAAGACCAACTATGTACTGGGCTTTGTGCTACTTATTAGGATGAGGAAATGAACCAAGTTAGAAAAGAACCATGATTAAATCTAGGAACATCTTCTTCTGGAGCACAATAATGATCGGGAAGAGTTAAACTGGTCTCTTTCCAGTTCTTCCTCCTGTGCGACCTCCAACTTCCATGAAGGCAGGAGTGGGCTTACAAAGATGGCAAGTGTAGGTTTCCCTACCAAGCCAGGAGAACACTGATAGTGTCCTCAATGGACAAGAGCCTATCTGCCTCCAGAGAAGATGCTCTCTCTCCCAGACACCTCTCTACTGCCAGTAGGGCACTGATCCAGCCTTACTCCTCCCCCTCACACCAACTAGCCTCAGGTGTTACCTTTGTGTGACACTGTGCTCCCTCGGAAGCTCAAGGTTCTCTTCTCTTGTTTGTGGGTGTCAAATGCCCAGAACAGATTCACCATATAGCCATTCACCTGCCAAGAACCAGGGAGCACATGACGGAACAGCTAACACAGTCAGAGGGCATGCCAAATACAACAGGCAGGATCAAGAGTACATCTCCTTTCTGTTTCTTTAGGAATCTCAGTTCTCACACTAGACAGACAGTTCTTCTGATTTTTAAGCAAGTTCTATTTATGCTATTATTAAATAGTATTTAGCTAGCGGGCAGAGATATAGCTCAATGGTAGAGCACTTTTCTAGCATGTGTGAGGCCCTGGATTTGATCCCCAGGACCACAAATAGGAATGATACTCAGTTATGTTCTGTGTACTTCTAAAAGTAAACATGAGATCATTTATAATATAAAATATATCCAAAGAAACCAAAAAATTAATACAGCATAAAATGACAAGAACCACGAAGTACAGGTAGAAACAGGAAAAGTTAAAAAGATAATCAGGTTGTGGTAATTAAGGACAGCTCAGGCTGTCCTTGCAGTCAAGGTCAAGAGGTCAGTGACAACGTGAGGTGGTGAAATCTCACTATCTAACATGAGTAAATACATCTATGCACCAGGAAAGACTGCCTTCATTAAGTCCCCTGATCAAAAGATCTTTAAATGTGGGACCAAAAAAAAATGTTTTCAAGACCAAAGACATGGACCATACGAAGGCCATCCCTTGTATCAGCCCTCAATGAAGTCAGGGACATAATACTAAATTGTAGTTAAAAGTAGACGGCACACGGATTCTAAAGGCTTCTTGTTCTATCACAACCTCACAGATAGGGAGGAGGAACAGACTAGAAAGATCATTAAAGAAAGTGGATCTCAACCGCAGTACCTCAGGGAAACAGCTAACTATGTTGGAATGTGAGCGTAGATGGACCAAGCTCAACATCCAGTGGTAGTGGAAAGGAATGAGTGGGAAGCTACATGGAGATACACGATGAATGTGTTTCTAACACATCCACTCTCACAAAAGGGTTGCTCTTCCACTGTGAGAACCTCTGTATTAGCACTTAGCACCAGGAAATCCAATAAAGCTGAAAATTACAGGGCATACATATTCTGTTAACACCAACTCTTTATTTGCACTGTAGCTGTGAACCATTTAATTATATGGTTAAAGAAAAAAGGCACCAGGCTGAGGCAAAGTAATTACATATAGAGCCTCAAGTTGTTCTTCATGGGGGACGGAACAAACCCAGTTCTGGTATTTTAGCTTCTCTAGATCAAGACATTCATTTTTTCCTAATCTTACTATACAAAGTCCTATCGGTTCCCATATAAAACAAAGCTCCACCCAACTGCTAGTGTGAAATTACATTACCTTGATATCACCGTCCATGGTTAGGGTGAGGCTTAGAGAATTTTCATCATAGCTGTCAATGTGGATATCTGGTGGTGGAATCACTAAAAACAAACAAGCAATTCAAACAGAAAAACCACGGGTTGAAAAGTGAGGAAGGCAGGACTTCACAGATTTCAACTCTACAGACAAAGCCATCTTTCAGCTGGGAAAGAAAAGGCATTTCTTTGGCTGTCTTTAATTTCTGTCTCTTTTACTCTTTTCCTGCAGCTTGCTTGGTGAACACAGAGCAATTCTGGCTCAGCCAGCCAGCCTGGCAATTAGGTAAGGCAGAAAAGTTTCATTAAATAAATGATCCCAAATAACCCAGCTTCAGTGTGGTTCTCAAAGGTACAGAGATCCCTGGAAACATCAATTTTTTTTATACTAACAAAGTCCCAGTGTCTCAAGATCTTTTAATAGGATGACAATAAGATGAATCATAAATTATAAATGTATGCATGGCATAATTGGGAAAGCACAGCCTCTGGAGGCAGGCAAACTTGAGTTCAAATTCTTGACACTTAACATCCATGTAACCTGGGGCAACTTACTTATCTTCTGTGAGCTTAGAGATATGTATCTCTTCACTTCAGAGAGCTAGGAAGGTTAATTAAAACAATGTATGTATACTGCCTAAAATTCAACTAATGTTTTCCATTCTTTCCATTTCCACAAAAGTCTAATTTATAACAGATTCAAGAGCAAGTGTGCTTTCTGAAGGATCAGAGCTCGAGCTGAGAGTCAACGGGGCAAGGAGAGAATGTGGCCAAGAGAAGAGACCCCTGTCAGTTCATGGCTGTCATTTGAACTTGTGCCTATAAGATGATAGTGCCCAGCATAGCATAACTGAAATGGGCTCTGTGGGACACATATGATCAGAAGACACCTTTCAAGGGACAACTGGTTTACTAGACTCTCCATGTATATGCCTCTTATACAGGAAGGGCAAGAGAAACTCAAGATCTGGTGGCATAGGAGGGGGGTCAAAACATAGAGACGCCCCGTCAGATGGTCAAGCATGTAATAAAACTAGGCTTGAGAAAAACCCAAGAATCAGAAGAAAAGCCACGAGAAGCTTTAGACAGCTAACTCAGAGCCACTCGGCGGGGTGCTACAGTAAAGCCAACTTGAGTTATGATCACGGTGACCAAGGGGAGGCCACAGTTCTTTCCACAACCAGTTCATTCACCTACAAAATTAGATGAAAATATTTATCTCATAAATTCACATAGGACAAGTAATGTGGTATTTAGCACATAAGAAGTACTCCGTAATTGTTGGCTTTTCTCATTGCTCTTCATTCACTACATTCACTAATGAACCTTGTGCTTCTAGCTGACACTGCTTCTGGATCTATCCTTCATTTCCTCATGTGACTATGATCTCAGGTCACAGATATCTCAGGGAAATACTTTTGGACACAGCACACAGTTGCCTTTTGCACACACCCTAATCCAAACACATAGGGAGGAGCTCAGATATAGCAAAATCAGAGAAGCTGAAGAAAAGCCCAACCACCCACTGAGATTTTCAAAGGCATGTGTGACTTGTTCTTTCAGAACTCCAACTGCATGTTGACCTTCAAAAGTCACCTCTTTGTGTATGAATGGCCAGTATGCTTTGACCTACATATTGTAGAAAGAAATGAAAATACAATAAAAACTCTAGGGGAGAATGAATTCAACACACTTCCTTTATCACCTACAAATATTCTGTCTGCTGACTGATTGGTGCCACTAAGTCTGGTAGCCTGCTGCCCTGATCTCCACATTCTAGATTATAAAAGGAGCAGGGAATAACTCTCAATGACTCGGTGTATAAGTCACAGGTTGAAGTTAAAGTAAACACCCAATCACATTCCATGCCGCTGTGTTCCTCTGCTTTTAATATCCTCAATCTAGAAATAAAAATCCCAGAGCCAAGATGAAGATGAAGAAAACCACTCAGGAAGACCGTTCGTGGTTCACCTGCCAACATGTGCCAGAATCCTTCATTTATTTGCTTCAATTCACTCATTCACCCACTATTTCTTCTGTTCCACTAGATACCAGTGATAGAGTGGAGAGAAATAGACCAGATCACAGCCCTCATGAGACACACATGCAAGATGACAAGCCAGCCACCCCAGCAAGCAGAGCAGTCCAGTGGGGTTTGGGTGTCTCAGCCCAGAGGGAAGCATGTAGCACAATGGTTAAGAGCACAGGCTTCATAGTCAGGTGTGTTGTGTTCTCATCCCAGCTTGGTCACTGACTGTGTAGCCTGGGACAAGTGACGTATCTCGCCTTATCTGACTTTGTAGTGTTCAAAAGATCAATCAGGTGAGCTGATGTAAATGAAGTAGTGTACACTACAGAGTGCCCAAAGACCAGTCCTACTATAGAAACCTCCACTGACACACAGTTTGTCGGTAGCACTGTGAGAAAGAAGTCTCAAGTGTCACCATGGAGCTTTCTCCAAACCACCACAAATGGACATGTACAAAGCCACCTTTATCTTTAGTGAGAAGTCGGACTCCTTCTGTTTTAGATGTTATATATGCTCACAAACGCATAGGCATAATGGCCTTTGGAAATTCCTTCAATTCTAGGAGGAAAAATATAATCTGCAGTCACCCACAAAGACTCTGCCTCTAAAACACCACAGAGATACCTAGAATTGTGCAGGTGTTAGGGAGAAGGAAGCTGTATGAGGTTTTCTCATCTATGCTTCTCCTTCCCAGTCATACTGAAAGTCATTTCCAAAGGGGTTTCTGTCTTCTCTAAATCTACAAATGCTGGAATCATTTACCTTTTCCTTTTATGGTGGTAATGGATTTAGAATCGCTCCAGTTTCCTATTCCACGACTAGTCACCGCAGCCACCTTTTCAAATCAGAGTGTGAATTAGTATGAAATAAAGGTAATACGCCACACAGCAAGAACTCTGAATGAGCTAAAGGGGTGAGATTTTGGCATTGAGGGTGAAAAATTATATACAGAGTGACCCAGAATATTCAGATTCAATATCTAGAAGCTGATAGAAGAGGGGTAAGAGACAAAGAGACAAACTTGGATAAAGGCAATTATGATAGTCCTAAGATTATAGAACCTCATTTGCTTGACATATGTCAAGGTTCTTTTAAAGGGCAGGGGTGTGTGTATTCACATACATATAACCTAGGTTCTATAGCCATATACATACATTAAGAGTATTGGGGAAATTATCAGAGTAAGTATATATATTTAATGGTCTCAATAAACATGTTTGGCCCAAATCTATCCGCTTTTCTCTAAAGATAACAGTATAATTTATAAGAACCTCACAAAATAAGTTTATAAATGCCAGTTATCATATTTCTGAATCACCCTGCAGCTAAAGATAAGCAGAAAAGAGGTAGGTGCAAAAGTATAGGTGCTAGAAAGCTAATAGGATATCTGGGTTACAAGCAGGTAAAGCCGCATTATCATAAAGTTTTGGTTATTGGAGGGAAGTCTGATTTCCCACTCAGCACAAAGAATCAAGCATTTTGCAGACTACTAATATGTATCTCTTAAAAGTAAGCACAGACTTCTTACAAAACAGGAATATGTCTTTAGTTTCTGAGACTGCCCACATGGCTAGAACAGGTGCAAACACTCACTCTGACAGTGTATAGCGTGTTGACCAATAAGTTCTTAATTTCTGTAGCATTACTAGCAGCCCTCTGGGATGCCCACACCTTGGAACCACTCCTGCTGTATTCTACCTAAAGTAAGAAGAAAAATATGAGTAAAAGGTAACCAGAGGTATGGAGCACACTGTTACCTTAAAAGAGGCCAGGGAAAAGAGGGGAAGGCAGGGTATGAAATGTTCTTATAGGTGAGTCATTATCCATAAAACTACACCAAATCAATCCCCGGCCATACACAACACCCAGAAATCTCAAGCTCTCTGATACTCCAACAACTGGAAGGTACTTACAATGTACTCACGAATGAGACCATGTGTGTGGATGGGAGGAGTCCAGTGTCCAATAATTACACCTTCCGCTTCCCTGTGGAGTGACAGCTGCAGATTTCGAGGGGCATCTGGCACTAGAAAAGAATCAATTCAGAAGTCAACTTACCCCTGGATGGAGACAATCTGATCTTATATACAGAAAAACCTAAGAACTAAGAAAAAAAAAAAAAACCTGTTAAAAGTCCTAACTGCATTTAGAAAAGTTGCAAGATACAAGACCAACATATGAAAATCAGTAGTGTTTCTATACACCGATAAAAGTCTATCTAAAAAAGAAAACAAGAAACCAGTAATACCATTTATAATAGGTACAAAATAACCTAGGAATGAATTTAACCAAGGCGGTGAAAGATCTCTACAATGAAAACTATAAAACACTGATGAAAGCAATTGAAGAATACAAAGACATTCCATATTCATGGATTAGAAGAATATTATTAAAATGTGGATACTACCTAAGGAAAACTACAAATACAGTGCAATCAGAAAACAAATCACATTCTTCATAGTATTTGTTTTAACTTCCTAAAATTTTTGTGGAATCATGAAAGACTCCAAATATCGAAAAAAAAAAAAAAAAAAAAAAAAAAAAAGCTGGAAAGCATCATACTACCTAACTTCAAACCGTACTGCAAAGCGGTAGTAACCAAAACAGTATGGTACTGTTATAAAAAAACACACACACACACACAGATAAATGGCAAAGAATAAAGAATACAAAAATAAATGTATCTATTTACACCAATTGACTTTTTTGGACAAAGGCACCAAGAACATGCACTGGAGAAAGAATATTTACCATAGTTCTTCTGTAAAAGGGGCTGGGAAAACTGAGAAGAATGAAGTGAAACTCCTATCTTTCACCATATACAAAAGCACCTCAAAATAGACCAAGACTTAAATGTAAAACCTGAAACTATGACACTAATAGAAGAATAAGGGAAATGCTTCAGGACATTGGTTTGAACAAAGACTTTACTGTGACAGACTATAAAATTACATAATATAATATATTACAGACCATAAAATCAAAAATTAACATATGAGCCTACTGCAAACCAAAACACTTCCACATAGCAAAAACAATTAGTAGTGAAGATACAGTCTACAGGATGAAAGAAAGTATTTGCAACCTATTCACTCAATGAAGAATTTATATTTAGAATATATAAGGAAATCAAACAATCAACTGTAACAAAAATCTGATTCAAAATGGGCAAATGATTGAAATAGACATTTCTCAAAAGAAGACATACAAACAGCCAAAAAGAATGAACAAGACATAAACATCATCAATCATCAGGGAAATGCAAATTAAAACTACAATGAGATATCATTTCATCCCAGTTAGAATAGCAATTATCAAAAAGACAAAAAATAACAAATTCAGAGAAAGGGGAATTCTACTAAACAGTTGGAGGAAATATAAATCAGCATAGCCATTAGGGAAAAGAGTACAGAAATTCCTCAAAACTCTACTAATAGAATTATCCCATGATCTTACAATTATACCACTTGGAGACATAGAAAAAATAACTAGAATAGGCAAATAGTCATACCTGTCAACTACATGAAAGGAGAAAGGAGAGAACTCTCTTGGACACATAAATTTGGTACATATCTTTAAAATCTAGTGACAAAACTACTGACGTGACTCATATTTTAATGATAGCAAGATAGTAAGTATCAAATACTGGAAAATATTAGAGAAAAAAAGATAGAGGCAGAAACTAAGAAATGCAAATGAGCGCAATGGTAGAGAGAATTTAATATTTACTTCCTAAGGAGTAAGAACATTTTCTGCATTATAAGGAGAATAAATGATCAACAACTCAGCAAGATCATTAAACTTAGCCCCAACGCTTCCACACATATAAGAGACATAAAAGAATGTTTCCACATTGCTGAGCAGCCTTGGGAAAACTAAGGTCTTATAGATATCACAAACATGAATTATAACACTTACACCCTTCTGGAGTCCTCAGAGTAACAAAGTCATTGGTGTTGTGTGCCTTGCTCAGACATTGAACCTGTACTTTAACCTGATATGTGGTATCTGGTTTCAAGACTTTCAATACAGTGTTTGTTTTATTGCTGTGGGTCTCCAGAGTCTTCCAGATGCTCTCTCCAACCACTCTGACAGAAAGAGCAAAGATATCGTCACAACAGAGCAGCAAGGGGTGGCTGAGACGTATGGCTTCGCTAATAAAGAGGTTCACTATAAACATCACAGTTTACCGAACATTCAGTGAAAATGAAGACCATAGCAAAGATGGGACCCACCTGTAGTAGACATTATACACACAAGAAGTAGAGGGCATTTTTTTGGGCCGCATCCAGGTCAAAGTTACATCCCCAGAGAAGTCAGCTGTCCATTGAAGATTCTGTACTTTGTAGACAGTTAACTCATCTAAAGAAAAAAAGGAAGAAGAGTCTAGAAATGTATGTATTACAAATCCTTAGATTTGAAAAGAGCTGTGCTTTTGGGTAGTGTTACCATGATCTGAACTGTCAGGAAATCATAATCACTATCTGAGAAGACATCCTAGAAGATGTAGCTGAAACTTCCTTCTACAAACTTTTCCTAGGGAAATTTAGGACTGCTCAGGCATGCTACTTTTCCTGGCACTTCACCTCCTTCCTGCATTTTGAGCTTGATTCTCAACAGAGAATGCTACAATTCCAAGGACAATGTCACAGCAGGATCTATTACCAAATACATTCCAGAGAAGACTGAACCAATGAGGAACCTAGCTCAGTCAACAATGGTACATCAGCAAGAAGTCCCCAGAAAACAAATCTAATACTGGAATTTCATCAACAGGGAGGAGGTGATAGGAAGTCACAGGAAGCTTCATGTAACTTGGTGCTCCAGAGTTGGATATGAATCTCTTCCACTTTCAGAGGAAGCAAAAGTTCTGAAAGGTACTAGGTGAACATCCCCACAACAAATGAGCCACCTAGCCCAGACCAGCCTGTGGGGCCAGCACTCACCACTGCAGGCTTTCTCATCACTCTCATCCGAGCAGTCCAGGAAGCCATCACAGCGCTCCGAGAGAACAATGCAGGCCTCGCCGTCCTCACACTTGAACTCCCGGCTCATACAGGTCAAGGTGCTGTGTGTGGCTGGAACATAGGCAACTTCCTTAAACCCATGGAGGAAATGCCATGTTGCACAAAAGGTCTGGGGTTATTCACCAGACTGTTTGGGAAGAACACTTTGAAACCTTTCTGAACTAATTGGCTTTGGCTTCCAAGTATGTCTCTGGAATGAGTAAAGTCTCCTCTTGCACTGTGGTACCATCTTACATAATAGTAACCACTGGGATCTTGTTCCAGCAGGATGCAAGCTCTGAAGTCAAACAAACTAAGGCATAAGTTTTTATTCTGCGTGAAGCTGCTTAACATCACCCAAGTTCAGTTCACCCTATTAAAACTGGGGTGACAATTCCATGACTACTTCATCTGTGGGATCTAATGAGATTGAGCACCTGCATCAGTGCCAGACTCCTGGCAGGTGTCAACAAACTGCACCTATTCCTCTATAAGACTAATTACTCTGTTCCTATTAGTTTGCAGTCTAGAATGATGCTCTACTTTCTGATTTGACTGATACAAATATGAGACAGATCACAATGTTAAGATGCACGCCCACTTGTATAGTGTTTTTTAACTGTTCAAGTTTACAAACTATTTTCACAGAAAATGAAATACATTAATGCAAAATAAAGAACAGTGAAGAGTTAATTAACTTGATGGCAGGCTATTAACTGAAACACTTCTCTCCAACAGGGAACGCTGGAAAAGAAATTATGCTAATGGAGAGGACAGACAGGAATGGCTATAGGAACTGGATCCGCTACCCCAGGGTGGTCTAAGCCAGGTGAAGTACTTCATACTTTCATGATTCTGGATCCTGGACAAGGAAGGGTGACATCAGCGACTCAATACCATCAGTAAGTGGGGTCTAAAATTAACGTTGTGCTTCTAGTTCAAAGATTCTCATATTCTAATCCCTGGAACCTAATAATAGATTGCTCTATATGGCAAAAGAAATTTTACAGATGTGATCAAATTAAGAACCTGTATTATCCAGGTGGGTGTAATCTAACCACATTTTGAGATATAGGCAGAGAAACTGGGTAATATTCATTGTATTACAGGGTTTGTCTCGGGAAGTGTCTAGGGATCGCACTACAGATAAAAGCATATTAGAGTATTAAAAAATGGTTCAAGAATTACTGCTATAATGGCTTCAGGAACCCAAGACAGAATTCACCCCTCTGTGCAGTGAACACTGATGAAGAGCCTACCATGAATCAGGTTCTATGCCAGTCGCTCAGAATATGATAATATGTCAAACAGACGAAGACCTACTCTCAGAGAGCTTTGCTTCCATTGAAAGAAACTACAAACAAGTCAACCAACAAATATGTCCATTTGTATAGTGTACCAGCTGCAGAGAAACACAAGAGTGTGAGTTAAAGGGCAGATGGGCTGCACCACTTTGTGCAGCATAATCAGGGAGGGACGTTGCTCAGAAAGGGATTATTCAAAAAATACAAGATCATCATCACAGAAGTTTTCCACTTGGTAAGAATGCGAGAAAATACCAGCAAACAGATGAGTAAGGCTTTTAAAGTAAGGCTTTAAAAGCAAAAGAACATAGGTTTCAGAATCTGGAAATCCGGTTGTCATTAGTCTCTAAAAATTCTTAAGCTGATTATTGAAGAGATGACTGATGGATCCTTAGCACAGAATGTAGTAGCCATTGGTTTTTCTCAGAAGAATCATGTCACACTAACCACATTTTGTTTTCGACAAGGTGATCAGGTTAATGGATTGAAAAAAATGATGGGGATGGCACATCTGGATTTTAAACCCCTTAACTAAACAGCATTGTTGTGAACAAGACAGATTTGAAGGGGCTGGGGATTTAGCTCAGCGGCAAAGCGCCTGCCTGGCAAGCGCAAGGTCGTGAGTTCGGTTCCCGGTACCGGAGAAAAACCAAA